>NC_077228.1:71973860-72573860 GCF_027887165.1 Monodelphis domestica | reverse complement strand
CACCTCAAGGAGTCATTTGAGGAATACTAATAGCTAGCATTGATATAGTGCTTTGAGGTCTGCAAAGTGCTTTATTTGTGTTACTCATTCAATATACCCAGCAACCATGGAGATGACTATTTTCCCTATTTTTACAAAAGAGGAAACTGAGTCTGAGAGGGATATATATACAATATGATATTACATACTTTTAAAAAGAGTTCTATGTAACAGATTTGCAATTTCATACATACAATCCTCTCTGATCTACTTTATATATTTCTGTTCATTCATTCACTTATGTCCAACTCTTTGTGACTCCATAGCATACCAGGTCCATGAATCCTCTCATTTTCTTTCTATGTCACTATCTATCCATCTCATCCTCTGCCATCCCCACCTCCTTTTGCATTCAGTGTTTCCCAACATCAATCTTTTCCAAATGAATCTTGTCTTCTCATGATTTGGCAAAAGTTTTTAAGTTTCTACATCAGAATTTGTCCTCCAAGGAATTATTTTAATTCATTTCAAAGTATTAACTGATCTGATCCTTGCTATTTGTTCAAGGGACTAGTCTTCTCCAGTACCATAATTCAAAAGCATCCATTGTGCAGCACTCAACTTCCCATGGAGTCCAACTCTCATAGTCATATATTACTACTGGAAAAACCATATCTTTGACTCTATGGACCTTTGCTGGCAAGGTGATATCTCTGCTTTTTAGTATGTTTTCCAGATTTGCCACAGCTTTCCTTCCAAGAAAAGTGCATTCTTTAACTTCATGACTGCAGTCACCATCTACAGTGTTCTCTGAGCCCAAGAATATAAAATTTGACATTTCTTCCACATCTTCTCCCTCTATTTTCTAGGAAGTGAAAGGGCCAGTTGCCATGATACTAGTTTGTTGTTGTTGTTTTTAATGTTAAACTTCAATCAGGCTTTTTACACTCTCTTCTTTCACCTGCAAGAGGCTTCTTAATTCTTTACTTCATAACATCAGAGTGGTATCATCTGCAAATCTAACACTGGTGATATTTCTCCCAGCAACTGGCTTTTGATTCATCCATCCTGGCATTTCACATGATGTACTTCTCCAACACAGTCTTAGATCCAGTAACACTGGCCTTGTGGCTGTTCCATGAACAAGACTCTCCATCTCTTTGCTCAGTAACTGTCTCCCATGCCTGGAATGTTCTTCCTTCTCCATTGTCCCCTTCATCTTTTAAAAGGATATTACTGGAGCTTTCTTAGGTAGGGTTCCTTACCATAAAGTCATTCAGAAGCATCAAATCTCTGAGCTGGAAGGGATGACTGAGACTATTATGTCAGCCATACTAGATAAGATCACCTCTCCTACATTCCAGGCAAGGGATAACCTAGCTTTTGCCTAAAGTTCTTTAGTGCCTAGAATACAGGGTAGGGACCATTATTTCCAACCCATTATATTTATATTTAGTTCTAAATGTTCAGAAGTTTCTCTTTATATCAAGCTTAAATTTACCTCTTTGTTATCTTCTTATTTTTTGACATCTGGGGCCCAAAAGAACAAAGGTAGTCTCCCTTCCACATCATGACAACCCCTTAAATACTGGAAGACAGCTATCATTTCCCCTTCATCTTCTTCCCAGTTTCTCTTCTGAAGGTTAAACAAACCCAGTTCCTTCCATTTTCCTGCACCTCCCTTGGCAATAAACTCTATTATCTTACAGCATAGACTTCAAAGAGTTTTCTTATTAAAAATAATTTCCCCATAATGTGTATTCCAAATCCCCCCAGCTGCTGTTTAAGTCACTGTATCCTACTCACGGTGGGAATGGGAAATAAAGACCAGCAGAGAAGCAAGGATGTAGGAAAAGGCTTCCAAAAACATATCATGGGGAGAATAGAAGAGGAGGAAGGTGTGAAGTGCTTGGTAATTGCATTCAGCCAGATAACTTCTCATCTACAGCAACTGTTGTTTGCATTGGGCTTTTGTCAGGAACTTTTAATTGCCAAGCAAAGGCAGTTGAGCAAGCTAGCCTTATCTCAGGAGAAAAGGCAGGAAGAAAAAGATAAGCAACTAAAGTCTTTCTCTGGAGCCCCCCAGAGTGTAGCACCTAGTGATCTGAAAATGTGGGGCCACTAGGCATCTTGCCAGGAGAATTGACCACCGCAGCTGCTAACCAAAAATAAACAAATAACTAAAAGGTGAGTTGGGAATGAAGTTAGAATTTGAAGGTGTGTGCCAATAGGCATACCAGGCAGAAGGAATTTTGCAGTATGCTTCATAGAATCTATAGTTTTTGCCTTTAGACCTCGACCAAGTTTACGGACACAAAATGTTAATGGGCTAATCTTCAAGATGAGGAAATAAAAAGTCCAAAAGACTTCTATTTTCCAAATTATAAGGAAAGGGAAGGGAAGGGAAGAAAAGAAGGGGAGAGAAGGAGGGAAGGAGGAATATAGAGAGGGAGGGAGGGAGAAAAGAAAGAAGAAAGCAAAGAAGGAAGGAAGGAAGAGAGAGAGGAAGGAATAGAGTGAGAGAAGAAAAAAGAGGAAAGGAAGAAAGAGGAAGAAATAAAAGGAGAGAGAAAGGAATAGAGGGAAGAAAAAAGGAAAGGATAGAAGGAGGTAGGAAGGGTAGAAGTGTTTACGTGATTACTATGTACCAAGCAGCAGAGACATCATGGAGCAATAAATAGAGAACCTTGAAGACAGGAAGAACTGGGTTCTCTGATATACACCTGCTGTGTCATCCCAACCAAGTCATTTAATTCCTCAGTACTCTTTGCAACTCTAAAACTACAAGATGAAGAGGAGATAACAGCTTTCTTTGGGAGAATGAGTTCCCTAGGCCAATGGAACTACATATTTCATCCTTATCCTATATACTAAGAACCAGGGATATAAGGAGAAAAAAACATTAAACAGTATGTGCTTTCAAGGCACTTTAAAACTAGAAGGAATCTTAGAATCCATCTGGTTCAAGTCTACTCTCTCATTTCATAAATGGCCCAGAAAAGTTTGTGACCTCTCTCTGTTATATAGATATGTAAAAGAGACAGTATTTGAACCCAAATACTCAGACTCCAAGTCAAAGTTCTTTTCGCCAGGAAATAATGAAATGTTTTCTTAAAAAAGGATTGAGACAGTTGGCTCACATCTATAATCTCAACTACTAGAGAGGCTGAGGCTGAAGGATCTCGAGTCTTGAGCTTTAGTGGCCTTCACCAGTCAAATGTCTGCACTGTTTGGCATCAATATGACGAACCCCCTTAGAGTGGGGAGTCATCAGGTTGCTTAAGGAGGAGCCATTTGGCTTAGATGAGAAACAAGTGCTAGTCAAAGTTCTCATGCCACAGTTGGAATAGGCTGCTGTGTAGCCTGGGTGAGGTGGGGAGATACAATCTTATGAAAATTGGAAGGAAAAATTTAAGTTAAAAAAACAAACAAACAACACAATAGGATCTGAAAAGGCTAAAGGAGATTCTGACTTGTGGCAGAGTGGTGGAGGCTAGAAGAATATGACACAAAAAAGGAAGACTATAGAACACATGGAGCTAGTAACAGGTCTGAGGTTCTTCCCTTAGTTGAGGAGGAAGTTGGACCTTCCAAAGCAAATACAATTCCTTCACTTTCAAGGATTGGCCACATAGACCAATGGATATAGAGGCCATTCAGTAATAGCCAGAGGAAGATTGGAACTAAACTAAAGGAACCCATGGAGGTTCAGGTTGTGTCAGACAATTTCTCAAGACTAATCCAACCTGATAACTGTGACCTGATTCTGATGATACATATGCACACAAATGAAAATGCCAGAAGGAACCTAGAATATATCAGAAAAGATTATGACATCCCAAAAAAGAAAGCAAAGAAGACTTTGGAAGTACATTTAATTGTTACTTCATTGTTGTTGATTAAAGACAGGAACTTCAAAAGAGAAATGCAACTTTAGGATTGAACAGCTGGCTGATAGGATAGTGTCTAAGAGACAGATTTGATTTCTGACAAAAGAATAAAATTAAAGAATGATGAGTAATTCTTTAAAGATAGCATGTACTTAGCAGATAGAAAAATGGATATATACAAAAAGAAAGACAATCAGAAATGTAGATATGGCACATATTACATACATACATTTACATATGTTTGTGTATGTATCCCTTCCATATCATGACTTTCCCCATTGGGGTTTAAATATGTTGTATGCAGGCATAAGAGATTAAATGGGTAATATTTTTTTTAGTTTTGTGGTCAAAAATGACATGCCAAGGTCAGCAGGTAACATAGAAAAACTTTAGAAATTCAGAAAAAAATAAAATATATGTACAGTATTGTATAATATCAACCTATTTTGTCTTTTAATACTATAAATATACACAATTTCTTTTTGAAAGTTGTATAAAAAGTTAAAGTTCATGAAAAGAAAGTGAAAGCCAGCAGATGACAGATAAAAGCTCAAAATGAAGAATTATCTTAACATTGACCTATATAGAGCCTATGTTCAAATACTTAACCTAAAATTTATAATAAGATACTATAAACACCCCATAAAAGGAAAAAATCAAAGTCCTTCTCTGGCAGGTTTTTCAGATTATGTGGGTGTCATTCCCCTAACCCCTATGATGTGAAAGGAATATGTGTTTATGTATACGATGCATATTTTCTTGGAATTTTGTAAACACAATGAAGAGGGATTTAAAGTGGAAAGAATAAAGTAGGCAGAAACTTTATATGTATACACTAATTAAATTGAACAAACTTTCATTTTATTTTCTTGCTTTATCTGTTTATCCTCAGTGTCTGGCATACTGATATTTCAGAAATGACATGAGATATTTCATAAATGCTGACTGAATTATGATGGAAGATCTACTATGTTGAAGGACATCATATTCAAGGCACTGGGAACATGAATATGCAATAATGCATGGGGTCTCTCTTCAGGCAGTTTATAGTCTAATAGGAGAGCTAAGACTTGTAACATACTATACTGTGCTCAGGTGAACCTAGGAATGATGCTTGGGGCTCATCTCCAACTAGGGGGCAATTATTTATCTTTGATTATCTATGTCCCACACTCCAAAAACTCTGAAGAACTCTCTTGTATAGCGTTTAGATGAAGCTCATATCTAGGTTTTCCCAGAGGTAGTAGCACTTCCCACAGACACTCAATATGGCTCAAACTTTATTTCCTCCACCAAAGAGAATGAATAGAACAAAGAAGATTCATAGAAGTCCATGAACAAATAAAGATAAAGCATTCATATAGCCCAGAAAGACACTGACATCAACATCATCTAAGCTGAACAGACACTCCCCATTCATTAGTTCATACTTTTCAAGTTGGTATAACAAGGTTAGCATGATTCAGAGCTCTTGCTCTGCTCTGTTCCCATGACATAGAATTAGACTTGAGCTACAGAGCAATCCTCTACTGAGGCACCTGTTTCTTCCCCAGGAAGATGCCATTGAGGAACCTTCTTCTTCTAGGAGACTGGTACCCCGTGCTAGAACTCTGCAAGCTTCAATTTCTTAGGAATTTTTAGATTTGTATACTGATATTATTCTCAGGAATTGTAGTCTCTAACTTGTGCTCAGGAATGGAAACAGAAGTGAAGAAGGCAGCCAGGAACCCAATGTCCATGAACTCCCCACTGTGGCCACGAAGGCAAGTCTAGGAGCTCATTTGGTGCTTTGTTTGCCAGCTGCTAAATGAAGAAATCCCCTGTTTGATACTTATTCCACTCTAGTCTGAAAGTTCCAGATAGAGAAGATTCAGGAAAAGACAAAAGAAGGGGAGAGGGGATAGAAGTCTGGTCCTTAGTCCATTTTTGTGGACTGCAAGGGGGCCGACTTTTGACAAAAGTCTATCCTCTTGAACCTCAGTTGACCAATCCTTAAGAGGCATCCCTACTTTCTGTGCCACCAGCATGCTAGAGGAGAAAAGATTCTTTGGCTAGAGGTCATTTACCAAACCCAGTCCATGTGAATGAGAAAATGTACAAATTTTCTTCCTGAATTTTGGGTTCTTTCATGTCTCCAGCAAAGCCATGGTTCCTCATGAACCTATAGTCTTATACATCATTTGCTGCATACAACCTCAACTTTAGTATCTCCTCTTCAGTTGGATATTATGAACTATAGACTGGGAGCTTTCAGTAGTATAAAGAACTCCTAGATGAGGAAACTCCCTCTACCAATCCAGCTTGGCACCTTCTCTGCAATTTACAATCTTCCAGAGGACCTCTGGACTTGAAGTCAGGAAGACCTGAGTTTCAATCCTGCTCCAGACATAGCCAGGTGACCCTGGAAAACAAATTCTTTGTTTCAGTTTCCTTCTCTTATAAAATGAGGATGATGATAATAGCACCTACCTTACAAGGGATACTGTGAGGAGCAGATAAGATTGTCTACATAAAGTTCTTAGCAAACCTTAAAGCATGATGCAAAGTGCCCTATATCATCATCATCACTATTATTATTATGAATGGTCTAGCATGAAATTAAGCGACTTGCCAAGGTTCAGGAAGTGTTTACAAGTCAGAGTTAGGATTTAAACCCAGGTCTTTCCTGGCTCGGAGTCTGGCACTGATCCTCCCCATCATTTATTAATGATAACAATAGCAGTTAGAATTTAAACAGGGCTTTAAGGTTTGCAGAGCATTTTAAATATATCCTTTTTTTGGGGGGGGGCGGGGGGGGAATCCATGATCCAATGCTTCTTTTCTTGTCTGGGAAGTTACAGTGTGAAAGAATCGATTCTTTTCCCCCCTTCAACTCCCTGACTATCTCATTCAACTCACAAGCCTACCTGCATCCTTAGTCGCAGGTCTGGGGAGGATTGGGAGTTCACCTAATTAGAGTAATATGCCTAGTCTTTGTCCAAGGAAAGGAGGGTGTGTGTTTGGGAGTGGTGATAATCCTTTAATTTAGCCAGCTGCATTATTGAAGAGAGAGATAGCAGTTCATTTGATGAGGTTCAGCTGGTGAAAATCCTTCTGCCTAGCTGGCCACACACAGCAGAGTCCTATCTCCCGTGGAGGGAGCCAGAGTGCCTCCCTTGGAGCAAGGAGCAACTGTGTCTCTAAATTGCATCTTAAAGGAGTGCTCAGACCACAGGTTTTCATGGCAGGAGGCTTACGATGAGGGGGAGCATCCCCAGCGTCCTGGCTAGGAGCCAGCTTCCCAAATGGTCATTCCTCTTCCCCAGGGTTCCCCCTGCAGTTTGAGCTGGATATAGACATTGTCCCCTGATAGCTGCTTTGTCTAGGGAAAAAGGTTCCATCTCTGTTAGACAGCAAGAATGAGTGTAAAGGTACCACCTGCTACCAAATGTGAGCCACTCACAGGGAGTGCCAGGTCCTGGTTGCAGTTATTTGCCTGGTATTATTGATAAAACTGCCTTTTGATTATCATTCTGCCTGCCCCAGCTCCCTGGGTAGGGAAGTAAGTGGGAAGGAAGAGAAGAGGGTGTTTTGGAGGAAATTGAGAGGGATTCACAAATGATGCTTTGTGACTAGCATGGAAAACATGCCAGAACTGGGTTCTCCTTTAATTGTACACGTCCTTCTATTGTTCCTCTCTTCAAGCATTAAGTTAGAAAGAGAGACCAGTAAGCCAGCAGCCCTGTGATGTCCCACCCACACTAGCTTTTATCTTGTAGACTATTTTTGACTGTGAGCACAAAGCATTTAACCTACCTTGAACTGAAATGAATGGATAAATAAACAAATAATCTCTCACAGTTTCCTTAAGATCTTTCTGAAATGCAGATTGGTTCTTTATTCCCTTTTATTCTCATTGTAGAGATAAGGGGGAAATAACTCCTGAAAGAACCCTACAGAGAAAATTATTAGCAAAGGTTAATGGTTGAGAACAACAAAACTGGGTCTACTTTATGATCATAAATCTAGAAAAAAATCTCAGAGGTCATCTATTACACCCCTCCTCATTTTACAGAGGAGAAATTTGAGACCCTGAGAGATGAAGGGACTTATCCAAGGTTATGCAAATAGTAGCATTAAATCAATATTTGAACCCCAGAGCCAATGCTTTAACCCCAGAGTCAAAGCTCTTAGTACCATACAACCTCCCCTATTTTGTTCTCTTTCTTTAAAACTCCATTTTTTAAAGTTGTTTTTTGTTGTTGTTGTTTGTTTTTGTATTTTTACTTCTCATTTCATAGAAGACTAAGGAGCCAACTGGGTTGGACCCAGGGGTTTGCTGGTAAAGGTTTAATATCTCTTTTTAGGGGCTGGGGGGGTGGGGGTGGAAATGCATGCTTAAGTTTACTTAAGTTTACTCTATAGTATCAACATTTCCTCTATCACTTTCTTTTTGTTGTCATTTAGTCATTTAATACACATAATTGAAATGTGTCTGATTCAATTATGTCTGACTCTTCATGACCTGGTTTGGTATTTTCTTGGCAAAGATACTGGAATCCTTGGCCATTGCCTTCTTCATCTTATTTTATAGACACAGAAACTGAGGCAAACTGCTAGTAATCTGAGGCCAGATTTGAACTCTGGTCTTCCTAACTCCAGGATATTATTCTCTGTGCCATTTGGCTACCCTATCATTTTCTTAACTTTAGATAATAAAACAGTAAATTCAGATTTGATTTGTAGTGTTTGCCAATTTCTGAAATGGATATACCCACATAGAAGATTTAGCAATTGGTTCTTGAATCAACACAGGCTGGTTTCAATACATCCTTGGTTAGACCCTTCAGTAAACATAAAATACACAGATACACACACACACACACACACACACACACACACACACACACACAGACACTCACGCTAACATATCGGAAGATTCAAAATTTTATCAGGGTAGGTATTCCTGCTACAAACACAGATCACCTTCCTATTTCAGCTAAATTTCTGGGAGGTAAGTTCATCTACATCTAGTGGAGCTATTTTTTTGGTGATATATAGAAATAACCTGCTGAGAAGAGAGAGAGAGAGAGAGAGAGAGAGAGAGAGAGAGAGAGAGAGAGAGAGAGAGAGAGAGAGAGAGAGAGAGAGAGAGAGAGAGAGAGAGAGAGAGAGAGAGAGAGAGAATTAGATTTAGATTTAGATTTATTAAGGTTACATGTTTATAATAATATTTCATACAATAGCAAGAGAATTTTCAGATCAGCAGTCACCCTGTGCATTTTAAAAAATTCTGAATAATAGCCCTGATCCAGTAGCTTTTATGCATTCTCAAGAATAATCTATGCCATTATTTCTGGTTTAGAATCTACATGCACAATATCACAAATCAGGACAGAATTGTTTTACTCAAGGAAGCAAGCTCTTAGACTTTTTGTAATGTTAACAAGACAGGACATAGCATATAGTTGGAGGGACCTGAATAGTTGCAATTTTCAAAATGAAAGGTTTTTAGTTCTTAATAAAAAGCTCAAGACAGCACTGAGATTCATGTTCATCAGTCTGTTTCTGTACTAGTATATATACCCAAGGATCTCATAATTTAGAAGTTGTAAGGTACCTCACCAGCCATCTAAGTGAGCTGCTAGACAAAAGGCATCACTTATGAGACATAACCAACAAGTGATTATCCAGAATCTGCTTGAAGACCTCCAAGGAAGAGAGCCCAATAGGGCTAAGTTGTACTTAATGGCCTTAAATGTATTACTTTGTACAATAAACACAAATACGTTTTCCAATAAAGCCCAATTCCAGTGTCTCTTCCTAGCATGAAGGCCATTTGAGGTTCTTGGAGGCTAAGCCAGTGATGAACAGACACTGCCAGGTTCAACCAAGATAGAAAAGTTTGGAGGACAATTCTTGGGGTGTAGTGTATATCTGCCATTTTAGGACCAGCCTAACTAAGTTTAAAGAGGCTCATCAACCAGCACAGTGACTTTTAAATGATCAACTTAGGCATGAAAGCTGGTAGATTCTATTGTAATTCCTTCAGTCAGCAACCATTTATTAAACTCTTATTTTGTGCCAAATACTGTCCCAAGCACTGGAGTTTCAAAGAAAGGCAAAAATAGAGTCCACCATTGGTGAAGGTAATAACACAGGGTTTAAGTCACATATTTTTGTTCCTTAGAATATTGAAGTTAGCTTTAATACATGATAATGTACGGCAGACAGGTAGCCATAGAACATTATGGTCTCTGAAGTACTCAAGTGAGGGGTTTCTCAAAAGATGATAAAGAGATTCAAGGAATGCTTAAATTATGGTGGAAAATGTTGGAAATTAGAAATATGGAAAAAAATGATGGTGGAAAAAGACTTGGTTCTGGAATCAAAAGACTTTAATCTCAATTCTGACTCTACTGATGACTACCTTGATAAGTCACTTCAACTTCATGGGCCTTAGTTTATTCACCTATAAATTAAAGGGGTTGGACTAGGTGGGCTTTGAGTCTCTTTACATCTCTAGATCTTTGATTTTGTTTTACTCTGCTATAAATGAGGACTCAGTCAGGAAAAGTGGGGTGAAGATTGTCACTGAAAAAATATAACTAAAAAAGAAAGTGAGGCAGTTGCAGAATGAAGGCAAAGGATAACCCGCAGATAGCTTATTTGCTCCATTGGTATCTTTGCTATGGCAAGAGAAGAAGAGGATGGTCCCTAGCATGTTGGGTAGATTCCCTATAGTGTGCTTATGGGAGGACATAGATGAGATTTGCATTGAATAGGCTGAAATAAAGATAAGGCAAAATCCATATCAATGAGACTACATATTCATTGGGAAGTTAGAATGTACATGCATGTATATGTATATATGTGTATGTATGTATAATATATATGTAAACTATATATATGTATGCATGAATCATTGCTATTGCCATTAACTCATAGGTTGGAGAGTATGGATAATGCATTTTAAAACTCTTCTCAAAATGGTTTTAAACCTCTCCTCAGGTTTCAACAGGGGAGAGAATTCATCCTCTGGGATGAGAGCATCATCTTGAATTTGAAGGGTCATATCTTTGTGAACTATAAGAGTCACTAATGTTTAGAGCTAAGAGAGAACAAGAGAGTATTTAGTTTTCCCTTCATTGTACAGAGAGGTAAACCAAGGCACATAGAGGTTAAATGACAAATCCCAAATTACTCCTGAGCTGGAACTCAGACCTGAGTCTCTTAACCCACAGCCTTGGTTCTCTTCACTGTGATACAAAGCCTTTCATAATTGTTTTTAAGGCATGAGCATTAGAATCAGGTTGGCCCCCCAGGGTCAGGGTGAGCTAAGTTCAGTAACTTCTCCCTCTCCTTCAGACATTTCTTCTGTCCAACAGCACTATCTGAAAAGGCGTGACTTTACCGAAGAGGACTGATGACAGAGAGCTTCCCCAGGGTTAGAGAAGCTGCACTGACTACTAACCATTATACTTTGCTCTGCACCCCTGCAGGTTTACCTATACTCTAGGAGAGGGAATGTGGCTGCCTTTAAGCAAGAGTTTTGTGATTCCACCTGCAGAACTGGCTATCAACCCCTCAGCTAAGTGCAAGACGGACATGACTGTGATGGAGGATGCAGTGGAGGTCAGGTGGGTTCAGGGAGATGTGATATGAGACATGAAGAGTAACCATGAGGTTGAGCAGTCCTAATGCTGGGAGGCAAAATGGCGGGCTGGGTAAGGAAAAATGGGGACCTGCCCTGAAAGCTACTCTTACCAGGTGGTCAGTATATGTGTAATTAAGGGTGAGGTAGAAGCTTTGGACAATATATGTTCACTCTCTCTTTATCTCTCTCTCTCTTTTTTTTCTCTCTCCCATGTCTTTCTCTCTTCCTCTCCTCCTCTCTCTCTGTCTCTCTCCCCTGTATCTCTCTCTCTCTCTCTCTCTCTTTCTCAGTGTCTCTGTCTCAGTTTCTCTTCCCCCATCTTTGTCTCTGTTTCTCTGTCTCTATCTCTGTACCTCTGAACCAAGCAATATTCCCTCTCTCCCCTCAAATCCTCCATACCCTATACAAACCTCCCATTATCCCCCTGTTTTTCCAATTTCTCATCCTTTCCCAATAAATATTACAACATATACACAAAATCCATAGACAAGGCAATAGAATGATAGCTTCAGGCTTCATGCTAAAGTTCAGAATTGGCAAAGATGGGCACAAGGCAGAACCAACCCTCGGGGAGCTGCTCTGTTCCCCCTTTTCCCAGAACCCGAGGACATTTTTGCATGCCTTACCCCCCTGTCTAGTCCCCCAAAGCAAGCAATTCTTGTTTCAGTTCTCTCCAGTAAAGCTGGCTCATAGACAGCTTGAATTTGCTGAGCACTTGAACTCAGAAAAGGTTCACTAAAGCTGCTAGCTATATTTGGGAAAGAACAACTGACTGAGTCAGATTACCTGAATGAGAATCTAGACTTTGTCATTTACTAGCTATGTAAAACCTATAGGAAGGCACTTAGCTTCTCTACATTTATGTTTGTGTATACATGAATATATGTGTGTGTGTGTATGTGACAATGTATAATTTACAGAGTAAAATTAGTTGGATGTTCACGTTGTTTCTTATTATATAACAATATAGATTTATACATTTATTTATAAGTAAAATGAATTGGAATAATTTAGTTTTTAAATTTAAATACTTTAAGTTTTAAATTGAAATACACATTTAAATGATATATAAATTTATAAATTATAACAACATCTATATATGTCTATGATGTACATATACACATCCATATGTATACATATGTGTGTGTGCATGACTGATGTATATATGGGTGTGTGAATACAGTTCATAAGTCATAGGAATCAGAGTTAAGGATCACTCAAAATTCAATAGAGACTCATGTTCCATAAGATTAAGTTGCAACAAAGGTATATTGTTCTTATTATCTTCTTTCTTTTTTAATACCATCAATATACTAATTGAAATCAGTTAAACTTGGTTGGTTTTTAAATTTATTCATCTCTATATATTTATCTACTTTGCTAATTCATTTATTTTTTTAGAGATATAAAATGACACATTTCAGCTACTCAGAGTAGGAACAGGTCACCCTTATTTCTGACCAACTATTGTTATAGAATTTAATACCTAAGAACCTTTTTTTCTTTATCCATAAAATGGAAAGCACACACTAATACATGCATCAATTCACAAGATCAAATGAGTTAGTAATCAATAAGTGTAGATGACATCTTTTTCTTTTTTTTCCTATGACTTTCTGCCTGCCTCTTCCCACAGAGAGGAACTGATGACCTCATCCTCCTTTGACAGCCTGGAAGTTCTCTTGGATTCATTTGGACCTGTTAGGGACTGCACCAAGGATAACGGGGGCTGTAGCAAGAATTTTCGTTGCATCTCAGATCGCAAATTGGATTCCACTGGTTGTGTGGTACGTCAGTTCCCTTTAGTCATTTTGCATTTTGTTGTTGTTGTTTAATGAAAAGGAAGTCTGAGAGCAGGTGAGAGGAGAGCCAACAAAACCTAAAAATGCCTTATGGAAGACTTGGGGAGGAGAGAAGGAAGAAGGGGTCTGACAGGATAAGAAACAAAGTGAATATTCAACTAGTAGTACACTGTGAATTAAAAAAAAAAAGGATTGAAACATGAACTGTTCTTTCTGGTTGGGACCATCAGCTAGTCCTCATAGGAGTCCCTTTAGAAATAGAATGTTGATGCCAAGAAGAGGCTCACTTTTTAATTTGTACTCCATTACCAATTATAGTGAACAATATATAGTATGGTTGTTTGTCGATTGGCAGGATCCCAAGAGCTGCAGAATGACACAAACCCATCTGTTACCTTTCTGGTCATAAGTTAATTAATTAGGAAGTATTTACTGAGTTATATCATATTATGCTCCAATGCTAGGTTTTTTGGGAGAAAATAATTTTAGTATGGGTTTGTGGTCCTCCAAGATCTTACAATCCATTTGGGGGAAAAAAGACTTATACCCAAGGGACTCAATACAAGAATATAGGATCATAGACTAGAGTTGAAGGGACCATAGAGGCCAGCTAATTGTTATTTTATAGGTAAAGAAATTGAGGCCAAGCAAGACTAAGCAACTTGTCCAAGGCCACATAACTGGTCAGTGAAAGAGCTAAGAGTGTGACCCAGGTCCTATGACAATAAATGGAGTGATCTTTTCACCATACCCCTCCTTGACTTAGCCTCCTTTTCTATTTGTTTCTAGGTGTACATTTCTTTGCACTTAGTAAATGCTTTAAAAATGCTTTTCTTTGATTAATTAATTCACTCTTTCATACAATTGCTTAACTCTGTGGCATAGGCTATCAGTATATGGGAAGTTCAAGGGAGGGAGAGTTCAAAATGGACTAGAGTAGCAGCATACCTAGAGTCATTTTAACATGATCTCCCCATTTCTCAAGAGAGACACCCAAGGGATGAACTCCTCTGGAACAGGCAAAGGATAATAGCCTCCATCAGGACCCATGTCTTTAACACCCACATGATTTTAACTTCTGTTCTTCTATAGGTAACCACTCACCTACCTAATCATTCCTTTGGGGTACCTTTGGCAATTCCACAAGAATCTGAAACTACCAACCTGAGAAGTTGGTTAAGCAAGAGAGAAAATTAGAATTTTTCCAAATCATCCAGAGGAGGGAGGTTGTATTAACTAGGGAAGAAAAAAGGGGGTGGAGCTATCTCAACGAATTCTCATTGGCAGGCATATCTATATGGCATAATCCTCCACGTCTGGAGGTAGAGTGGGCTGGAGAAGGAATAGAGAAGGTAAAGGAATAAAGAATGGAAGTAGGGAGAAGGAAGGATTCAATCAGCAAGTATTTTAAGTATTTTAAGCACCTACTTTGTGCCAAACTTTGTGCTGGGTGCCAGGCATCTATGTATGAAGAATTATGGAAAGGTAAATGAAAAGGAGCAAAGACTGAGTAAATACTATTCATCCTGAAAAATACATCTTGGTTTCACCATTTGCTAGCTTAATGACCTTCAGTTCTTTCATCCTCAATGTCTTCATCTGTAAAATGAGAGGGTTGGGCAAGATGACTTTGATGATCCCTTTCATGTCTAGAAGTAGAGCATGGTGGTTTCCCCTTTTTTCTCTTCTCACCTTCTTCACCCTCATATTGCTTGCTAGAAAACTGTTCCTCATCTTTAGCTGCAAGCTAGGCTCCTCCTAAGACCTTGGGTCTCACAAGCTCTTCCCTTGGCTCACTGAGGGAGTAGCTTTCTGTAGAAAATGTATATGTACCTGTATATGAAGAAGAGGAATGGTTCTTGAAGCCCCAAGATCTTATTTTTTCTGCTGAAGAGATTGTGGCTGTCAGTAGCATGAGTCCTTTGAGAAGGTAGGAAAAGGGAAAAAAGGGCAAGAATGTGAGGGGTAGAGAAAGAGAGACTAACAGAGACAGAAAAAAGGGAGAGAGGAAAAGAAGGAAGGAAAGACAAAAGGAAGGAAAGAAAAAGGAAGGAGGGAAGGGGAAAAGGAGTGAGAGAGAAAGAAGTTGGGGTAGAGGGAGATAGAAGGATAGGGAAAGAAAAAAGAAGAGAAAAGAGAGGAGGAAGGGTTGGAAAGGAGAAAGAAGGACAGAGGGGAAAAGGGAAGGAGGGAGAGAGAAAGGGGGGAGGGAAAGAAAAGGTGAAAGATGGAGAAAAAGAGAGAAATAGAAATGAGAGAGATTGAGAGAGAGAGAGAGAGACAGAAAGACAAAGATGGGATGGGGAGAGGAGATGCTATCAATTCTATCAAAGGGATAAGAAAGTAGCACAGATAATAGAAAGATAGAAAAGACTTCTGTTATCTTTTAGGTTCTGGGGTTAGGAGCTGATTTCTTATAGCCCACCCTTTTTGCTCTTCCCAGTCTCATTTTCAAAGTCTCAAGTAATGAGGATCCCTATAAGGTCCTTCAGGGGACAATTTCACTGTCTAACAGAGCTCAAGGTTGGGACATTTTTCTTGCTTTTCAGACTGCATTTATTTTTCATCTAAATTTCAAACTCTCTTTGCAAGTTGGAGCATAGCAAACATGTATGTGCATTTCTGTATGCATGCACCCTTCCATCACACACAAACACATTTCAAAGACATGTTTACTTTGTGATTCTCTTCCCCTACACCTCTGCCCTTTCCCTTTATCCTTCTTGATGGTTTACCTATCAAACACCCCTGCTCTATTATCCTGGCATTTTGCCTGGCCTTGATACAAGCTGATGGATTTTTCTCTTTTAACACCATGCTCTGGGACACTGGGACTGATGTGAATTGCTGAGATGCATATGCATTTGCAATCAGACCATTGTCTTTTAGAATCTGTCCCTCAGAAGAAAGTCAACCCATAACAGGAGAAGTTCTGTACTCTCCTAATACTTGGAAATCATCAGTCTTGTGGTCCCTTGGTAAGAAGAATGAGCAGTTGGGCCAGTTGACAGACATACTGACTCATTTTTGTAGATCAGTAAATAGGAATCAGGAAATACAGAAGCCAAGTAGAGAGGAGAAATCCAAAGGATCATCTAAACCAGTGGTTCTCAACCTTTCTAATGCCGTGACCCCACAATATAGCTCCTCATGTTGCAGTGACCCCAAAACAAAAAATTATTTTGGTAGCTACTTCAAAACTGTAATTTTGCTACAGTTATGATTCAGAATGTAAATACCTGATATGCATTATGTATTCTCATTGCTACAAATCAAACATAATTTAAACATAGTGATTAATCACAAAAACAATATTTAATTACATGTTGAGAAATAGTAATCCAGCAAGAGGCAGCCTGAGCACTGGGGTGGGAGGTATGTCCTGCCTGGGGAGGGGGTCCACAGATGCTGCCTTCTTCTTCCTGTCATCTCCCTCCAGCTTGAGCTTAGGCTTCACTTTGCTGGGGTTACTCGACTCCATTATCCTCTCTAGGAGTTATCTGCTCCAGGACTCGATCTTAACCCCCCCGGAGCTAGAGCCGGGGTGCTGTCTCTGGGTCTCTGTTTGAGTCCAGTCTCCAGGCAGCAGGGTAAATCCATCACACCTCATAGGGGGAGGGCTGCTGATAGGTAACTAATATTAGTACAATGTGCAGGCAGCAGGGTCCCCGTTCTTTCCAAGATCTTGCTGTAAAGTAGCGTGATTTCTCAGCGGCTAAAGCCATGGGAAATATGTATTTTCTGATGGCTTAAGGCGACCCCTGTGTTTTGGTCGTTTGACCCCCACCGGGTTGCGACCCACAGGTTGAGAACCGCTGATCTAACCGAACCTGAAGCATATATCCCTTCTATAAAGTACCAAAGAAATAATCAGCCAGACTTGCCTGAAAGACTTGATCTGAGGAAGGGATAGAGCAGGGTAGAGAACTAGCTGAGTCCTTACCCATGCATCTATTTGTACCATTGTGAAAGACAGACGCATGCCCAGATAGACATCTGTCTGTGATACTTGAGGGGCAGTTCTACCTAGAGTTCTTCATACATTAGACAACTCATGGATTAAACAAAGAGTTAAACCAAATGCATTATGAGGCATTCAGTGAGGGGTAGGGCAGAGGCAAAGCTAGACACAGGCATAAGGCATGAAGAAATCATATTATCGAATACTCTTCACTTTATCAATGAGGAAACTGAAGCCCAGAGAGGTTAAGTGATTTGTCCTAGGACATGTATCTAGTAAGTAGCATAACTAGGATTCAAACCAAGATTCTCTTTTTCTCAGTCCAGTAATCTTTTCACTACAGTCCGATGTGGTAGGGGGCAATCATTTATTAATAGAATATACTATGCAAGGAGTTCTGCTAAATGCTTTACAAATAGATCTAATTTCATTGTCAAAATGACAATATCAAAATTATAATCCCCATTTTAAATTGAGGAAACTGAGGAAAATAGAAATAAGTGTCTAAGGTCAGATTTGAACCAAAATCTTCCTGACTTCAGGTTCAGAGTTCCATGCCACCTAGGGGGATAAGTTTTCTAATCCCACTTCAGAGAGAGACAGACAGACAGACAGACAGACAGACAGACAGACAGAGACAGAGACAGACATACAGAGACAAAGAGAGACAGAGGGAGGGAGATAGGGAGGAGGAAGGGGAAGGGAGAGGGAGGGCAAATTATCTTTTTCAAGTCACTTCTCTGAGGTTCAGTTTCCTTATCTGAAAATGGGGGAGCTAGAGTCACAAGCTTGAAGGTCCCTTCCATGTTTAAATCTATCATCCTATCAATGATCCATTTCCTGTATATGCCTCCACATATATAACTTTCTTTTAAGTGAGGGTCAATCTCTGAATAAGAAGACAAGAAGAAAGGAAGCCTAATCTATCTATAGTTGCATAGACTACTAGACACGTATGTCCCCCACCAACTATTTGTAGCTACAGTTGGGATGAGTTTTTCTTCTTGCCCCAAATTATGAGCATTAGTACTGCTGCTGATCTTCCCTTAAAGGTAAGACCCATGTAGATGTCAGTACCTCAGGAAAGTAATATTTTATTGGTTATTAAGAGAGAAAATGACCCCTAGAAAACTCTGGCCAAGTAGTTTTTCCTAGAAGAGCTCTGGGCAAACATTCCTGTTTTGTCCCCATTGTCAGTTCAGCCTTCATCCTTATTTCTAAGAAGGCAAGACACATTTTTTTGGCTCTGCATGGACTCCCACAGGGTTAATTGCTATCCAGTTAATTGCCCTGTTGTTTATATATTCTCTGGAGGATGAAAACAAATACCCATGAAAGGCAAAGACCTGTGCAAAGCATAATTGCCCTGCCCTCCAAATCAAACCTCACACAGACAGCTGGAAGCTTCTTTGGCAGAGCACTTAGATGGGCTGAGTACTGGGATGGGCTGAACACTGGGGGAGATAAACAAGAGAGTGGACTGTGACTTGCTTGCTTCTACCTAGATATAATCACAAAAACAAAGAATCGGGGAAAGGACCTCAGAGTTAGAACATCTAGTCCAAACTATACCAGAACAATAAAACAATCTCTCTTACAAGTGGCCACTCAACCTTCCATTAGTTGCCAAGGGAAAGACCTATTTTATTTAATATGAAAATGGTTGAACTATAACTGTCCTTCCTATTCAGAGACAATATCAATGATGGATCCATCGTCTTTAAGATGTTGCCTAAGATATTTTTTGTTTTGCCCATGGGACCATGTTTGCTTCTTCACACATATTCTCACCAAATCCCTACAATGATCCAGGGCGAATATTTTGTAAATGTTTGTCTGATGTTAAGACTATAGTCTGTGATCAAGGAAGAATTGACCTATGCAGAGACATAAGTCTTCACTACCTCTATAATCCTGGACACATTACAGAATCAAAACTTCAGCGTTTTCATCTATAAAATGGACATGATGGTGTATGCATTAGTTCCAAGATGACTCTGAGTATCAAATAAGATGATGTATGTAGAATTTCTTTGTAACCATAAAGGACTACATAAAAGAAAATGATCATTACTAGATATTTCAATTACTCACTGACTCTCCTCGCCTAACCATTCTTCTCTCTCATATTTACTCCCTCAATCCATTTGCCCCCACTAAATTAGTTTTCCTCAGAGATACAACATTACCCTATTCTCAAAGACAGTAGACACTGAAGTAGGTACGTCACAGTTCCATTAGGATTACGGATTTTGAGTGAGAGAGGACTTGATGTTGGATGGAAACTGAAGCCTAGAGGAAAGGTAAGGGATTTTTTCAAGGCCATACCAGTAGTAAGGGACAGAGCCAGGATTTGAAACTGAGTCCCCTAACTCCACATTCAGTGTTTGTCCTCCAATGTACCAATCTGCATGCCACTGCAGATAACCCCTATGTTAGTTTACTCCAGGACTATTCTTGTAGAAAAATAAGCAGAGAATTATATTGCATAGTTTGGAGGTTTGTGGGAAATTGCAGGGCAGGGAACTTGAGTGAGATTTTATTTAAATTTAGCTCTACAAATTGTTTCTTTAGGGAGTATATGAGGGGTGGGGAGGGGAAATGAAATTCTGAGATTGAGACTTTTATGGCAGTTTTATCATAAAGTTGTAGAGAACAGGATTTGTGAAAGTATGAAGGCTTCTTCTGCCCTGCTAAAAGAGACCTGTTTCCTCACCCAGTAGGGTTGCAGGGTGCTCTTTTGGGTGAATCACTATTCATTTTGTGCCCAGACAAGATGAGGTAATGAAAGCCAAGTGAAGCATCCCACTTTATTCCCAAGGGCACTGGCTTTGCTACCTTCTCTTTCCCCTTCACCTGTCACCAGAGCACCCATCTCTCAGTCTGGGATAGACAGGAACAGAGATTGGTGCACCCTAGATGTGACAAGAGCCATTTAGGTTTTTAGGTAATTAGCCATCAGAACACCACTAGCAAGAAAAGGGAATATGGGAGGTGGGGGGTACAGGAAGAGGAGGGGGTGATGAGAGTTGAATGGGGAAAACCAGTTTAATCTCATTAACACAAATATGCATTAGATGAGAATTAAGCCAAGAAGCCATGAGCAGCCCATGAAAGACAATTAACCTTGTGTGTTTTAGGGGTCACTAAAATAGAATGCTCATTTATCAGCTATGTTTGATGCAAGGCATAAGGGAAGGTGGTGATTGTTACTCAATCACATCAGCAGGTACAAAGATTCTCCCCTCACCAACCAAAATATATCTTTTCTAAGATTTCTGGCATTAGAGGTCATGGATTATGTGAAGTAGGACTGGAGAAGACCCACTGCCCCAGTCTGAAACAGTCTATTCATTTTCCATACAGCCACAAAAATGGATGGGGCCATCACACACCCAAAGAACAGCTCTTAAAACCCTTGTGAATCAGGGTAAACCAGACAACAATTCCCCCAGACCTAGTGGCAATATTTCTCCTAAGCTCTTCCACAATGACTTAAGGTCCTTGGTGGAAAGAGGGAAGTTTTATGAGAATTGAGGCTTCTTTCTAGAAAGAAATATAGAGTGAGCCCTGAGGGAGAAGCTACAGTAAGACTTCTTTAGCTAAAATAAAATGAGATGCATATTTCAATGAAACCTTGATTCATAGGACCATAGATCTAGCACTGAAAATATCCTTAGAAGTTGTCTAGTGCAGTATGTCTCCCTTACAAATGAGGAAACTGAGGACTAGAAAAGTTAGGAGACTTACCCAATATTACCCAGGCATTAAAGTGGAAGAGAACTACCTAACTAAACCTGACATGTTTCCTGTTTTACCACACTATCTGGTTGGAATGCATAGGGAATAGGATGCTCTCATTAATGGAACTTTCTAGCCATACAATATTAGAGTTTCAAGTGACCTTAAGCAATTTATTTACACTAAATTCCTCATTTTACAGATGAGGAAACTGAGGCAGAAATGAAGTGACATTTAAGATCACAGAACAACCTTGTGACAGGTCTTGGGCTTGAGTTAAATTCTCTCTACATCTATTAAATCATATTTTGCACTCTAACATAATTAGTTTTAAATACTAAAATTTTAAAAATTAAAAAATTTAAAATTTTAAAAAAATATATATTTTTGCTTCAACCCTGATGATAGTAATCTTTCTGAGATATAACTAGATACTCTCTTTCCTTAGTGAATATAAAATAGTAAAGATCATTCAACCCTTCTTTGATTCCAGTACTTCAGGTTCACCATTCAGAAGCTTTGTATCCATTGTAGGCTCCAAATCAACATGGAGATGGGAGGCATGACTAGAGGAAGCTTCTTTTGTTATTTGCTTCTTTTTCCTGTAGTATATTAAGCTAGTATTGTATAAAGACTTCTCCTCTTAGGTCAAAACTTCCACTGAAAGCTTATAGTACTCCTATTTATTAATCTAACTATTCCTAATAGAAAATGGCAGATGATGAAACATCTAGATTAGATGTTGAGGAAGAATGAACCAAACGAAGCCAGGTTCTGTTCCTTGAAAGTATCTGAGCCTGTTCAGTTTTCATCTGGTGATATTCTTATTAAGAACCATGTTGATAAGATGCTTGTGGAAGGTGGGGAGGTGGAAATGAAAACTGAAAGATGGGAACCCAACTAAGTTGGAAAGATAGGAACTCCCAACTGCTGGTTGAAATGGTTACTTTCCACCAGTATTGCATGGGAGTATTTCATCATCAGCAAAAATTCTCAGAGTATTAGATAAGTGAAAGGAAAGAGTTTTAATAAGATCAGTTAAGGTAAACCCTTCAGGAAATTCAGAAAATGTCCTCCAATAGTTACCACTGAATGCGGCTTTGCCCAGGTCTGTTCCAAGACCCTCTCTTCAAGCCTTGGTAGCTGCACAATGGTAAAGCCAAATTTCCTTCTGGTAGCACATCTGGCCAAACAGCTGAATAGCCAAGAAAGTGGATGGGTTTGGAACAAAGGAAACATGGGATGGAACCCTCAGCTGCCTCATTTGCTTGTTTACCATCATCTGAAACATCTGGGTATGCACAGCAAGAAGCAGCCTCATGAAACCTCCTGAAGGGCCGTCACCTTCCAATACTCCAGCTGGCGCAGTGGGGAAGAAGGGGATGGACCAGGCTGGGAGCCTAGTAAACCCACAGGGGTGCCATTTGTTTGGGAAATTGCAGAGTTAGTGTCAGCAAACAGCATGCATCCCATTGAGATCTTCGATCAGGTTGATGGGAGGGAAGAAAGGCATGTTTTAACAGGTACACCTGCTGTAGCTTCAGGCTGCTGGGCTGGTACATTTGGCTCCAAAGTAACAGAGTAAGCTGATTATGTGGAGATGAGTGGAGATTTTGTCCTCTTACTAGGACATTTTTTAAAAAAAATGTATTCGTTATAAGAGAAACGTGGGAAAGCAACTAGGACGATGAGTATGACATGCTACTAGGATTGTTTATCTTTGTCCCTTCCATTCAAGGAACTGGAATCCACTCTCCAGCTCTCTCATATAATCCAGCATTAATGACTTAAATCTATACTTTCCAAATTCCATTCCTCAAAACCCTGGTACGCCTCAAGATGTGGATAGGGGTTCCATGAGCAAAATGTCAATGACAATGCTATTTTCCCCTCTAAAACATTAAATACAAAATTATGTCTAGATCAAAGTACTACTTCTGGGAGTGTTAAAAAAGGCTTAATTTCCTCTATTTTGCTCCAAATATCTCCCAATCTTCTTGTTCCTAGGGGTATTTCCAAACACTTAAACATCTTTAAATTAGTATTTATACACTCCATCCATATAATTCAGTCCCCCAAAGTGACTATTCAGTGACTAAGTTAGTTTAGGAAACATCAATGAACATTTATATAGGGCTTTTCAGATACTAGGTACTTTTTAAAGGGATGAAACCTCAGAGCAATCTTTTAAGGTGAGCAGGGCAAGATTTTCCCAATATTACAGATATTTTAAAAGAGCTCAGAAAGTCTATTGATTATCCAAGGATCACAGAGCTAATGAGTGGTAAAGTCAGACCCAAGTCATCCATCTCTAAATCCTCTGTTCTTTGCATTCTATGAGAATGCCTCATCCATTTTTAGGACATTAACTGAGGCCATTCTTTATGTCCTTATGACCCAGGAAGTATTTACCTCACCTTAGAAAGAAGTCATCATAACAGGGCTGAAAGCCCTATTGCATTACCTCCTGGCACACTTCTCCCTTGGCATTGAAGGGTCATTCTCGTGGATAATGGCACATGTGTAAATGTGGGGTTTAGCAAATGGTGGAATCCAGATCTGCCAACTTTGCAAAGTAGCCAAATGGCCTATGCAAGGTCACCTGAAAAGTCAACTATTTCCAGAAGTCTTGAGCTGTCCTCACTTGCCCCTGTATACTCACTCTAACTTTCCACTAAGCGTTGACAAAATACTTTGGACGTGAAAAGAGTCCGATGAGTGCTTGGCCTAAACAGTGGCACTCCAGTCTCTTAGCCCTAAGGAAGCCCTGCTAATGCATTTTAATTCTGGCCCATCACACACACTGTTCTGCTAGCTCCAGGCTCAACCAGCATGCCTCACACATACTGTTTTGCTATAATGTTCCCTTCCCTCACAATCCCTCCCATCTAGCTAAAGAAGAATTCAGTTTTAATGCAAATATGTGTGATCTGGTGCCTACAGAGAAGAAACAGTATGGCATAGAAGGTCACAAGCTTTTAAAGGGAGCCCAGTCCAGTAGGAAGTTCATGAATGAATTTCCATTGCTAATGATTTCATGCCCTGGCATTAAAAATAGTTGCCTGTGGTTAAACTGTGGTCCCTAGAGTGTTCAGATCACTGTTTCATCTGGGTTGTGTGGATGCTTTCTGATTGTGCCAGTGCCCATCAGGACTCAGCCCCATGAAGGATGGCACCGGCTGCTATGACCGCCATATTGGAGTTGACTGCTCTGATGGATTCAACGGGGGCTGTGAGCAGCTATGTCTCCAGCAGATGGCACCTTTCCCAGAGGATCCTTTGCTATATAACATCCTTATGTTCTGTGGGTAAGTATACTCAGAGAGTCTTCATACTTTAATTCAATTGAACATTTACTAAATACCTAATTTGTTCAAACACTAAGATAGGGACTCAGGGTCTAATGATGAAATAAAGCAGTTTCTGATCATCAAGAGTTTGTAATAGAGTAGCTTACTCTTGGGAGTGACAGAGAAGTAGAGGTGAGGCATTGTTCTGTCATGGAAGGAAGCACTGGATTTGGGGTCCATTCTACTTTCAGCCTATAGGAGAAAAAACATGAAGAAAAGAGAGGGCTTGAGTTGAATAAGAAGAAAAACATGAATGTTATTTAAAGGGGTTAGATTACTGACATAAGTCAAAGATTGAATGTAAGGAAGAGAAATTTGGCAATTTTGGGGAGATATTAAGAAACATTTGAAGAAGAACAATTTCTAGGTCCAGCTCTTCTTAACAGACAATGCTTTGGAGTTGAAGGAAGAGCATGATCAAAAACAAATAATGTATAAAAGAATTAAGGGGGTTTGTAAAGGATCAGGGAGGATTGTAGAGTCTGAAATGGTAAATATAAGAAGGAAAAGGAGAAAGTATTTTATAAGACAGGGCAGCAGTAAATAAGAAACAGCAAGTGAACAATTAAGGGACAAAACAGATTTAATAAAGTGGATCTATGGGTAGAGTAAAACTGATAGGAAACTGATGTGAGACTGATGTGGATATGAATGTGGTGTTAGAATTGAGGAAAAGGTTAAGTAGGGTTGTATAGTTACTAAGATGCAATAATAGAGTATAAAATCATTCATCATAAGTTTAGGGTTGAAATATGAATTTGAGTTAAAATTCTGCCTTGGACCCAAGGAGCTATGTAACTCTAGACAAGTAATTTAACCTCTCTAATCCCTCAGTTTCCTCATTTGTGAAATGGGGATGATAAGGCATCTACCTCCCATGGCCATTATGCAGATAAAATGAGATAATATTTGTAAGGTACTTTGAAAATCTTAAAGAGCTACACATATGCTTATTATTTTTATTTTTCAAAGGCTGGTAATATCAAGTTATGAAGAATAGGGGAGTATTTTTAGTTTTGCCATAGTTAAGTGAATGTTATCTGTGTTCCAAGTGTAGGCTGATCACCTTACTATTATGTAGAAATATTCAAAGAATGATGTGCCATACCTCAGGTTCTGAGAAGCATTGAAGGAAGGCTTCAATGGGGAAGAAAATAAAGGGAATCCAAAGAGAGTACCCTTAATAGAATATTGGAGAATGGAAAATATACACAAAGGAATATAGGGGAAAAAAGAGAACAGCTCTATAAAAAAGAACCTGAAAAACAGATTTGAAGGTCTTTCTTTAGAGCCCACTGAAGTGTCTGGGAAAGAAAGGACATGAGTGTTTACAGTGCTTGGATGAACTGGGAATCCTCAACTAGAATAATTCCAGTAATTATAGGGATACTGCACCTAGCTATGTGCCCTGCTGCAATGTCCTGGAGGACGATGTTCCTTCCACAGTCACTGCTCTGAGACTTACTGATGGACCCAATGGACCTATGGGCCTTACTATCTACCTGTTTCTTTATGGCACCTTTAGGGCTTTGGGGTCTTTGCATTTGCCCTAGAACTGATCTCTCTTAATAGGGTGTTAGTTTCTGGAGAACAAAGAACATCTAACTTTTTTGTCTATATCCCCATCATTTAACCCAGTGCTTGGCACATAGTATATTCTTAATGAATGTATTTACTTTTTCACTCATTCATTTATTGATTCCCTTTATGTCTTATAAAAATAATAAATGTCAAGTTATAAAAATAAAAGATTTATTGAAATATATGAGGATAATAAAGGATTTCTAATTCTCAGGGATTCTAAATCCACTCAAATAAACTCCCTGGCTCTGCAATGAATGGCTTCTCCTATGTTTCACAGGCTACACTAATCCTCCCTGATCTGATTAACCCAACTTTATACTAGCTAAATAAAACTACCACTATTATCCTTTTAATCCTTAACTTTGACTTCAAATGATAAAATAGCAAAGGCTAGCTGGTTGAATCTCAACAAGAATCCAGTTAGGACTCTAAGCCTTAACAGACTCAGAGTCCAAACCAAAGACAAGGTTTTTCTTTGATCTCAAAGTTAAATCATGACAATAGACAGTCAATAGTGTTTCCCAAGTTGGGAAATAACACTAAGCTCCTTCAGGTCTTTCCCTTAGATAGAGAAAGAGACAAAAATGATACCTCCTCCAGTTCTGAGAGATAGTGTGTCTCTGCCAACTGCCAGAGACCAACTCCCAACTGCCAGAGAGAGTAATTGACACAGAAAAACAGTTCTTTCTCAAGCCAGCACTCTACTTTTTATTTCTAAACTAATAAAACAATACTTATTTTCTAATATCATCCTTACAGTCTTCAGAATTTCATTCTTGAGCATCTCCTCTAGGCTTACTTCTTCTATAGTATTTTAGTTCATAGACCCAGCCTTTTTATCCTCTGAAATCTTTATAATTTGACTTCCTAAAATTTAGGGGATATATTAAAACTACATGAAGATTTCCTCTTCTTCTCTATTACAAACTTTAGGAATAAATAGTTACGTTTCCCTCAGGGTTCCCATTATTTCCTCCCCAACCACCAGCTCCTCTCTGTTAGTGAGAATCAATTCCAGAATAGAATTTTCCCCTTTTTATCTTTCCCCTTTCTCCTCATTTATCTGTTCAGGAGGAGAGATATGAACACTCTACATAGGTGCAGCTGTTTATCCTATAAAGAATGATATAGTACATACCAAGAAGTTGTCAGGTGTGAAAATAGACAATGAAGGGAAGAGGAGGCAGGAACGAGTAGTAGAAATCAGTAATTTCCAGCTTGGGAGGAGGTATGGAGGGAGTTATTTTTCTACCTGATATCAACAATAGAGAGCTCTGTTGCTTTCTCAGGGTATGTATCCAAATAGAGACCCTCACAAGACTTGCCAAAATGGATAATGACCTACTTTTCATGATTTCACATGGACACAATTGACAATGCTAAAAGAAATCTAAAAATTGTTGTCAGTAATTAAGAAGTCTGGGGCAAGAAATTGAAACCATAGAGACAGGTTGTTTTTTTCTCATTGTTCCCCCCCAAAGGAGAAGAATACCAAAGAGAAAAAAATATTTAAGTAATGCACAGTTAGCTAAGAAGATGGTATCAGAGAATGAGATTTCAAGTTTTGAACCATCGTTTTAAAAAAAGGTATAACAAATCCCTGTCTGGAGATGAAATACATCTAACAATGGTAGATGAGAATGTACCTGAGTGTCATGCAAATCTACAGTAAATTTTTTAAAAAATGATGGAAGAGGGAGAAGAGTGCCTAGATAGATCTCTATATCATTTACATATATCATCTATATATCTTTTTCTATGTCTATATCTTATCCAAGCTAGATAGGAAGGAGAATAACTACAAAGAAGAAAGAGTGGTTGATAAACCCAGCAGTTCACAGCAGAAGACATCCAAGAAAGGATTCAGTAGCAAAACCCAAGGCCTCAAATTCTATAAGTATATGCCCCAAATTTAAGCCAAAAACAAGATCTAGAGAAAGGAACAGATGGTATGATCATCAAATTTGCAGATAACAAAAAGTTGGGAAGGATAGCTAATGTGGCAGTTGATAGAGTCAGGATCCAAAAAGATTTAAACAAAATAGAATGTTGGGATCAGACTAATAAAATGAAATTTAGTAGGATTAAATAGAGTTTTATACTTGGTACAAAAGTCAACTTGTTAGTACCATGTGGGGAGAAATCAGGGTTAGACAGCAGTTGTCGTGAAAGAGATCTGATGGTTTTAATGGACCACATGCTACATATGTGTCAGCATTTCTATGTGATAGCCAAAAAATGCTAATAGGGTCTTGGGCTCCATTGAATGACATAGCTTCAATAATAGGGAAGTGATAGCTCCACTATACTCTGCCCTCCTCAAGATTCCATCTTGAGTATTGGGTTCATATCTATACATGAAGGTTTAAGAAGGATAATAATCATCTGAAGTGTCTAGAAGAAGGCAGCCAGGGTAATGAACAGTCCGGAATCCATCTTATGAGGATTGGGTGAAGAAATTGGGAATGGTTAGCCTAGAGAAAAGAAAATTCAATGAGAACATGATAGTTATGTTCAGGTATTTGAAAGATGTTTGTTTGGAGGAGGAATTTGACTTGTTTGTTCAGTCCCAGAAGACAGAACCAAGAGAAATTGGTAGAAGTTGAATAGAGATTAATTTTGGTTTGTGGTAAGGAACACAAAACATAACAAAATGGGGAAAAAAACTTGCTAATAATCAGAACTGTCTAAAAGTGGAATGAGTTGCCCTGAAGGGTAATGGGTTCTCCTCCTCTCTTTGAAAGTTTTCAAGCAGAACTTCACTTTGCTAATGTTCCTTCTAGTTTTTGATTAAGAAAAAAATTATTAAATGCCTACTCGGTACAAGTCATTCTCTTAAGTTCTGGAATTATAAAGATTAAAAATGAGGTGTGGGAGATATTCTCTGTTCTTAAGGATCTTCCAGACTAGTGTTGCATAGTATATTATAGTTTCCAAAGCATTTTGCTGATTTAAAAAAAATTTTGTGAAATAAAATGGTAAAATATCCGTATCCATTTAGCAAATGAAGAATACGGAGCTCTGAGACCTGGAGTTACATGTCCATAGTCACATGGCTAACAGACTTTGAGTCAGAACAAAAATTCTAAGACTTGTGTACATTTTGTTTACCACCCTCTTTAGATGTAATTGATATAGAAGCACCCTGGATCACATGCAAGTGAATCAGTTAGGTTATTAAGAGATACACCATCAGAATGAACTGAGATTAATCTTCTAGATGGTCTTTAGAAGCCTCAGCACTGAAATTTCTTCTAGTAGTATTCCACTTGGAAATCTTCTTTGTTCTTTGAAGGCAATGTAAATTTACTGAAGGGAAAAAACAAAGTTGAGAGCTGAGAATGATATTTTAGACTTGGAATGGATATTAATCCAATGTCCCCTTTTGGAGATGAAGAACCTGGTAATCCTCTGATTACAAATCCATTCTACTTTTCACAGTGCATGCCTCTCTCAGAACATCCCAGACTATAGAATCTTCACATAAGAGCTTTAAAAGACCTAAAAGATCCTCTAGCCCCTAAAACTTAGTTGAGAAATGATGAAACTGATATCCAGGGATTGATTCTTCAAGAACCTACTCATTATATAACGTCTTATCTATTCTACTAGAATCAGAATTGTCCAAATACAAGTAAGGGGGTCTCGTGCAGCAGGACTAAAAAGGTCAAAATTTTCCAATAAGTTCATGAAATTCTTGGAGCAAACCTTTCATAATAATCATGGATTTTACTTGACATTTTTCAAAGGGTTTTTTCAACTACATTATCTTAACTTTTGCCTTTTTGATAATCCCATGAAGGAGCCAAGTAGACAAGATAAGGAAAAGGAGTCTCAGAGAAGTTGTAAAATGACTTGCTCTAGACCAAATGGTTGGTAAAATCCAGATTTAGTATTACATTCCTAGGGTTCTGTCTTAGTCAAGTCTTGGCTCTTTAAAATAGGCTCCTGCTATAAATAGAAGGAATACCCCCTCTGCTGGTGATAAAGTGGTGGAGGTGGTAGTGGTGGTGATGGTGGTGGTGGTTGTTTGGGGGAATTAACAGAAGGCAATTTATATATTTTTTTGTTTTGTTTTTGTTTTTTTGCTTAGGACCAAGTCATTGCAGATATTCCATACTGGGGTTATAAGTTATGGAAAACAGGCATATATGTTAAAACAATGAGTTGGAGTCAAAGAGCAGAAAATGCCAATATAATAAAGCTTGAGTTTGGACTGAACTATAGTCTGTCTATGAGATTCGAAGAGGGAGCATCTGTCTAGAAAGATGCCTGAAACCAGACAGGGTAATATGTTATCACTCTTTGATAGAATAAATAAAAGGGTGTGATGAAACCAGTTCAAATTGGCTTGTGGGAGCCATTGTTAAAATTTCAGTGAGAGTATTAACACTCCAGAAATCAGCAATTCTTATAATCAAGGCTTGATTTATGGTTTTGTGGATTGTCTAGACTTAAGAAAGTGTTAATAATTTGGATAAAACAAAAGTATATACGCATACTTTTTAAAAAAAAATAGAGAATCTATTGTTAAACATTTAACAGCAAATCCCTGTATAGACAGCAACTTGTCAGAAAGCTCCCAATGCAAAGAGGTAATTACCTAAGCCACCTGGATGTTCAGGGTCTAAATGAGGTTAGGTTGAGACTCAAAGAAATTAGGTTTGATGGGCAGGAACCTCAAAGCATCATCATTCATCATCATTCAATGCATCATCTCAGTAACACAGCATGAGAATGGCAGGAATTGATAGCAATGTGCCAGGCTGAACAAGATTTGTGTAGGTTAAAGAAGTAAACTCACCTTTGTCTTAGAAATCTAAACCACTGAATTTTATTTGCATTCTGAACTTTACTTTTGTGAAACAATAATACCATTAATGCCTTATTTGCATATGACCCCTTATAGATACCCAGAGCTTTCACTTAACCTCATCTCCTGTTATCTTCTTACTAACTCTACAGGGTAGGTAGTATGTTATGGTTTCCCTTCTTGGTCAGAGAAGAAAACTAAGGCATAAAAAATTTAAGTGAATTACCAGAGATCACACAACTAGTACATACTTGATCTAGGATTCAAACCCAGGTCTTCTGACTCCAAGCCTAGCACTCATTCCACTATATTCCAGCTTTAAGTGAAATAGTGGTGACCAAATGAGATGATGGCTAAAATCAAGCATTTGACAGGGGATACATGTCAGAGAGTATCTTCAGATCTGGCTCATTCCCCTACATTAGCAGTAGAAATTGATGTTGTAATGAATAGCCTGGGGCATTTGCAAAATGCCAAAGTGCTTTCTGAATAAGAAAAAAGTTAAATGATGTTCAATCTAGTTTTAGTGTTATGAATATTTATTTTATTGGTTTTTGTTGAAATTTTATTAAAAATTAGAAATCCATGCATGAAAGATGACTTTGCCATAATGGTATGAATGACCTTAGAATGTAAGCTTCTCCAGGGCAGAGATTGTTTTGTTTTTGCATCCCAAATATTTGGCACATTTATGATACTAGTAGGTACTTAGTAAATAATTGATGATTGGTTAATAATTTCCAGTGGTCTTTCCAATGCTGAGATTCTGAGTTGGAATGGAATACTATATCCTATAATCATTCTGAACACATGAGCAATTATTCTGTGCATATATTATATGTGATGAAGGTTAACTTAACACATTTCATTGCTTTTGGTTTCACTCACACTTTCTTTAGATCTGACTAGTCTCTCATAAAATGTAGGATGGCTTTCAAATACTTTTAATATAATGATGAGACTTCAGTTTATCATCTTTTTTTTTTTTTAACATTTTATGGTGGGTGGTTTAGACACTTTAGGACACTTCCAACCATTGGAGATGATGTGACCCTTTCTACAAGATTGTTTTTTTACAGCAAACTTACAGCAAATATTTCCCCTTAGATAATTAATTAGAGCATACCTGTTCACATGTATTTGTTCATATAAGTATATACACATAGATCTTGAGATGAGAGAAAAGTAGTTATCACCCAAAGAGTAATTAGGGATATTTTTCACCCGACACAAAAAATAATGGGAAGATGTGTGACATGAAAGATAGTACTCCAACAGAAGAGACCTACATTTTCTCAGTGGGAGGGAGTAAGTGGAATTCAACTCTTAAACCCTCTGCCATTGAGATTGCCTGAAAACACTTTGTCAACATGGCTAGTGCAAACAAGTCAGTTAGTCAACTAGCATTTTTTGGGCACACAATATGGGACAGGCATAGTGCCAAGCACTGGGGATACAAAGGAAGGTTAATAAAAGAGACCCAGGTCCTTCCCTGTGCCCTCCAGGAGATCATACCTCGCAAGATTAGTAGTACACATGTAAAGGCAATGCTTCTCCATATATAATAGTTCTCTGGTCTGCTAGTTATGCTTCATAGGGTCATGCTTTTAGAGTTGCAATGGATCTTCAGTCATCTAATCTAACCTCTTGATTCAGAAGCTAGGGAAACTGAGACCCATGGATGTTAAAAAATTGTCCAGTCACCCGGGTGGTATGGGACAAAGCACAAACTAAGCCCAAGTTATCTGTTCCACATCGCCAACACTTTCTCACTACTCCATGGTGGTTCTTGTTATGATAATGATTAATCATCACTATACCTCTAATACCAACTGTAATATTTTAGGCTCTTAACCGGAGCTCAGCTTACTTTATTAGAAACATTAATGCTATTTCTGAGAGGTAATGCTTTTGAACTTCACAAAGGTATGTGATTTCTAAGCATCTTATATTTTCTGGCTAGCTGGCCCCAGCCACCTCTCCTGTATTTTCATAATCACAAAGAGGTAATTCATACTTCAGCTAACAAATGAATATCCTTTATAATCAACTAGAAACATGACAGTAATAAACAGATTTGCAAATAGTTTAATCCCTCTTTACAGGCATTAACCCTGGGATATATTTGGGGTAGCATGTACCCAATTAGGAAGAGAGCCAGTAGATAGTTCTGGATTAATTGTGAATGAGGACTTTGCAATATGTACACTAGCATATAGTTAGATCAGGAGGACTTCTTGAAGGTGAGAGTTCATTCAAACTGCTCTTGTGTTGGGGCAGAAAAGATAATAAAATTTTTCTATGACCCAGTTAATTGGATAGAAGCCAAATTAATACAATGAAATGATACTTTAAGCATTATATTAAATTAAATGATATCTGTTCTGCCTGGATTGCCTTCTATACCTATAACCTCTGCCTGCTTTTCTGGAAGTCTTTTGACTTATCTACTCCTACTACTACCACCACCATCACAACCACCACCACCACCACCACTACTCTCTCTCCTCCTTTTCTTCTTTTTCCTCTTCCTCCTCCTCCTCCTCCTCCTCCTCCTCCTCCTCCTCCTCCTCCTCCTCCTCATATTCCTACTACTAGCACAATAATAGTAGCATTTATATCATGCTTCAAGGTTTGCAAAGTGTTTCAGATCTTTTCTCACTGGATTCTCACAACAACCTGTGAAGTAGGTAATATTATCTCCATTTTACAGAGGAGAAAACTGAGACAAGTAGAGGTTAAGTGACTTGCCCAGGGTCACAAAATAATTTGAGGTAGAATATAAAGTCAAGTGTTTCTGACTCTAAGTCATGTATGCTACCCACCTAGTTGCCCCTTTCCTCAGTGTCTAGCACAGAGTTGGATCTTAAATCTAAAGGTAAGTCAGAACCCCCTGAAGGCAATAGTATTTCATTTATATTTTTGTATCCCCAAGTACATATTAGACTCTTAATAACTGATTGCTGATTTATTATTAACAAATGTTAGGAAGGCACAGATATGTGTCTGAGGAAGACTTGAAAGTACACTGATTACATTTGTTAAATGTTAGCCGAAAACTGCTTGAGCAACAACCTATTCCCTTGATAAATAAACATCCTTATACATTCAGAAAGTTTTAGCATAGGAGAGATAGGAGGAATTTACTTGACTTATTCATATACATGGAAAGAGATGGTTCTCAAATTTGGATAATTAAACAACAGTACATTAACAGGGGAAATAGAAAGCCCAACATTTTTGCCATCTAAGGCTTTTTCTTTTTTTCTTTTTCCACCATCCAATTGGTTTTCTATCATGGCAGGTGCATTGAGGATTACAAGCTTGGTGTGGATGGGCGCTCTTGCCAGCTGGTCACTGAGACCTGCCCAGAGGGAGCTGAATGTGGGGAAAGCCGGGAGCTTTCCATGAACCAGACTCTGTTTGGGGAGATATTCTTTGGCTACAACAATCACTCCAAGGAAGTAGCACCTGGACAGGTGCTGAAAGGAACATTCAGGTGAATCCCATGGGTTGCCAAGGGCAATTATGTCATCTGTGTCTGGAGAATAAAAACCTATCATACAGTCTGAAGATGGTAAGGTGATGATGCCTAGAAGCAGAGGAATGGGTCAGGTAAATGGTCTGTTCTATCAGAAATGACCCTTCTAACTGAGGGCACTTAAATAGGAAGGGGTTTTGTTGCTTTTTCTTTTTTTTTTAATTCACAAACATGTTTTCTTAATTTTTAAAATTTTAATTGATTAATGTAGAGCATTTTTTGAGGATTACAAAAAAAATCATCTTCTCTCCCCCCCCCCCCATATCCAATGCACAATTCCACTGGATTTTACAGGTTTTGTTGCTTTTTAAACATCTTCTGCTCTCTGTCCCTTCCTAAATTTCCCCAAATCTATCTCTTCACTTTTCACAGGGCTCCCCTTCTTTCATCAACACTGAGACAATTTGGCTGGGAATTTGACAAAGTATTCCAAAGGAGAGTTTGCCCCTTAGGTCTGAAGAGAAATATGTGCCAAAGGAGTGTGCTTGCCACAGTGCCTGCAAATAAATCTTTGACCTCTTCCTCTTTCCAGGCAGAACAACTTTGCTAGAGGCTTAGATCAACAGTTACCAGATGGCCTTGTGGTGGCCACTGTGCCCCTGGAGAATCAGTGCCTAGAAGAAATCTCAGAGCCCACACCAGATCCAGAGTTCCTGACTGGTAAGAGATTGGGGACCCTGGACCAATTTGAATGAAGAGAGATACTAACATGGCTACCAATATTAGAAGTGTTACTATTGGTTAATGTTAATTGGAAGAACAGGATCTCAATCTAGAATTTCTTTTTTTTTCTTAAACCCTTACCTTCCGTCTTGGAGTCAATGCTGTGTATTGTCTCCAAGGCAGAAGAGTGGTAAAGGCTAGGCAATGGGGGTCAAGTGACTTGCCCAGGGTCACACATCTGGGAAGTGTCTGAGGCCAGATTTAAACCTGGGACCTCCCATCTCTAGGCCTGGCTCTCAATCCACTGAGCTACCCAGCTGCCCCTCAATCTAGAATTTCAATGGTGTAGGGATATGAGGTAGATGATCTCTCTCTATTTTAGTAGATTAACAATATCTCTGTAATTTATAGTCTTAGGGAATTCTGTGAGAAATTAACCAGGAGGTGTCAGGAATTGAATTTGAACTCAGATCTTCCTGACTTCAAGCTTATCTCTATAAATTTTGCCAAGTTGCTATTATTATTATCATTATCACTATTATTAGTGGTAGTAGCATAGTAGTAGTAGTAGTAGTAGTATTTGCAGCAGTGGCAGCAAAATATGGATCCTAGTACCTGTTCTTACTTGTCTTACTGGGATGCCCTGAAGGGAAGTGAGATGATAAAAGGTATGGAAGATAGGAAATAGAAAGGACTTTAGATCTCTTCCAGCTCCACTGATTTATTTCACAATTGAGGAAACTTAATAGACAAAGGTGTGAAACAACTTATCCATGGTTTCCTAGAGAGATAGTGATAAGAGTTGAGTCTAAAACCTGTGCTTTTCTGAGTGCTTTGCAGTAGAAGGGACATTTTTCTCTCCTTAGAGGAAAAAAAAAAGGGACAGTTGAGCCATGTCACAGGTGGATTGCTTATGTGTTCCCTTGCAAAGGGTCATTTGAAGTTGCTAACTAGAAACCCTTCTGGTCATCAGGAGCCAGAAGTAGTAGAAGGCTTCTCTCCATTCCCATAAGCCTAACTTTAAAATGCTCTTTAAATGAGTTTTCTTAGGCATTATGGGATAGTAGAAATGAGATTTTGGTGTCATTAGACTTCAGATAAAGTCATAGATCTATCATATTCTAGCTGTGACACCATATCACTTTGCCTTCTTGGAGCCTAGTTCCAACATTTATAAAGAGAGAGGGTTTGACTAGATGACCACTAAGGTCTTTTCTTATTCTAAAATTCTATGGCTTTATTGTTCTTCACACAATTGTCTGTTATTCTGAGCCGAAGGGTATGATTCTGGGACCAGGACGTGAATATAGCTAACTCTCAGATTCCAAGCATAGTCGTAGTCTCTGAGGTTTCTAAGACTTAGGTGAGCAATTAGGTGGGTCTGAGAGTCAATATTATGATTAAATAATGGGACCATTCAAATAATCAATTGAGTTTTGTCTTGAAATACAGTTTTATTTGGTAAGAAGAAATCCAGAGGATTTAGATGGGGATGGAGGAAGGGAAAGAGAGAGACAGACAGAGACAGACACAGAGAAAGACAGACATAGAGAGAGATTATAAAAATAGAAAGATTTTTGAGAGACAGCAATAAACAAAAGAGAAAGAGTTAGACACATAAAGTGAGATAAAGAAACAGAGAGAAAGATATAGAGAAAGAAAAGGAGAGGGAGAAAAAGAAGGAAGGAAATTGAGAAGAGGAGAAAGAAAAAGAAAAAGCATTAAAGAAAGAGGAGGGGAGAGAGTACAGAGAAGAGAAAGAGAATGGAGAGAGGATGAACAGGAGAGAGAGAAGGAGAAATGCATGGAGTAAGAAAGAAAGATGACAGAATCAGAAGGACAAAAGAAAAAGGAAAAAACAGCAAATAAGGAACGACAGAGAAAGGGGATGGAGAGAGAGGAGAAACAAAGAGACACAGAGAGGGAGGGAACAAGAGGGAGAGAAGAGACTGAACATTCTTTGCTGCATGTTAACAGCAGGGTAGGTCTCCTTTCAGTTATCTTCCCTTTGAAACATCATCCCCAAACTCAGGAAATTAAAATCTAGTGCCTGGGAATATCTCTATAACTTCACTCATGGCCCCACAGGGTCTTATTAACTTGTTACCACAACATTTTGCTGAGAGTAGATTACTGATGCTTTGTATTTCCTCCTTCTGAAGGAAGGTGTGAAGTGGCATCTAATAATAATGTAAATTCTACACAGCTCATAGGCAGCTGAGCTTTTGTATAAAGCATCATCTAAAAAAAGTGCTTTAGCCACCAGGATACAACCAAAATAGGCTTGTCTCTGGACTACGAGGACATAGGTTCAAATCCAACATCTGACATGTGACCTACTTGTGTAAGCTTAGGCAAAATATTTAGCCTCTCTATGTTTCAGTTCTTTATTTTTTAATCTGTAAAATGAGGAAGGGGTGGACTCCAAGATCCTTTTCAGCTATAGATATATGAGCCAATGATCCCAGATTCTTTCTTTCACTGTAGAAAGAGATTGAATTGCTGCCCCAAGAAGACACATAAGAGCTCTGGGGGATATAGCTTTTCCCTAAAGCTTTCTGAAAGAGAAAAAAAAAGTGAAGGAAATTGTGAACATTCAGAAGTAGAAGGGTCTTGTCATACCTGGAAATAAGGAGAGACTTCTTCCATGTTTGAGATCCCAAAAGTAGAATGCCTTCCCCTAACCACTAGGGTTTCCCCTACTGTGAGAGCTTATTGGCTATAAGGACAGAATAATGTCTAAATGGGAATCTTTCATTTTCGTCATCTTAAGGTAAGCCTAACTTAAGCCCAGTGTATTTACCACAGAGGGAGGGAGTTAGTGAGGCATCAGGAAACCTTCTTCACTGGAATACTTCCATTAACTGAAACGCCAAAGGAAATAACCTGGTTTTTATTCTAGCTTGTAACCCACTTATAAGTGCAGGAACAAAAAAGAATAAGAATTGACCAGAGATCTTTTATCAAGGCTTACTTTGGAGACTCTAGGCAAGGAGATCTGAGCAAATAGCTTTCACCTAGAGAGATTTCGGCTGACAGTAAGAGGCAATGTTATATATGCAGATAGCTCAAGATTGGGAGTTTAAAGACACAAGTTCTTGGACCTAATTAAACAATGATTAAGGGACAGGTAGCTGGATAGATTGAGAGCCAGGACTGGAGATGAGAGGCTCAGTGTTCAAATCTTGCCTCAGACACTTCTTAGCTATGTGACCCTGACCAAGTCACTTAATGCCAATTGCCCACCCCATACCAACCCTTCTACCCTGGAACCAACATTTAGTAAAAATTCTAAGAAAGAAGGTAAGAGTTAAAAAAAAAAGAACATTTAACTGTGTGATGATGGACAATCTACTTCCCATTCTAAGCCTGAGTTTCTTTGTCTGTAAAAAGAGGGATATGAGATGATCTCTAAAGTGCTTTTCATTCCTAATGGCCCATGGTGTTATGATAATCTTCCATGGTTTTTCTTCTTCCTCTACCAGCTACCTACTGTCCTCAGACAATCTGTTCAAAGCAAATAGGTTGTTTAATTAGAACTTTCTTAGATGGGAAAAAGGCCATGGATTCAACTCTAGTTGGGGAGGGAAATTGCAAGCCCAATCAAGAAAATAGTATGGCTGACCTTTGGATATAGAAAGGGAGTCAGGGTAGCCTGTGCTGGGAAAGCATAGGAAGGGTTGCTATTAAACATTCCACATAAGCACTGAGGTACCATGTAATGTTGCTCATGTTTGCCCTTAAGTCATAAGACTTTTGTGAATGCAGAGTGAGAACATTCAAGGAGAGGAATGGGAAAAGCTGAAGAGGACCTCTTTCTTGGAATGAAGCAAGGGCATGATAATGGTCTGGGCTTGCTAGGTATTTATTTCCCTTTCTGTGCACACACTTTGATCTACTGATCCAGGAATACCTATCCAGGGTAAATAATTTCAATTCAATGTGCCCTATGGCCATGTCAACAAGGTGCTTTAAGGTAGGAGCTAAAAGGAATCTTGTAGGTTACTTATTATAAAAAAAATGAGTCCAATACTCATTTTTTTTAGCTCATGAGGAGATTGAGATTCAAAGAAGTTGAGGCTTATCCACAGTCCCAAAGTTAGAGATGGAAGATCCAGGATTTGATCCTGAGACCTCTCTTCAAATCTAGCACTCATTTCATCATACCAAGCTATCTCTCCACCTCGCTACCATTTTATGACATATCAGTGTTGAGTGGGTCTCCATTGATTCAAAAACCATATTTTCTTGATACTTAGCATTAGCTTTTGGGGTGTGATAAAGGTCCTGAAGAACTCCCCTTGTCACAGCCCAGACTGTTATTGAGTTTTTAATTCACTAAAACCCTGCAGAATAACTGTAGTAGAGGAGCTGATTGAGTGAGAATACAGAAATTCATCTCTATTTGATTTCTTGTTTTTCAATTTGGCCCATCATTTTTGCCTGTAAAATGCTCTTTAGATAATGAATGCCCTTCTCAACTTCATGCCATCTGTAAATCTGACATAATTTGACCTTACAAGAGAAGGTGTAGATCTCTGAAGCTCTTTATGGTAGGTTGGGATGAAGGAAGAAGAGAAGAAGGCCCGGGAGGTAGAAAAGACTGATCCACCAGCACGTCTTGTTCATAGCTTGTAGCTCTATTGCCCATGCTTTCAAAAATATCCTCCCCACCTCTCCACAGCTGTCCTGAGGGGCCATCCTGGCTGTCAGTTTGGCAAACATTGCTATTGTGCATTAGCGTGAATTTGGAAATGGTACAGCAGAGGTAGAGAGTATTAAAGACAGATTTTCCATTAAGTCTGCACACCTATTCTTAATTCAGGCGTAGGTGGAAGCAAAAACACTTACCCAGAGGAGATCTCTTGTATGAAACTGGCTCATTCAGAAATGTCTCCACTTCCTCACTCTCCCTCTCCACCTCTACAAAGGACACTAAACTTGTCCAAGTGTCTTGACAAACAACGTTAGTGAGGTTCTGAATTTCAAGGCACATAGACAAAGTCACCCATTTATTTGTTTAAACCAGCTTTTGTCAAATAATATGCTCAGCCTGAAATTGCAGATTTAAAAATAACCCTGTGTTTTTAAAGCTATAGAAATATCACCTTTTAGCAGGCATGGCACAACATTTTACAGGCATCAAAAGTTATGTAACTCTTTTCTTGACTCTGATGTATCATAAATGTGCCAGGAGGGTTTGTTGTTGAGCATTTAAATAATTGAACTCTGTTTTTCCATGATTGCTGTAAGAATGTGAGCCACCATCATTTTTCTTATTTTTTTCTCCGTCTCTCTCTTGTCTCCCACCCGTACTCCTTCCTTTTGCCAAACTAAAGTGTAAGAAGCCAAATTGTGGCACAGTAAGAGAGAAAGGGCTAAACTAGGAGTCTGGAGAGCTGGCTTTGCCAATAACAGATGCTGCATGACCATGGAATGATCCATTTCCCTTTTCTGAGACTCCATGTCCTTATTGGTGAAATAAAAGGATTGGACCACATTCCCAACCATATCCCCTTCGACCCATGTAATCATGCAATTGTTTTCCTTCTGTGTTTCTGCTCCCACAGTTTTTCCTCTGAATGTGGATAGTGTTCTCTTTTGTAAATCCCTCCAAGATGTTCAGGATCACTGCATTGCCACTAATGGAGAAGTCCATTATAACCGATTGTACCGCAATGTATCAGTCTCTGTGTATAATGTTCTCCTAGTTCTGCTCCTCTCACTCTGCATCAATTCCTGGAGGTTGTTCCAGTCTCCATGGAACTCCTCCACTTTATTATTCCTTTTAGCAAAATAGTATTCCATCACCAACATATACCACAATTTGTTCAGCCATTCACCAATTGGAGGGCATCCCCTCGTTTTCCAATTTTTTGCCACCACAAAGAGCGCAGCTATTAATATTTTTGTACATGTCTTTTTCCTTATTATCTCTTTGAAGTACAAACCCAGCAGTGCTCTGACTGGATCAAAGGGCAGACAGTCTTTTAACCCCCTTTGGGCATAGTTCCAAATTGCCTTCCACAATGGTTGGATCAATTCACAACTCCACCAGCAATGCATAATGTCCTGACTTTGCCACATCCCCTCCATCATTCATTACTTTTCTTTGCTGTCATATTATCCAATCTGCTAGGTGTGAGGTGATACCTTAGAGTTGTTTTGATTTGCATCTCTCTGATTATAAGAGATTTAGAACACTTTTTCATGTGTTTATTAATAGTTTTGATTTCTTTGGCTGAAAACTGCCTGTTTATATCCCTTGCCCATTTATACATTGGAGAATAGCTTGGTTTTTTGTACAATTGGTTTATCTCTTTATAAGTTTCAGTAATTACACCTTTGTCACAAAAACCTTTGGTTTTTGTAATGAAGATTGTTTCCCAATTTGTTGCTTCCCTTCTAATTTTGGAAGCATTAGTTTTGCTTGTATATAAACTTTTTAATTTGATGTAATCAAAATTATTGATTTTATATTTTGTGATTTTTTTCTAGCTCTTGCTTGGTTTTAAAGTCTTTCCTTTCCCAAAGATCTGACAAGTGTACTATTCTGTGTTTGCCTAATTTGCTTATAGTTTCCTTCTTTATATTCAGGTCATTCACCCATTCCGAGTTTATCTTGGGGTAGGGTGTGAGATGTTGATCCAAACCTAATCTCTCCCATACTGTCTTCCAATGTTCCCAGCAGTTTTTATCAAATAGTGGGTTTTGGTCCCCAAAACTGGGATCTTTGGGTTTATCATAGACTGTCTTGCTGAGGTCATTTACCCCAGGTCTATTCCACTGATCCTCCTTTCTGTCTCTTAGCCAGTACCAAATTGTTTTGCTGACCTTTCCTTTATAGTATAGTTTGAGAACTGGGACTGCAAGTCCTCCTTCCTTTGCATTTTTTTTCATTATTTCTCTGGATATCCTTGATCTTTTGTTCTTCAAAATAAACTTTGTTATGGTTTTTTTTTTCTAATTCAGTAAAAAAAGTTTTTTGGTAGTTCAATGGGTATGACACTAAATAAGTAAATTAATTTGAGCAGGATTGTCATTTTTATCATATTAGCTCATCCTACCTATGAGCAATCAATGTTTTCCCAATTATTTAGATCTAGTTTTAATTGTGTGGAGTGTTTTATACTTGTGTTTATATAGTTCCTGTGTTTTTCTTGGCAGATAGATTCCTTTGTATTTTCTATTGTCTAGGGTGATTTTAAATGGAATTTCTCTTTCTAATTCTTGCTGCTGAAATGGGTTGGAGATATATACAAATGCTGATGACTTATGTGGGTTTATTTTGTATCCTGCAACTTTGCTAAAGTTGTTGATTATTTTGATTAGCTTTTTGGTTGATTCTCTAGGATTCTTTAAGTAGACCACCATATCATCTGCAAACAGTGATAGCTTGGTCTCCTCACTGCCAATTTTAATACCTTCAATTTCTTTTTCTTCTCTAATTACTACTGCTAGTGTTTTTAGTACAATTTTAAATAATAGAGGTGATAATGGGCATCCTTGTTTCACTCCTGTTCTTAATGGGAAGTCTTCTAGTTTATCCCCATTGCAGATGATGTTTGCTGATGGTTTTAGATATATATTGTTTATTGTTTTTAGGAAAGGCGTTTCTATTCCTATACTTTCTAGTGTTTTCAATAGGAATGGGTGTTGTATTTTATCAAAGGCTTTTTCTGCATCTTTTGGGATAATCATGTGATTTTTGTTGGTTTGCTTGTTGATATGGACAATTATGTGCTTGGTTTTCCTAGTATTGAACCATCCTTGCATTCCTGGTATGAATTCTACCTAGTCATAGTGAATGACCCTTGTGTTCACTTGCTGGAGTCTTTTTGCTAGTATCCTATTTAAGATTTTTGCATTGATATTCATTAAGGAGATTGGTCTATAGTTTTCTTTCTCTGTTTTTGACTTGCCCGGCTTTGGGATCAGTACCATGTTTGTGTCGTAAAATGAATTTGGTAGAACTCCTTTGTTTATTCTGTCAAATAGTTTGTATGATTTTGGGATTAGTTGTTCTTTGAATGTTTGATAGAATTCATTTGTGAATCCATTTGGACCTGGGGATTTTTTCTTAGGGAGTTCTTTGATGGCTTGTTCAATTTCTTTTTCTGATATGGGGTTGTTTAGGTTATCTATTTCTTCCTCTGTTAGTCTAGGCAATTTATATTTTTGTAAGTATTCATCCATATCACCTAGATTGCCATATTTGTTGCCATATAATTGGGCATAATAGTTTTTAATGATTGCCTTAATTACCTCTTCACTAGAGGTGAGGTCTCCCTTTTCATCTTGGATACTGTCAATTTGGTTTTCTTCTTTCCTTTTTAAAAATTAGACTGACCAGTCCTTTGTCTATTTCATTTGTCTTTTCAAAGCACCAGCTTCTAATCTTATTCATTAAATCAATAGTCTTTGACTTTCAATTTTATTAATTTCTCCTATGATTTTTAAGATCTCCAATTTAGTCTTCATCTGAGGATTTTTAATTTGTTTACTTCTAGTTTTCTAATTTGCATGCCCAATTCATTGACCTCTGCCCTCCCTAATTTGTTAATATATGAACTCAAAGATATAAATTTCCTCCTGAGTACTGCTTTGGCTGCATCCCATAGGTTTTGAAAGGATGTCTCATCATTGTCATTTTCTTCAATGAAATTATTAATTGTTTCTATTATTTGTTCTTTAACTGGTTTTGGAGAAACATATTGTTTAATTTCTAATTAATTTTTGATTTACCTCTCCATGTACCCTTACTATTTATTATTTCCATTGCATTGTGATCTGGGAAGGTTGAATTTATTATTTCTGATCTTTTGCACTTGTTTGCAATGTTTTTTTTGCCCTAATACATGGTCAATTTTTGTGAATGTATCATGTGCTGCTGAAAATAAGGTGTATTCCTTTTTCTCCCTATTTATTTTTCTCCACATATATACTAACTAATTTTTCTAAGATTTCATTTACTTCCCCTGCCTCTTTCTTATTTATTTTTTGGTTTGATTCATCTAGTTCGGATAGAGGAAGGTTCAGCACTAGTATAGTTTTTCTATCTATTTCATCCTTGAGCTCCTCTAGTTTCTCCTTTAGAAATTTGGATGCTATTCCATTTGGTGCATATATGTTGAGTACAGATATTTCCTCATTGTCTATACTGCTTTTTATCAGGATGTAATTATCTTCCCTATCTCTTTTAACTAGATTTATTTTTACTTTGTCTTTGTCAGATATCATGATTGTGACTCTTGACTTCTTTTTATCAATTGATGCCCAATAGATTTGGCATCAGTTGATGCCCAATAGATTTGGCTCCTCCTCTTACTTTCACCCTATGCATATCTACCTTCCTCATGTGTATTTCTTGTAGAAAGCATATGGTAGGGTTTTGGATTCTAATCCACTCTGCTATTCATTCACATTCAGAGTTATGATTACCAGCTGTGTATTTCCCAGCATTTTGATTTCTACTACTAGTCCTGCCTTTTCTTCTTTCACTATTTCCTTCTACACCAATGCTTGTTTATAATCAATCCCCCTAGTTCCCACCCTTATTTTACTTCCCTTTCTACTCCCTCCCTTCTTATTCCCCACCTCATTTTCTTTGCAGTCTTTTTATAACTACCACCCCACCGTGCTTCCCTCCCCACCAGTCTGTTTGTTACCCTTCTTCTTCTCTATAGGGCACAAATCTATTCTCTTTCCCAATGGATTGGATTGTTCTTCCCTCTTTGGGTCAATTTCAATGCATGTAACAGTTGAGTATTTCCTATCTCCAAACTCTTTACCCTTTCAGTTTATTGATGTTTTCCCCCCTTCCTCCATGAGCTTCTTTGTGACATATAAATTTACCTCCTTTTGTTTCTTTTCCTATTTCTCTTAGTATTAACCTCTTTTTTTTGGCTCTAGTTGTATATATATATATATATATATATATATATTCATATATATATGTATATGTATTTATGCATACATATATCTATATACCTATTTATGTCTTGTCATTTCATCCTATACAGTTTGTCACTGTTCCCCCTAAGTGTAATTCTTCTAGATGCCCAGGTGATAATAACAATTTTTAAGAGTTACCAATGACCTCTTTTCTTATAGGGATACATATCATTTTAACTTATTGAGTCTCTTTAAAAAAAGGGTTTTTGGGGTTTGGTTTTTTTCCCTCTTTTTTAATCACCTTTTTTGATGATTCTCTTGAGTTCTGTGCTTTGGCATCAAATTTTCTCTTCAGGTCTGGGCTTTTCTTTACAAATTCTTACAATTCTTCTATTTTGTTGAGTGACCCTACTTTCTCCTGTAAGAATATTGTCAGTTTTGCTGGGTAGTTGATTCTTGGTTGTAGATCTTCTTTCCTAGGTTTCCAGAATATCATATTCCATGCTTTTCGTTCCTTCAGTGTAGATCCAGCCTGATCCTGTGTTATCCTCACTGTGGTTGCATGGTATCTGAATGACTTCTCTTTGACAGCTTGTAATATTTCTTCTTTGGTCTGATAGTTCTTGAATTTGGCTATAACACTCCTGGGTGTTGTCAGTTGGGGATTAAGTACAGGAGGTGATCTGTGGATTCTTTCAATCTCCACTTTTCCCTCTTGTTCTAGAATATCGGGGCAGTTTTCTTGGATACTTTCCTTTAGTATTATGTCCAGGCTTTTTCTTTTGACATGGTCTTCTGATAGACCAAAGATTCTTAAATTGTCTCTCCTCGAACAGTTTTCTAAATCTTCTGTTTTGTGAATGAGATGCTTCATATTTTCCTCAATTTCTTCATTCTTTTGGTTTTGTTTTATAGTGTCCTGATGGCTTGTGAGGTCACTTAATTCTAGTTGTTGTATTCTGGTTCTTAAATACTGGATTTCATCCCTGGCTTGTTGGTCATCCTTCTCATTCTGGTCTGATTTTCTTTGTAGGTCATCTTTCATTCTCTTTACCTCATCTCTCATCTCCTTTTCCTCATCTTTCATCTTCTTTGTCTCATCTTTAATCTACTTTGCCTCATTTTCAAACTGGTTGATTTTGACTTTCAAGACACTATTTTCTGTTTCCAGATGACTTATCTTAGTTTTTAAGTTCTTTTCTGAATTGGCTTGAGCCTCTCTTACTTGTGTTTTGAATTGCAATTTGAGTTCTTTCAAAGCCTTTATCCAATTCGCTGGTATTTCTGATTAATTGTTTGATGATCCCTTCTCCTCTGTTCCATTTGCTCTTTGTTCGTTCCCTGTATTGAAGCTGTAGATTGTAATTTTTTTTTCTTTTTCTGTTGTTTATTGATATTTACCCCTTTTTTACTCCCTGTATTTGTCTGTGCTCTTGCTCCTCTCATTTTTTTTTTGTTTTGGGGTTTTCTGACAGTCTCCCCTCTTGGAGCTTTTCCAGGAGATCTCTGAGTGCAGTCTGTGGTGGAGGGGTGTTGGAGTTTGAGCTTCCCTGTCCTCTGGAGGCTTTTGATTGGATTAAGGTCCAGCAGTTTGTGAGGTGAGAGAGGGGTGTTGGACCTTGGGCTTCCCTGACCTCTGAAGACTTTTGATGGGATTAATTTCAGCTAGGTTGGGCTGGATGTGCTCTGAGGCCAAAATCTCCTGGAATGCTGGAGCAATATGGTGGGTCTCCACCACCAGGCTGCCCACTCTGCACTCCCTCTCCAGCTCCTTCCCCACCACCTGTGTTTGATGCTCTGATCCTGGCATAGCCCTGCCCACAAGGTACACCCTCCAGACCAGTGCCTTTGTCTGCCCAGAGGTTCCTGCTGATGGAGGCTTAGCACTCTAGGTGGGAGGAGTAAGGGTCCTGGGACCTTCCTTCTGCCTTCCCCTTAAACCCAAGTGTTCTTGAATTCTGCCTTTTGGGGGGCATACCTTTTCAATAAGTCCAGCAGGAGGGTTCCTTGGCTCTGTATTGTTGTTAGCTTTGATTTTTCAGTACCCAGGAGCATTTAGTTTGTAATTGGTAAGGAAGGGTATTCAGAGGTCTGATCTTTTGCTGCTTCTACACTGCCATCTTCACTCTGCCTCCTCCTCTTTTTCTTATTGTTAAAAAAACAACCATTAACTGATATAGCATTGTTTCAAAGTAATTTTATGGAAATTATCTTACTTCTTTCTCCTTCCCTTCTAATAACTCTGTGAAGTAGGCAGGGTGCATACTAATATTCCCATTTTATGGAAAAGGAAACAAACCCAGATTACATGGCAGTCACAAGTACAGTAACCCAGTTTTTCAGAGTCCAGGTCCAGTGGTCTTTTTCATTAGATAGAACATGACAGTTCTGCAGTGCAAGACCAGTAGGGATTAAGTGGCAGGGAAAATCCCAAATAGGGCTGAGCCCAGAGACTAAGATTGGGTCTGGACTGTGGCTAAGAGTTTGACCAGTCCAATTCTTTGCAAAATTGTATCTTCTCAAGCTTTTATTTTGTATGGCTTTATTAATTAGTTAGCAACTGCTGGGTGTTAGAGTAGTTGGAATTCTGGGATTCATGTTAGGAGAATATGAGTTTAATTCTTGTGCCACACATTTAGTAACTGAGTGACTCTGGATAAGATATTTAACCTCTGTCTACCTTAGTTTCTTTATCTGTGAGGTGGGCTTCATACTAACATTCAATTCACAAGGTTGTTGTAAGGATCTTAGGAGATAACATGTAAAGTGTTTTGCAAACCTCAAAGGACCACATAAATGCTAATGTATTCTGAACCTTTTTAGTTTCATTGTTATCTCTAGAATTTAAATTGCTGAGTATATTTCTTCTGGAGTATTCAGAGGATAGATAACATGTAGGTAGAAGATTCTGCAAGGGACTCCAAGGATAAATTCATTCTGGATTTCATCCTGGATGTATTCCTAAATATTCAGAAAGAAGAGGCATGATGAGACCTACATAAACATCTGAGCAGAAAGGAAAATGCCTTGGGCTTGGACTTGGAAGACTTGGGTTTGGGGCATGGTTCTGATGCTTACCTGGGACCCTGGGGAAATTATTTAATTTCCCTGAATTGTAGTTTTCCCATCAGTAAAATGGGAGTGAGGATCCTCTTCATTGCCTAACTCACAGAGTTGCTTTGGGTGGGAAAAAAGTTCCCTATAAACCCTACATATAATAGAAATATGAGTAAATGGAATAATAACAGTAGGCATGTAGTGCATATCTCATTTGATCCTCACAAAAACCTTGGGAGAGCAGTGCTATTATTAACCCTATTTTACATTTGAGGGAACTGAGGCCGACAGTTGTTAAGTGACCTGCCCAGGGTCACACAACCAGTAAGTGTCTGAGTCTATATTTGAAACCAAGTCTTCTTGAGTTCCAGGCAAGCTCTCTATCCACTGGCCCACCTGAGGGGCACTATGATATAGTGGAAAGAAGGCTAATCAGGTAGACAAAAGATCTATGGTTCAAGACTTGCTGCTATCACAAACTAACTGTGACCTTGAGCAATGAAATCTCAGGGAAGTTTCTAAGGCTACAAATTGCAAACAAGTCACCAATCTGTATTGGCATAGGGAATTCCCATTTCCAGAAGTTCCTTATACTAAGGAAACAATGGACCCCAAACAAAATTCTCTAGAAGTCTATCTGTTATCACTATCTATCATCTATGAATCTATCCATTTATAATCTATCCATCTATCACCTATCTATATAAATATCATCTATTCTTCTATCTGTATATCTATCATCAATCCATTTGTCCATCAGGTATAAATCTATCTATATATCTGGATATTCTCTTTAACCTCATATCTATATCAATAATGCTATCTATACACACACACATGCACCTTTTCTTTGTATATTGTTATCTTATATCTCTGATAAAGTATGAGCTCCTTAGGACAGAGGCTAGTTTATTTTTGTGCCCCAACACCTAGAATACTGCCTGGAGCATAATATGCCCTTAAATGTTTGTTGATTGATTGATTGATTGACTGATTTGGAAAAAATAAATAAGATCATGTGGAAATCCAAACTTTGAACGATGGACTGTGTGCCATAAATTCTCAGTACATTCTCTTTGAGACTATGGGTTCATTTTAAAGGAATTAAAGCAAATAGCCCTATGTTTAAAAAGACTGGATATGGGCATTAGGGAGGGTGGCAGAATGTCCCATAGACCATCTTCTAACTTAGATCATATGTTCTCCCTTGTTCCTAGGAATGGTGAACTTTAGTGAAGTGTCTGGATACCCTCTACTACAACACTGGAAAGTCCGTTCTGTGATGTACCATATCAGACTCAACCAAGCCACCATTTCCCAAGGTGAGTATCATAGAGCAGGGACCTGGGGTACAGGATGACTGAAAAAAGACTTTACAGCATTTATGTTAGCAACTCTTCTCCTCTCAGGTGTGAGAAATTAATGTTTGTAAGGCAGAGTAGTGTAAGAGCTAAATTAAAGTCTGATAACAGATTTTAATTATACAGTAGCAATGACTTAATATGTAACCTGAGTCTTATGAATAATATGTTCATTTTATTTATTTGTTTGTTTATTTGTTCATTCATTCATTCATTCATTCATTCATTCATTTATTTACTTATATTTATAATTTTTTAATTTTTAATTTTAATAATATTATTTGTTATAGCTTGAAATAATGTTGGAAACAAATTAGGTCCTCTAGAGATAAATAACTGAGTCCCAGCAGGCTTATTGGTTTTCCCAAGGTCACAGTCATGCAGAGAGCAAGTGGAAGAGTCAGAATTGGACTCAGACCTTCTGGTTTCTGAGCCTGTGTGCCTGTTAGGTGATTTGCTAAAAGTAATCCAATAGAATAGGCAGTAATGTAATTTCAGGCTTCCCCTTTAATACTTCTTCTTTACCAGGATTAGAAGTTTGGCTGTTATTTGTTAAGTAGTGGGGAAGCATAAAAGGATTTTTAGCAGTAGGATGATAGAGTCACATCTATTCATTAGAAATACCAATATGGCAACCTTTTATCAGAATAAAAGGAAGAGGAAAAGACTGAAGGTAGGGAGTACTAATAGGAGATTATTGTCAAAGATGAAATCAAAAAATATTGAGGAAGTACATTTGACAGGACTTGGCAACTGATTGTACATGTGAGATGAAGGAAAAAGAAGAATCAAATATGGCATCAATATGACAATCATTCATTCATACAGGAAATATTTATTAATGCTTGTATGTGAGGGTCATTGTTCTATGTGCTTCTATAGAAATTAAGATTAAATATTATATGATTTCCACCTATGTTGACCTTATAGTCTAATAGAGGGGAAGATCTGGCTGGGAGAATGGTGATACTTTTGATACTTAGAGGGAAATCAAGAATAGTAAGACTCAGGGGTAAAGTTATTTGATGAGCTTTGAGGCATACTACCTGGTGTGATATCTAAGCAGCAGTTGTACAAGGGCAGTTAGAAATGTGATCTGGGAACCTGGAAGAGAGAAGTTGTTTGAGGTGTTATCTAATAGAAATGAGACCTGAAAGCATAAACTAAGGTAGAGAATATATATATATATGTGTGTGTGTGTGTGTGTGTGTGTGTGTGTGTGTGTGTGTGTGTGTGTGTGTGTGTGTGTGTGTGTGTGTATGGACAAAGGACAGATCCTTGGGAAATGCTTAGGTTAAGGGGACAAGGAAAGGAAAAAGATTCAGCAAAGGACCCAGGAAAAGAGTAATTGGAGACTTGAATAAATCCCAAGTTGTAGTTTATAGATGGATGTTTTCCCAAATGGATTTTGACATCAAAACTTATTCTACATGATAATAGAGGTCAGAAATGTGATCACTGAAGAAGTCACAGGAAGAAAGATTTCAGTTTAGCATAAAAAAATTCTTCCAAATTACAACTCTAAAAATTGAATAGGCTGATTTGAAAGGTATCTATCATAGGATATTTTCAAACAGAGACAGTTTGATTATTATTATAAATGTCTATTAGTGTCAAAGAGTTAGATAGAACTTGAGAGGTCGTCTGGTATAAGCTACTTACTCTAGAGATGAGGAAATAAAAACCCACAAGGCAGAATTCAAACTCAAGTTTTCCAAACCCAGTGCTCTCTTCCATTGTACTACAAAATTTTGATTTAGGTGGTAATTAGGACCTTTATGTTTTATTCAAATTATAGGATTCCATGAGTCTTTTTAATTCCCAATGAGAAATCTATAGAATTAAATTCCTAATATATTCCCAGAATGAGGCCTTTTCTTTGAGGTTTATATGAGTTATAGTTAAATAATGAATGGACAGGGTGAAGATAGAGCTACTGAATTTGAAAATTATCATGTAAGGAAAAGAGAGAAGAACATGAAAGGAAGATTCCTTCCTTTCATTGCATTTGTGGGAGAAGAAAAAGCCCAATAAAGAGAGCAAAGAATTTCTGACTTGGGGGCATAAAGCCAGAAAACTTTCATGCAAACACTGGCAAAGGGACCTTAAAGTTTTGCTCAATGCCAAAGAATTATTCAGTTGAAAAGGATGAGAACATGGCCATTACTGATAAGAAGTACAGGGCCTCTTGTGGCAACTGAAAACATCTAGAAATAGATTGCCTTCTCTTCATCCTGGGCCAGTCTGGCAAGGGAGACACTGTTTCTATCTCCTGCCAGCTTCCTGATGATGAGCAGAACTGTGCATCTGAGGTTTTTAGCCAGACAATGACTGAAGAAACTACTTGGTCAACAGAGAATGGTTCATAACTCTTTCCCTTGATTCACCCCCAAAAATTAGCCATGGGGCCAGACACCTCTGTTTTCCAGTACCACATTCATCCTGCCCATGTATGTAGAACAAAAAGGAATCTTAGAAAAAGAGGGATACAGCTAGTCCAAAGGTCGGAGGCTTCTCATTATAAGAAGGTGCAATAAAGTACTGTCATTGAAAAGAATATTGAGGACTGGAGGGAATGGAACTTAGAGAGAAATGGTCCTCTGGGAGGGGAAAGGTGGGGAAAGTAGTCTCTTTTATTTTTCTCCACTTTGTACCCTTTGACAATGGTTCTCTCTTCCTCTACAGCTCTTAGCAATGCCCTCCATTCTTTGGATGGGGCTACATCACGGGGAGATTTTGTAGCATTGCTGGACCAATTTGGCAACCATTACATCCAGGAGGCTGTTTATGGCTTTGAGGAGTCCTGCTCCATCTGGTACCCAAACAAACAGGTCCAGCGGAGACTTTGGCTGGAGTATGAAGACATCAGTAAAGGTAGGAGACCTTCCAATCAGCTAGCCTTGATTGCTTTTCTAGTACATTCAACCTGGTGAAGACTAATGACCCAAATTATTTTTAAATGGAGTGATTCACCTTAGGAGACTGTTTTTTCTCTTACATTTCCAAGGTATAGGTATCAATCTAATTTTTAATGATTAATAATTATTTCAATTAATTAATTAATTAAAATATTTTATTAAAATGTAGATTAAAAATAATTAAATAATTAACAAAATATTTTAGATGCAATCAATCAGTCAATTAAAAAGTGTTTAAGTAAGCATGTCCTGGGACAAGCATGGTAAATATGTACTGGGAGCCTAACAAAGATGAAAGTAAAAGAGACTCTGCCCTCAAGGAGCTTACATTCCAATGGAAAAGATCACCTTGTGTATAAGAAAGCAACAGGTAGTAGATCTAAGATTTTATGAATAAAGGAAATTCCTTTTATCCATTGTATCTTTCTAGCCATCTATTCCATGATGAAATTCCTTCTAGCAATGTCGGTTGAGATCTTCCCAACCATATATAATCTTGGAGACTTTAACAGAGGCCTGAGAAGCTAAGAGACTTGCCCAGGATCAAACAGTCATTGGGTCTAAGATGTAGAATTTGAACCTAGGTCTTCCTGGATGCAAGGCAAGCTAGCCATGATATCATGCTATCTATCATAGTTAAGGATAAAAAGTACAAAATTTTAAATTAAATCTCTTTTTCCCATGGACATAAAGAATAATTTCAGAAGTACTTTACTCACCTCTGTTTGATCTTTAATTAGTCAAGACTATTGCTCTTTGTCAGCCTTTCTGTCATTTAATGAATGATTTGTAAATAGACACCAATGAGGTAGGTGAAATTATATTAAAGGAAGCAAATTCTTTTGGAAATTATGGGATCCTTTTATAATTGGGATAATTTAAAACTATCATATATTGAGTAGAACTTTGACAATGGCAGAACATAGAGTACTTTGCTTAGACCTGAAAGCATCATGGCCTCAAAGTTAGTTTACATGGGAAAAAATGCTTATTCCCTTATGAATACTTCCCTTTCCCAAAGTTACTAAAGACTTGAGATATCCAGGAAGAATAGACACTTGACTGCAAGCAGACCTGGGGGCTATATTATTATTTTTTTCTTCCCTGAACTAGAGCTCCCATATCCTAAATTTGACTCAAAGCTAATAGGAAATTTTGCATTGTATGTTGTACTATTGTTGGATCTCATTCAAAGTGCCTTTCTTGTCTGAGATTTATTTTGTCACTAAGGCTCTATTTTTGAAATTGTTTTATGATTTAATCCTTTAAAATGTTTCAATTGAGATCTTCTGATTTTTTATCACCTTTGTTTCCAAATATATCCCTCCTCTTCTACTCAGCAAGGGATTCCTTATAAAAAAGAATTTGTTAAAAGACAAAAAATCAGTTCCGTAAATCCAACCAGTGCTTTAGCTGGATATGACATTCAGGTAATATCCCACACATATAGTCTATCTCTTTTATAAAGAAAGATCCTAGACTGTGTGACCCAGGGGGCAAGTTGCTTAACCCCCATAGCCTAGCCCTTACTACTCTTCTGCCTTGGAATTGATACTTATTATTGATTCTAAGATGGAAGGTAAGGGTTTAAAAAATGAAAACAAAATAAAAACAAAACAAAACAAAAAAAGAAGGATCAGAGGAGCTTAGATATAGAGCTTGAAGGCCATGTAGTACAACCTCCTTCTTTTAGAGATGAGGAAACTGAAGACCAATAAGGTTAAATGACATGGGTAATAAGTGTCAGGGGTGAGACTTTGAAGACAAATTCTAGAGTCAGTGTTCTTTCCAAATTTTAGGACTTATTCCTGATGTAAATTAATACCTTCCTTCCACAAAGAATCTCCAGTAACTCCCTCAACCATAGTTTAATCAATATTGTTCTGAAACAGTACTTAAGACATTTGATAACTTTTGACCTCCCATGTCACCATTTTCCTTCATGTGTGTTGTCACTTTTGGTAATGGGTCAATTTTTGTTCAGTTGTTTATTTTAGTATTAAAGGAGTTTTTTTTTTATTTGCAAAGATATTAATTTTAAAATACTAGTGGAGAACAGCCACTGTATTAGAATTTTAAGTTCATTGGACATAGAACTCTTGATTACTTCATGTTCTACCTAATGGTTAATATGAATGTATATAGAAATGTATGGTGAATAAATTAATAAGAATGTATTAAGAGCCTATAAAGATCCAAGTTATGAGGATTTAAAGCAGGAAAACAGACTTAGAGATTAATAGAAGAGGCAACATGTAAACTCTCTCTCTCCCACAACATACATACATATGATGTGCAATGCACATATACTCTTAGATGTAAACATATTTGCCCATATAGGTATATACATGCAATACACATCTATATATGTATAAAACATAGGCAGTGGTTGGAGAGAGAAGAGTACTTGGAGTCAGGCACTAAACTCATGAAGAAGGGAAACAAATTGTTTTGGATATCAGTAGAAAACAAACAGCAGCATCTTGAATTCTTAATAAATATGTATTTATGAACCACAAAGGAGGAACAGTTACTAAATAATAGAAGTAGAAGGAGAGCCTCAAAAAGACAATGAGGAACAAAGCATATTCCAACAATTCCACGATGACCAATGAGTAAAAATTCAACTATTGCTAGAAAGGGTGGCTAGGAAAATTGTCATCACAAAAAGCCATATCTCAGTGAAGAAGGAGAGAGTGAGAAAGGAAAGGACTGAAGATGAAAGCTAGTTTGTAGATTTCCTATGAAGCAGACCTTGTAAGGAGAGCAGTGGAAGAGACGAGTAGCTTTAGAATGGCACATGGTAGAGAGAGGTTTGAGAGGACCATCAAACTGAGATTAGTGGGAGATAGTGAATATTGTTTGAACAAGGGCAACCCATTGGGTATGAATCATCAGAATGGCCAATGAATGACAGCATGGAAGTATATTAATCATCAATCAATGAGAGTTTGTATAGGTTATCATTGTCCATAGAGTTTTGCCTTCAGATGGAATTATTCCAGGGCATTAGGCTTCATGTAGTTGGAATGCAGGAGGTGGGGGAGCTCTAAGAGCTGGGGCACCTAAAGCATGATGGAATGACTGCTCAGAGAGGAAAGACTATCCCTGTGGAATTATGGGTAGTCAGAAAATGATGTGTTTCTAAAAGAGGTCCCCCATCATATTTTTCTAACGAGCCCTGTCTAAGGTACAGATCCTTGAAGCTTTGTATTTTGAGTATCAATGCAACAAAAGTGTGGTCATAAATTAATAGCATCATAGATTTAGAGTTGGAAGGGTCACCAAAAATCATCTCATCTCATTCAACATCATTTTACAAATGAGGACAATGAACATGATTTGTCCACAATCACATAAATAATAGGTATCTGAGGAAAGATTTGAATTCAGGTTCTCTTCGCCAATGTCATTCTTTTTGCCCTTTCAGTATGGTGTCTTCCCTGGGAAGTTTCATTGGATTTCTGCACAGTTGATTAGTCATGTTTAATTACTGGAAACCCATGGATAGATATGTGACACCAGACTTTCAGAGGTCAGCGGCAAATTATGCATAAAGACATTTTATAGACACACACACACAAAGAGTCATAAAGGCATACCTTCACATTTCCAAGTAATGTTGATTTCTAATCAGCCTAATGTTGATCTTCATTTTCATCCAAAGTCTATTTGTCTCCCTACAAGCTGGACTCTCACTAAGAGAAAGAGCACCGTATCCTCCTAAACAGTCTAATATTAGACTTTAGGTTCTAAGCAGCAAAGGCAGAATTTGAACTCTCTCTCCAGAGGCATTCCAGGAATACACCATCTTTGTGGAGCCTCTCACTTCAAAAGTGACAAAGGGCACTGTAAGCTCTTCACTCTAAGGAGAAGCAGTCCCTCTGAGGTTGAACCTTTGCCTCCAATAATTTAATTTTAATTCTCTACATGACCTCTACATGTGGCTTTTGGATTCCTTAACACTATTTTTTGAAAAACCTACTTTGTAAGACTTTTTTGTCCTTTCCCAGTATCTTTGTTTAGGGTTACTCTGGCATGACTTCTGCCATTTTCCTTCCTGGTTTTATTCTTGGTTTCATTACAGGACATATATCAATCAACAAAGTGTAAAAGAGACATTTCCCTATTGGTCAGCCTTCTCATTGTACCTGCTGAACTCTAAATCAGAAGCATTTCTAAGTGTCTGGTTTCAGTTCATCAGGAAACCTGGGAAGAAAGATTTCTCTCCTCCTTCTCCTTTGTGATGGTGGCTCCATTTATTCAAGAAGCCAGTTTGTTTGATCTCTATCAAATATAAATTAATATACTTAGTCATTAACCATTTGTTAAATGGACAACTAAATGGCAGAGGAGATAGAGCACCAGGTATGGAGTTAGGAAATTCTGAGTTCAAATCTGACTTTAGAGACTTACTAGCTCTCTGACCCTATGCAAGTCATTTAACTCTGTCTTATTTTCTTCATCTGTAAAATGAACTGGAGAAGGAAATGGCAAAAAACTCTAGGATTTTTGCAAATAAAACTCCAAGTGGACTCAGGAAGTGGGACACAACTGAAATGACCAAATGAGAAAACAATGAAAGCATTTATTTGGTACCTATTGTGTGCTAGGCACTGTGCTCAATGTTAGGGGTTCAAAGGAAGGTGAAAGAAAATCCCTGATGTCAAGGACCTCACAATCTAATGAAAGAGGCAGCATGTGAACATCCTTGTACAAACAGGGTAAACAGAAAATAATCAATGAAAGAAAGTCACAAGAATTAAAGAAGATTTAAGAAAGACTTCTTGTAGAAGTTGGGCTTTTAGCTAGAGCATGAAGGAAGACAGGGAAGCTAGGAGGCAGAGATGAACAATGAACTGGTCTTGGTTTTATGAACATAGGAGACACACTGGGAAATAATCACAGGATATTTTGTTTGTAGCTGGTTGAATGGATATGTGTCATGGAAAGTGTAACAGACTTGTAGTCAAATGACAACTAAATCCAAATTCCATCTCTGACAAGTTCTATTCGTGTGACCATTTGCAAGTGTCATTCTCTGGTACTCAGTTTTCTCAAATGTTAAGTGGGGTGTATTTGTAGTACTTGCTTCATAAAGTTGTTGTAAGGCTCAAGAGAAAATAACAGAACAATGTTTTAGAACTCAAAGAGATTTAGCAACCACCTAGTCCAACACGTTTATTTTAAAGATGGTGACACTAAGAGCCAGAAAGTTTAAGTGACTTGCCTAGGGTCATAGGGAGTAAGTGACTGAAGTGGCATTTGAACCAAGATCTTCAGACTCCAAATACAGTGAGTGTGCTTGACACTCAACTGCATTGCCTTGCTAACAAGATTTTTATGAGTCACTTTGCAAACCATTAGGGATCGACATAAATACCATTTGTCATGATTAGCTAGAGGCAAGCTGATGGAATGTCACTTTCCATTGTTGTATTTGGGGCCTTGCTGTAACTGAACAGAATCCTAAAACTACTTTTGATATTGGCCTCATCACTCCTGAATGTCCCGAGTGTTGTATAGAGAAGACAGTATTATTTTGATTATGGTCATGCACAATTAAAGATTATAATTATAATAATAACTCTCTGTTTATGGTCTGTAAGTATCTGCCCTACAATTATTAGTTACAAGTAGCATGCTCATCATTATACCAATTGGAAAACTGAGGACCAAAGTGAAGACTATAATTTCAAAGTTGGTAAAAATTGAAGATCCAATCTTCTACTCCTAAGTATTTTTGCCCCCTTAAAAAAAAAAAAAAACTTTCACATTATGACTTAGTAACAGCTCTAAGACAGAACAACAAGGGTTAGGCAATGGGGTCAAGTGATTTGCCCAGTCACACAGGTAGGAAGTGTCTGAGGCTATATTTGAACCCAGATCCTCCGAACTACAAGCTTGGTGCTTTATCCACTGTGCCATCTGGGTGCTCCAACTTTTTCATTTTCACAGGATATCTTTCCAACTTGATACTACTGATATGCTAGCTATTGATTTTTGCTAATAGGTAGAATTATGACAAACTATTTATAGTTAGAGGTCAGAGGTTGGAGAAATCTTAGAGCTAATAATATTCTGTAGTATCTCACCACTTGTTTTACATCAGCAATCATTGATCTTTTCAAAATGAGCTTTGTGTGCACATGTACAACAGCAGATTTATCACTGAAAGATCAACATAATTAGGACACAATGGGATATTTTTAAGGAAAGTTGTGTTTCTTGTATCCCAGGACAATTGCCTGATGAAAAGCTCTGTTGCAGTTATTCTAAGCATGGTCAAAATCAACAAATAATCAGACGGGCTGGAACATTATTCTCTCAACTGGGGAACTTTTCAAACTGTGTCCATAAAAACTCTTCTGAGATGTCTACTAAATAATAGAGAGATCAGTCAATTGATACACATTTTTAAGCAACTACTATGTGCCAGACACTATATTGAGGGTCAAAAGAAAGGCAAAAAATGATCCCTTCTCTGAAGGAGCTCACAGTCTAATGGGGAAAGACAAAGGATAAAAGACTCTGAAAAACAAGTGGGAAGGGTGCCTAGTGCAGGGAGATGTTGAAAACCTACAAGTGGAGCTTTGGGCTCCATTGTTAAGTAGCATTTCTGGGAGAGAGGAGCCCTAGGGACAAGAGGTACCAAGAGGTACCAAGGAAGTGTGAGTTTCACAGTTTATTCCATCTCACAAGAAAAAAGAGTTTCCAGAGGCAATGTTGAAGTATAGGAGAGCAACCAGGTAGGAAACGCTGATGTGATTGCTCTGGGCACACTCCTTACATGGAGGATCTAGAGACCCTCTCCTATGTCTACCTCTCCTATGTCTGCCCTCTCCAACTCAAGAGAGGGAAGGATCACAGGAGCAAGCAGTATTGAGAAGGGTTTGAGTTTAAGAGTTTATTCAGTCATTGAGGAAGATAAATCTCTAGAGACAAGGATTAAGTCCAATAGTGCATCCACGTGGTAAATGATTGTAATCTGTATCAGGGAAGGGGCTACCCTCACTTGTCAGAACATGGATTATTGATAGAAAATTGATTTGAGGATTTATTGTGAATCCAAAATAACTTAAACTGAAGTATTTTAACAAGTTCCAAAAATCTGAGGTAGTGACTGGTACCTGGCAATAGTTGTGTCTAGGGAGAAAACTTTCAAGGAAATAATTGTGGTACCAAAGAATATGGTCCCACTATGGATTCAGACAGTTCAGTACATTTGGACATATATTAACATAGGACTTAAAAAAAATCTTTGTGTGATCAGCCTATGGAACTGACACAGAATGAGAGAAACAGAACTGCAAATGTTATTAAAAAATCATCAAAAAAAATCATCTAGTGAACAGAGATTTTGGTTTAATGGACCCTAAATTCCCTTGAAGTGTCAAGATTTCTGATTATTACTGTGTGTCCACAGGTGATACTGAGTCACAGTACATGATTGATGAAGCAACACAATGAATATATACATATATATTTCATATGCTAACTGGTCTAGCAAAATTGCTAACATTATTATTAATAAAAATAATCATATCAATAACAATAATGATAATTATTAGCATTTTTACAGCACATTAAGGTTTATAAAGTATTTTGGATTTATCATTTTATTTGTTCCTCAAAACAACTCCAGAAGATAGGTGCTGTTATTATCTCCATTTTATAGATGAAGAAACTGAGTCAGCCAAAGGTTAAATGACTTGTTAGGCATAATACAATTATTGACTAAGGCAAAGATTTAAGCCCAGTTCTTCTTGACTTCAAGACCAGGACTCCCTCTACTGTGCCACCTCCCACTGGAAGCCAGGATGTTGGAACGGCTAACTTGAGAGTAAGAAATGAGATTCTTTCTCTTTTTTGGAAGGTTTAAGGTTTAAGATTTGTTTCCTTTTGGCCAGAAGTTTGCCAGCCCTAGTTTCACCTTAATTAGAGATCTACTTCCTTTCACTCAGAGCTTTCTGGGCTTTTCTGTACTCTGGTCATGGCATGGTCAATAAGGGAGCTCTTTAGTCAAAGGTATTGCTGCACTGAAGAACAGAGGAAGAAAATCATCCAAGAAAGTTTAAAGTCAGATAGAACTCCCTGACTTCATGATCTCTCTTCATAAACAGTGTCATGGCATCACCCCATGAGAGGTCAGGGTGGCATGACCCCTCCACTGGGAGGTTTGGGCAGACCAGGAGAAATTTTCAGCATAAGATACTTATGGTATTTAGGTTTCACTTCAGACCAGGACCTTTCTCTGATTGAGCCATGGATCATTAAGGGACTCAGAGAAAAGAGCTTGTGTGCAAAATTGAACTGCCTTCTCCCCCCACCCCCCAAGACACTAAAAGGAGTTGGAAAAATGCCAGTGAGCAAGGCTAAAGCTGGTAAACTGCTTCCCCCCCCCCCATTTCTTAAAGTACTGCAGGCACTGTCTTCATCTTGCTATCCCAAGCAGACCATACACAAATTGCATTTATTGGTACTTGGAAGAAACCCATTTTCCCAGAGGCTATTGATTCTGGGTTGTTTGATATCTTAAACAGAAAGAATTCAAGGTAATGGGACAACTCTGGGAAGGCAAGATTGAAGACACTTTCACATGACTATAGTCTGATGCTGGTCATTTATAGCGTGCACCATAAAATTTAACCATTAATTATATGTTGTTTTGTTCAACAATTGTTTTATGTCTTCAATTCTGGACTCTTAGCTGGATCTTTTGGCATGACTAGAGATCATGTCTTACAGAGCCATAAGTAGTCCACGACAACTAAGGCTTTTCACAGGACCCCAAAATCCAAAGGAGGGTCATGCTTCCTCTCCAGGGGATGCATTTCCTCCTAACATCAGCATACATCTACATATCTACCACCCAGTTCTCCGCTAAGGCATACCACCACACAGAATTTCTCCATGGCTATCATCCTCAGATTCCCAACACCATGGTGCCCCTTTCCTAAATCCCATCTTCCCTCCATAAGGAGCAGTCTAGCCCCCTTTCCCAGTGCAACTGTGCCCATCGGTTGGGCTAAACTCTATACCACCATACTTCCCTAGAGCTTGGATATACAATAGACACCATGATTCATATGGACAGCTCTAGCAACTGTGTGTATGTGTGTGTGTGTGCACGCATACATGCACACACCTGTCATCCAACTATAGCACCTACCCTAGGACAGGGCACATAGTAGCTGTCCAACAAATATATGATTGATAACTAACATAATTGGATGCTTCAATATCCCTGAAGAAAAAGGCAAGTTTCCTTCTCACAATAAAAATCATTATGGAATGGAGGCAATTCTTTCTCCTCTCAAAGCAATTTCATTTTCTGTACAGCACTCTGAAACAGTAAAAATGTGTTCCTCCCACCAACTTTCTTTAAATATAACTAGGTGCCCATAAAAAAGAGATCAAAGGCAAGGCCCCTCTTCTCGATGTTGTGTTTGTTATTGTTGCCTGGATCATGTTTTAGAGGACTTATAGTAATACCCATCTGTGTAGGTGAGGTGTTCCAAGTGGGAGATTGTCGCTATTTTTAAATGCATTTCATTGAAACTTGGCACTGGTAGAATATAAATTCACAGAATTCAGAGCTCAAATACATGTCAGAAGTAATTTAGTCCAGGCCATACCTAAAAGGGAATCCCTTCCACTGCATTCCACATGGTCATCCAGTAGGACCTCCAGCCAGGGGAGAGCCACCACCTCTACCATCAGTCCATTATATATTTGGATAATTTTTCTTGATGAAAGTTAGTTTGTTTGCTTCTTTAAATTTTTCCCTTCTTCCTAGTTATGGCCTCTGGAGGCATGAGACTTAATGCTGGAAGGGATCTTGGAATTTTTCTTGTCCAGGGTTCTTACAAGGAGTCCATGGATATATTGCAGGGAGTTAATGAACTTAGATAGGAAAAAATCCATCTTTTTTTTTTGACAAAGTCTAACTGAGAATTTAAGTTTCCTCCAACTATGATTTGAAAATTAAAAATAAATTCATTCTAAGAAAATGTCCAGAGGCAGTTAGGGAGTTCAGTGGAGAGAGAGCCAGGTGAGGTGTAGGGTTGGGAGGTCCTAGATTTAAATTTGGCCTCAGGTACTTCCTACTTCTCTGACCCTGGGCAAGTCACTCCAACAGCTTAGCCCTTACTGCTCTTCTGCCTTGTAACCAATTATTAGTATGAACTCTAAGATGAAAGGTAACCTCAAGCTACCTCCTACTCCTCTGCTAGCCCATGCGACTAGGGAGTAGAATTTCCCCTATGCTACCATTCCCAGATTCCCATCACCATGGTGCCCTTTTGCTAAATCCCTTCCCTCCATGATCTCTAGAAAAGTTTAAGCCAGATTTAGGGAGCAACCTAGCACTTTTTCTTGGTGCAATTATGCCCATCAAATGGGCTAAACTCTATACTATCATACTTCTCTAGACCTTGAATAGACACCAGATAATTTTTATATGAACAGCTCTAGTATCTTTGTGTGTGTGTGTGTGTGCAAGCACATGTGTGCCTGTGTGTACCTGTGACCAATTTATAGCACCTGCCTTAGGATGGGGGCACATAATAAATAATTAAATAAACAAAATGAGTCTATAAATTTCATCAGACAGCCCAAGGATCCGAGACACACAAAAAGGTAAAAAACTTTCATTCAGGTCCTTTCTTTCATGGGTAAGGAAAAGAAGGTAGAGGATGTTAAGACACTTGCTCAAGATCTCCTGGTCAAGGGCTCAAAGTCAAAATGGTCATCAGAGTCCCCATTCCTCTTGGTCTGGCATGGAATGTCAATTTGCTTTCCTTTTGCTAGAAACAATCATAAATAATGATGAGACTAGATCTCACTTCCATTGTGCTTTAGGCTTTACAAAGTGCTTTACCTATGGGAGACTGAAAGATGACCAAGAACAAATCATCTCTTCTCCTCCCACACATCATGGGATTCTAGTTTCTTCTGCACCAAGTCTCCCCCCACCCCATTCCAGGAATGGGCTCTTTAGGGGGAGCTTTTTGATAAGCAGCCTGAGTGTTACTGCCTTTTAAGTGCAAAGAAGCTGTCAAGCTCATCATCAGAAGAAAAGTCTCATGAAAGAGTCCAGATGTATCAGCCTCCCTTTTCCCCTCTGTTTCAAAGCCCTGAACCCCCTCTGCACCGTGGCCTGCATACAGATGCATACATTTTCTTTTCTTGTTACCACAGCAGTTGGTCCCTGGCCCTATTAATAACCCAAGTTCAAACAAGAGCGGGTACTAGGGTGGAAGAACTTTTTCGATGAGTGATTTCTTTTTTTTTTCCATGGTGGCCTGATTTTCAGAGGCAAGTCCAGTTTTCACAGGGAGTGGACAGGTCACTCCAGCAGAGTTCTAGCCAATGTCATTGGACAAAAATGTTATATTTCTAGGATAACCAGCTTCCCTAAGATGCTATGAGAATCCAGAAAAGACTTATGAATTCCTTTCTATGGAAAATTGCCAATTTCAAAAAGCCACGAATTAAAAGTAGATTTCAACATTCTTTGATTTAGGTGATAAATATTTTTTAAACTCTTACCTTCTCTCTTAGAATCAATTTTAGGACAGAACAGTGGCAAGGGGTAGGCAACTGATGATGTGACTTGCTCAGGGTCACAAAGGTAGGAAGTGTCTGAGACCAGATCAACTGGAGGAATGGCACTCTATCCACAGCGCCACCTCGCTACCCCTTAGGTGGTAAGCCTTAAGGAATTGTCTGGGGGAACATATATATTAATTGATTTTCTCAGGGGTTCAAGAGTTTTCATTAAAGGTAGAATTTGAACCTAGTTCTTCCTGATCACAAGCCAAACACACTCTCGACTGCCTTTTTTTTTCCCTTTACGATGCTGCGAAACCTTCTGCCTGATTTTACATTTCCCTGATCACTCATCTTAAACATTATTAATTGTAAATTGGATTTACAGGAGGTTTACAAAAGCATTTTACACACATTATCTCATTTGACTCACAATCGCCTTGTAAAGGTAGCTCTTTATTATTTATTATGTCCATTTTGCTATTGTTTCTGAATATGTATTTTTTGTGTGTTTAATTACAGCATACAAGGTAATGTGAAGGTCAGTACTAGAAAATTGAGGGCAAAGTGGTAAAAGTGCTTAAGTTGAAGACAGAAAGACCTGAGTTCAATTCAAGCGTCAATTGCTAGCTATAGATGCAATCGATTTCAAATTATATCATTTTTTTTTTCTGGAGGTGGACATTCTCAGGTGCTATCCAAACAATATTTCTATTGTTGTATATAATGTTCTTTTGGTTCTGCTCATTTTGCTGGAAATGGCTAATTTAAGGGGCAGTGTATTTAGTGTCTAGAACTTGGGCCTCAAACTAAGGAATATCTCTTTATATTATTTTACGTTTTTATGTATTTATATGTTACATAATATATTTTATATATTTGTATTATAAATAAAGTCCTATCTTTAACCAAAACTATTTAACCCACACAAGTCTTTTAAACTCTCAGTGATCTAAGCAATTCTTTTTAAGATTTTGATTTGCAGAGGAGGTACCAGCCTGTAGGGGCAGGAGGACTTTGATCATGGAAGAGCCCTCTTTGTAGGAAAAAACCCCAAAACTCTGTCCAGTCACTACCCCTGTTTTTCAAATAAGAACACTGAAGGTGAAAGAGATAAGAAAACTTGTTCTGGTTTGCAGAGATAATTGATTTCTGAGGTAGGATTTGAACTTACATTTTCACAAATCCATGTCCAGCATTCTTTACACTATACCACATTGTAACATGTTAATATAGAATATTGCTTTACTTAGGATTAGGGGGTTGACATCTTTATTGCATTCCAATAAATAGATATGACTAAAGTTTTTAAAGGAAAGGACCAGGTATAATACTTTCCCCCTTAATTTTCTGAGCACATACATCTAACAAGTTCTCAAATAAATATTTATTGTGTGAACTAACGGATTCTATTTTGACTTGTCACCCAATTAGCCCATCCTTTATTCCCTATCAACTTATTTTCTCATAGGAAATGAGAGTTTATCAACATGGTGGTCCTCATATTCTGAATATAGCCCTTCTCCTCCCATTCCTCCCACTATTCATGAAAAAAACTCTTCATTCAAGACATCACATCCTCAAGTGTTTTGTGCCCCAAAGAAAGGCAAAGAACATTGTGTAACCAAATATTAGAAGAACTCACTTGTCTTACTTCAAACTTCTGAACACCCAACATTTTGGGTACCATTTAGCTTTGATATGGTTCAGAAAATAATCCTTTCCTTTTTTTCCTCTACCTTTTTGGTACTCAGTATTTCATGCACTTCCCTCTCTTTGCCTCCCCTCACTTCATTCATGCCTCTCTTTCTGTCTCTGTCAGTCTTTGTCTCAGTCTCTATTTCTCTCTACTCTGTCTCTGTCTCTCCGTTTCTGTATCTGTTTCTCTCTGTCTCTGTGTGTCTGTGTCCATCCGTCCATCTGTCTGTCTTTCTGTCTGTCTCTCTCTTTCTGTCTCCAATTATAGCTCCAAAACCAACTCACAGGTCAGTACTGAAGCACAGGAAGATAATAACTTGAACTAATTGTTATTTGTCTAGCCATCTTTCTATTTTTGTTTTGCCCAAGGTCTGCATTCCCCTGATTTCAGAGATAATGGCGCTTGAGTGACCACATACAGTGGAACCTAAGTGATTCACATATTATAAATTAAATAGGGCTTGACCTGAATTAAGCTTCACAAAGAAACCAGATCTCAGAAACAAAAATTAATGGTCTTAGAATCATGAAGCTGGGTACCATCCTAACCTAGAACACAGTATATTCCTCCAGTTTGTTTTTTTTTTTGTCAGAAAAAGTATTATTTTATTCTTGAAAGTATCACTGAAGAAATATACCTGAGAGTAAAAACAAAACACTTTAAACAAAGAAAGTATAAATATTTGGTGGTGACTGAAGTAGAGCAAAATAGTTGATAAGACAGATTCTACGTCCTAGCAGTCATTCTACAAGAGGGTCAAGTGAAAAATAGGAAATCTTTTAATTCATTGTAGGAATAGATTTGGAAGGAGATATCAAGCCCTTCTGTCCCATTTCACATCATTTCCTTTGGTATCATTAGGGAAGAATACCTGAAAAATTAATGCCAGGCCCTTGATTCTACTCTAAACTTAGAACATTCTCCTCTTTTCTCCTACCCTATGAAGAGTAGACAAGTTACCCAAGCCAGTGGTGCCAACCTGGAAGCCCTGTAGGCATCTCTCCAGCTTTTAGGAGTATATAAATTAAGAGATACCTAAAAACTTACACATTTCAACTCATGGGAAAGTACAGGTATCCCTTCTTTACATCACAGGAGTTAAGTGCATAGGAGCTTCACAATCTGGAAAATCCTCATGAAAATTTCTGGCCCTCCCTTTATACCAGAGAAAAAATTTGAATGTTTTCTTTTTCTTTTATGGGATATTTACAGTATCTTAGTGTAAAATTTTGGATAAGTTGTCAAGGTTATGTATAGGTCAGTGTTAAGTAAAAATACTGTATAAAGTTTTAAAAAATGAAATAAATATATTTTCTATATTTTTGATTTTCTAAACTTGTTTTGTGTCATCAGATGGCCTTTTGGGTCATCTGTGGCTTCTACAAAACTCCCCCAAAATTCTCATTTAATTTCTTATGGGGATCCACCTTATATCAAAACCCTGATGGGGAAAGTCATAAAGGGACACCTGAATTTCCCAACAACTAGCACTGTCCAAAAGTGAAATGGTCTGTCTTGAAAACTTGTGGGTCCATAAACCTTTCCATTTTGTAGGTCTTCAAGCAAAGGCTGGCTTTTGGTGGGTATATTATTATGGAAGATATTTCTTTGGCATAAAATATTCCAAATGGTTCTTAAAGTCACTTCCAACTTCCAACAATTCTTTTGTTTAAGAGAAAGGGATCTTATGCTATCATATAAAATGGTTTTCCTGTTCTGTTTGCTCTTTTCTTCTCTCATCTTTTTCTCTTTTCCTCTTTTCTCATCTCCCTGCCTTTTCTCCCCTCCATTCTTATTTCTTTTCCTCTTTTTTTTTAAATGGAGGTAAAAGGTTATGTGGAATACAAAATATCAATAAAACTTATTTAAAACAAAAGAAACTTAAAGGCAATGTCAGAATACTTCTGTGTAAGTTATTGGCAAAAAAGGAAGGATATAAAATTCCAAACTTGTATTTGTAAAAATACAAATAATTGTTTTTATGAGAACAAGTATTCTTTAAATGATAAAACAGTGAACAGTCATGGCTTTCAGAGTAATTCATTCCTATTCTCATGATGGATTATGAAAAAGTATCTTAAGATTCAGATCAATTTTTTTCTTTAAAAAAAAGCCCGCATGCATGATTTAAAAAAATTTTTTCCCCTGCCTTTTGTCATGGGAAGGTAGAAAAAAGTGTTCTGGCTTCAGTAGAAGGACCTTTAGGAAGGGCCAATGTTATTGGAAGGAGGTGGTAAAAAGGGAGGCATTGTGGGTGTAGTGTGTGCCTAGCTCTGCTTGGCTGTTGAGGAATTTAGACGAATGGACTATTTACCCAGTTTCATGCATTCTGTGGTAGTTGACAGGGCTTGTTTGGAGGGATTCTTGATGGTATCATCTGGACAGATAAACCTCTTAATCAATGACCAGGTCAGTGAGTTAGGATGAATGAGGTGTCTGGGGAGCATCCAAGGTTCTTGGACTGAGAAGTATTGGAATTTAGAGGTAGGACAATTGGCAAGGTTCAAAATGTTCATGCACTTTTTCTTTTTTTTTGGTCAGAGCTTTGGACTCTTCTATGCTGATTGACTTCTATGGAAAATAGTACAAGCACATTTGCCCATCCTTCTTGGACTTCTCTTCCCTTCTCTATTTGCCTCTCTTCTCTTCCATCTCATCTTTCTTCTTCTCCCTCTGTTTTCTCATCTCCCTGCCTACCTTCTCCTCTACTTCAATTATCTATAATTTCTCTTTTTTCCCCTCTCTGTCCCTCTGCTTCTTACTTCATCCTCCCTTTGAATTTTCCTTTCTTAAAATGGTTTCCCCAAAATTTAGAGGAGAATATATAAAGACCGCAAAGGAATAAATAGAAGGAATCAAGAAAGTTCCCAAATGGGGACACAAATTCTTTCACTGAACATTAACCCATAAGATGTTTTTATAAAAGATTGTCAGAAACCTTAAGATGTGCCATTTCTGAATTGTTTTCTAGTGATACCCACAACAGGGCAGCTATGTGGCACAGTGGATAGAGTGCTGGGACTAGAGTAAAGAAGATTCTTCTTCCTGAGTTCAAATCCAAACTCTGACACTTACTGGTTTTAGACCTGGGCAAGTCCCTCAGCCTCTGTTTTCTCACCTGTGAAATGAGCTAGAAAAGAAATTGGCAAACCACTCCAGTGTTTTGTTTTTGTTTTTGTTTTGTTTTTGTGAAGGAAACCCAAATAGGGTTACAAGAGTTGAACTGAAACAACTGAAAAACAATACTGAGAACCTACTAAATGGAACTGGAAGGTGGATCTGAAGTGGCTTTGAGGCGTTAACAATGAGTAGAAAGACCCAGGCTGGTTTTAGTTGGCAGTTGTAGGAATGCTCAGAAGGATGCACTTCCTTTCTTCACAGCTTTAAGAAATGTCCTTTGTGAGTTACGCTCAGTTATGGCAGCTTCCTGTTGAGTGTGGACAGTGGGCAGCATCTGTCCAAATAGAGTTCCTGCCCTTTAGGACTCCAGAGGGTTTTCATACAGGTATCCTTTACACCCAGACTGATGAGGAACGAAAGAAGCACCTCAAGTCAAGCCTTACCATGCTGAGAATCAAAAAGAAGAAGGCTGGAAAGGGAGGGCATTTCTCTGAGCTGGAGTTTATTGCCACAAAAAACCCCTGTACAGAACAAACATAATAACTGGGCAGGTTCAGAAAGAGCTTTTCAAATACTTTTGGCATCATTGATAAAAGGGGGAAAAAGATACAAAGAAATGCTTTCCCAGCCCAACTTCTTGACAAATCCGTGTGTTGAAATGTGTTTTGTTATAAATAAGTGCGGATGACACGGGCAAGGGGAAAAAGAAAGGATTAAGTGATAAACCAGGAGCCTGGCCTCACTTATATATATATATATATATATATATCTCCCCCCACCCCTCACCCCCATTCCCAATTGCTTTGTTTATTATACAGGTCAAGTTAATGAAGATACTTTTTGTATGTGTCCTCACTGCCCAGCTAATGTTTTTTGAATCTCTGGCCCACTAGAGGTGTAATTAGCCCTGTGTATGGGTATATGTTTTGGTCATTCATGGCTTTATATATTTTTATTTGTGTCTGCCCTGTGCCCCCTTTCAGAAATTTCTCTCTCCCTGGCCTGGGCTATGGCTTTTGCTTCTTTCATCACTCCCTGCAGGGTCTGATTGTGGGCTCTGTATGAAGTATGTGCTCTGGAAATATGTGTGGTAATGAGCATGCAGCTTTCTGGAGCCCTGAACATTAATAATGGCAGGGAATGAAGAGGAGGCACTTGAAACATTGTCATTGTCTTCCTCCTAGAACAAAAGGATGAGCTTCAGAATTGGCCATCTTATCTGTATGGTTTTTGGAAAGAAGATCATATGTGAATGAGGGCAAAAGAATTAATTAATTAAACATTTACAAGGTGTGTCCATTGTTGTGTCATGTTCTGAGGCTATGACAAGCAAGATCCTTCCAATTAGAAACCTACAATCCAATAGAGAAAGACAATAAAGGAGAGCTACAATTGGAAGCGGTGGGTTACTAGGATGCCATACTTTGGGAAGGGCTAGGGAGTGGCTTGTTTCCAGTCAAGATAATGTGACATCTTCCTTATCAAGAAGAGTTTGAATTCTATAGATGAAAGGATGGCCAGACTGGGCATGGCCTAGATAGGGAAATGACAGAGATGGTCTATTAGCCTTGATTAGAGCAAAAAAAAAAAAGGGAATAATTCACTGAAAAGAATCCATAGTACCAAGGATACCAACCGTACATTGCTTAGGGACCCAGCAAATATTTAGTGAATGAAAGAGAGTATCATTAAACTGGTGAAGCATGGAAATACTTGGCTAATTAGGATCAGTTAGGTGGCTCAGTGGATAGAGCACCAAGGCAGAAGATGGAGGTCCTGGATTCAAATCTGACATTAGGCAATTCCTAGCTGTGTGATCCTGGTCGAGTCACTTAACCACAGCTGCCTAACCCTTATGGCTCTTGTGCCTTAGAAGTGATACTTATTCTAAAAAATTCTAAAAAAAAAAGAAAGAAAGAAAAGATTTAAAAAATAAAATACTTGGCTAATTGGTATTTCCTGTTAATAAAATACCATATAAACCAGTGTTCACAAACTATGACAGCCCCATGAATCAGAGCAGCAGTACATCCCCTTTTCTTACTTTCCTCCCCTGCCCCCCACATTAGAGAGCTATCAAAAATCTTGTAATGTCAGACTTTCCAGCATGAGATATTTTGATATAGTCAGATTCACCCCCCAAATGAGCAACAACCTTTGTGTGTTTGTGCGATTTTGCTTTTTCTTTTCCTTTTTAGAATCCCATTTTAGAATTCTTGTCTTTCTTCAAGAATGAGCTTAAAGGCACCTTCTGTAGGTTGTCTTTCTGGGACCCTCAAGATGAAAGCATTCATCTTTAAGGTCACCTTCCAACAAAAGTCCTTTTCATTCAAAAAATATTCCTCATGACTTGTATATATTTGGGCAAGTCACTTGACCTTCAAAGGTCTGCAGTTTCCTCATCTGCAAAGTGAAGAGGAATGCACTATATATAGCCTACAGCCAGTTTCCTTTCCAGCTCTATACCCATGATTCTGTGATTCAAGGCCCTTTCACACAAGGTCATATCCATCACTAGTTGAATGAAGATCAAGATCAATCCAGTAAGCACTACTCAGGCAGGCCCTTGATAGACATCTAATGATGGAATCCTATCCCTATCCAGGTACCAATTTGCAGTTCACCAGTTTCTTAACTACAATATTTGGGGAATGCAATATTCTATGAATTCCAGTTTGGGGAGGGGGGTGATTAGTCTGTGTCTTGCAACAGGAATTAGAGTAGCTTTTGCTTGGAAAGATTTCATTGTGGAGGGTACAGGAGAAGGAAACATATTTAAAGTTTCTTAGCAGTAGCCAGAGGTCATGATTTTTTTTAACTTGCTGATTCTTGCCATTCAGAGCATATGTTTCCTTGTTATCTTTTAATTGGTTTTTATTCTAAATTTAAGACTAAACTGCTCGTGGTAGCAGCAGCTGTGAGAACTGGTATGGCGCATGTCAATTCCAAAAACGTGTGAGAAATCAGAACCTTATTAGTGTCTCCCTCTCCTTCCCCCACCATCATGCCCAGATTGCATTAAGAATCATAAAATTTCTCATTGTGCCCTTTCCTAGCAGTAGTGAAAAGCAGCATGGTAGGAAAGAAAGCACTGGATTTGAGAACTAAAACTTCATTTTTGTCCTTGACTCCGATATGAACTCTCCTGACTTTAGACAGCTTACTTCATGTTCCTGCTCTCAAGTTTCCTCATCTCTACAATATAGGGGTTTGACTATCTGATCTCGGGGGTCTCATATAACTCTCAAATTCTCTGATGCACCTCTATAAAAAAAATACAGAAATCTAAACGTCTAACTAGGACAAGAAAGCAATATCCTGGCACAAATGGATCATTGAAAATAGACTGGAGGCAGGTATCAGCATGTCAATGGAGTTTGAAGTTCAGTATCTTAACCCCCCCAGAAAACAAACAAACTAAAGAATGGTGGTAAAATCCTCAGAGAAATCCAGTAAGTATGTTCTGGAGACAACTAGACCAATTTGATTTTGACAATGTGATTTATCTAAAGGTTCTCCTACCTCTATTATCCCCAGAAAGGGTGAACAAAAAGAAAAATCAACTTTCTTTAGAGTTACTCTTGACCCCCAGCTCTGTCATCCCCCCTATGTAAAACATTCTCCAAATCCTACCTATTTATCTTCCAAAATACACCATGCATTTCCCCTCATTCTACATTCCCCCTGTGATCCAGGCTAGTCTAGACTTTCATTAATAGCAATGACTAACAGGTATTAATCTCTTATCACCTGATGCTTGGATTACTGCAACAGCCTTCTGATGGGTCTTCTTATCTCTAGTCTCTGCACCCTCTCCAAGTTTAAATGCCTGACTCAACTTCCTGGCAGGTGAGGAACTGCTTTCAATTATATTGTAGTCTTGTTCGAGAATCTGTAATGATTCCCAATTGCCTACTGCATCAAATCCACACTCCATGGTTTGGATTTTCATTCCTGCAATATGGCCCCATCCTAGCCTGTGTTTGTATAACCTTATTTTTTCCTCACTTATAGATTCATAGAATTTAGTCAATAATCAATAAACATTTATTGAGTACCTACTATATGCTAAGTACTGTGCTAATTATTGCTGCAATGGCATTAGGAGTAACCTAGTCCAACAAGTAACTCAAAAGAATGCATACTTTATGATACCAGAGAAATGGCAAGGCTACTAAAGGGGCTATTATTTAATTGATCTTAGACTCTATTAATGGATCTCCAGAAATACATTATCTTCTGCTTTATTAAAGGACTTCTACAATGTTGTGTTCAATTCTAGATGCTATTTCTCAACAGGGTCTGGTAGTAATTCGTTGGGCACAACTAGGATAATGAAGTGTCCATAAACTGTCATGTAAGATGGAAGGAATTGAAAACATTTATTCAGTTAATCAATAAACATTTATTAAGCATCTAGTGCTTGCCAGACACTCTGTTATGTATTGGAGATACCAAGAGAGGCAAATGCTAGTCCCCTGCCCTCAAGGATCTTACAATCTAATGGTAGGGTGTGGGAAGAAAACATATCAAAAGAAGCTGAAAAAGGGTTGAGTACCTGGTGCAGGGGCATGGTGAAGTCCAGAGGAGTGCAGCCATGTGAGAAATAAAGATTACTGTCCTGGGCACCTTCCTTGAACAGAGGATCTTGGAGGAAGTCTCCATTGTTTAGCCTGGATAAGAAAAGGTTTATAGAGAGAATGGATTTCCCAAATACCACTTGGTCAGTTTTTTTTTTTCTTGATCTTTTTTAGAGTAATTGTGGGAGAGAACTACTTCTTACCCCACCCTTTTTGCAAGTTCCATCCCTACCTGCCCTTCCATGAAGAACATGAAGCAAAATGGTAAATCATTCAAAAAACATTTACCAAATGCTTACCATGGGAATTACATAAGACTACTATTTCTGCCCTTCTCCCCTAAAAATTGGATTTGGATAGCCACTTCCCTGTAGACCAATGAGTCATTAATTTGATAAAGAGCAAAGAAATGGTAATAATGGGTCGCTAATGTTCCTAATGCCTATGAAACCCACACTCATTGTTCTAGCTTTTGAAAGTCCCCCATGATATGGTCCTGCCATAGGACCTTATTTCTCCTCATTCACAGAATCATAAAAGTTAGTTCTGGAAGGGACTTCAGCCAGTAATCAAAAAGAAGCTACATCTTATAGTACCAACAATGGGTGAGACTGATAAAACAATGACAAAAAGTAATGCTGCTGCTCAGTTAATCTTAGACTCTATTAACATATCACCAGAAATACTAATCTAATTCCATTATCTTCTGCCTTACAAATTTGGCACTGTGTATCATGGACTGCCTTAGTCTTTGGTTGGTTCTGTATTTTGTGAACTGAACATGGATACAATGTTTAATTGGACTCAGGAGGTGTTGGTTTTCCCCAGCTTATTGATTTAAGAGTTAATGTCTCCAGAAGAATCCTGAGATGGGAACTTGGGGCAATGTAGGAAATTCCAACTTTCAATATCAAATAGGGGTAAATTGGGCTGTAATGCTGGCAGCTGACAGCTCCTTTCCAGAGGAAATATGGAAACTGCCTTCACAGAAAGACTATACTGAGAGGTTGTGTAGAAGTAAGTGAATGGTTTGGCCCAAGTCAACCAAATAGATATTGGTAAAAGCAGGCTCTAAAACCCAGGTTCTTTCATCCAATTCAGAGCATCATGTGTTACAGGAAGAAAAATTCTGGATTTGGAATTAGAGAATCTGAATTTAAATCCTGGCTTTTCCATTCATTGTGTGACCTTCAGCAAGTCACTTAAACTATTTCAACCTCAACTTCTTCATTTGAAAATGAGGAGGTTGAACTAGATGACCTTAAAGGTCCAGTCTATCTATGAATTCATAATTACTATGCCACACAATTAATTATTTGATGAATTTTTGTTTGATGATTCAAAATTTTACCTTCCTTTTTTTTTATTAAAAATAAATATGTAGTTGCCAGAGCTCTTTCCACTTTCTTTCCTCCTTAGTTACATTAAAATTATTTACCTAATATCTAGCTAGCTCAAGGGCCAATGTTATGAACTTTGAGTCACTACCAAATGGAATACTATAAAGAAATAGTGCTATGGTAAAATGACTCTTAAGAGTTATTTCCTGGTAAATAAGTATTATTTCCCAATTGGTATAATAGGTTTGATTGGTTTAGAGTTATAAGGGCCCTGACAGGTCATCTAGTCTAGCACCTTCATTTTATGGATGAGGAAATTAAGGCCCAGAAAAATTAAATAACTTCTTTTAGGTTACACAGTTGACAAGGAAAAAAGTCACCAACAATGATCCATCAGATCTAGATGCATATAAAGAAATCTGTCACTGTTTACAAAGTTTAGCTGATAGGAAGATCACCCATTTTGATCTCTTTTTTGTACATTTTTTTCAAACATTCATTTTTGCTTCCTTCTGTCTTCTTCCTTTCATCTAACTCTCCATCTTCTCCCATAAGCTTGAATGGTGACCAAGAGAAGATTGACTTAAAAGTCAAAAACATAGAACCTATTCCTGACTCTGTTGGCAATTAACCATGAGAAAACTGGAGCAAATCCCTTGACTTCTCTGCACTTGACTTCTCTTAGTTTTCCCAGATATTCCATGAGGGAATTGACTTTAAAGTATGTCTGAGAGCCAGCCCTTCCATCTCTGATCTTCTGTCCTGAACTGACTGTTCTGAAATACACTTACTTTTCTGAAGCTCAAATATTTTTGAGCATGTGTTCTGAATAACACTCAAATTAGATGGATTAACAACTTAATATTGTAAACAAAGTCTAATGTTCAAAAGAATCTATTGAAATGGGAATGTCTCTGGTAGTATTTCTTATCTTAAAATGGAAATTTCATCTCAGGAAATAAAGTAATAATGCCTCATATCATAATCTCTGATGTCACTCTTGATGGTAATATCAGGTACAAAGGCCAGATACTTTCTTCCACAAATGATATTGTAGCCCCTTCTATCAATCAGTACCTTTCCAGGTGAAGCCGAACTTAGCTTCCCTTTCTTTTTTTTTCTCCTTTTATTATTTAGAATATTTTTCCTAGGTTACATGATACATGAACCCCCCCCCCCCAGTCTTTTTTCCCCGCTCCCAAATCCAACAAGGAGTTCCACTGGGTTATACATGTATCATTGTTCAAAACCTATTTCCATGTTATTCACAACTGCAGTAGAGTGATCCTTTAACATCAAAACCCCAATCATATCCCTTTCGCACTACATGACTGCTCACATATATTTGTCTAATCCATTCCATTTCCACAGTTCTTTCTCTGGTTGTGGACAGCATCCTTTCTCCTAAGTTCCTCTGTATTGTCCTGGGTCATTGCATTGCTACGATTAGAAAAGTCTATTACATTCAATTGTGGCAGAATGTATTGGTCTCTATGTACAATGGTCTCCTGGTTCTACTCCTTTCACTCTGCATCAATTCCTGGAGGTCGTTCCAGTTCACATGGAATTTCTCCAGTTCAGCACAAAAATATTCCATCACCAACATATACCACAACTTACTGAGCCATTCCCCAATAGATAAACAACACCTCATCTTCCAGTTTTCTGTTACCACAAATTTTTGAACAAGTCTTTTTCCTTATTATCTCTTTGGGGTACCAACCTAGCAGTGGTATGGCTGGATCAAAAGGTAGTCATTCTTTTAAAGCCCTTTGTGCATAGTTCCAAATTGCCCTCCATAATGGTTGGACCAATTCACTACCCCACCAGCAGTGTATTAGTGTCCCAATGTTGCCACATCCGCTCCAACATTTATCATATTCCTTTGCTGCCATATTGGCCAGTCTGCTAGGTGTGAGGTGGTACCTCAGAGTTGTTTTAATTTGCATTTCTCTAATCAGGAGGGATTTAGAACACTTTTTCATGTGCTTTTTGATAGTTTTGATTTCATTGTGTGAAAACTGCCTATTCGTGTCCCTTGACCATTTGTTCATTGTGGAATGGCTTGTTTTTTGTAAATTTGACTTAGTTCCTTATATATTTGTGAAATGAAGATTTTTTCAGAGAGTTTTATTATAAAAATCTTCTCTCAATTTGTTGATTTCCTTCCAATTTTGGTTGCATTGGTTTTGTTTGTACCAACCCTTTTTAATTTGATATAATCAAAGTCATTCATATTATATTTTGCAATATTCTCTATCTCTTGCTTGGTCTTAAATTACTTCCTTTCCCACAGATATGACAGGTATGCTATTCTGTGTTCACCTAATTTATTTATGATTTCACTCTTTATATTTAAGTCATATACTCATTTTGATTTTATCTTGGTATGGGTATAAGATATTGATCAAAACCTAATTTTTCCCATACTGTTTTCCAATTTTCCCAACAATTTTTGTCAAATAGTGAGTTATTTTCCCAAAAGCTGGGGTCTTTGGGTTTATTGAACATTAGCTTACTGAGGTCATTTACCCCTAGTCTATTCCATTGATCCACCCTTCTGTCTCTTAGCCAGTACCATGTTGTTTTGATGACCACTGCTTTACAGCAGAGTTTAAGATCTGGTGCTGCTATGCCCTTATCCTTCACTTTTATTTTTCATTTTTCCTTTGATGTTATTGACCTTTTGTTCTTCCAGATGAACTTTGTTATATTTTTTTCTAATTCTATAAACAAGTTTTTTTTTTTTTGGTAATTTGATAGGTATGGCAATGAATAAGTAGATTAATTTGGGTAGGATTGTAATTTTTATTATGTTAACTTGTCCTACCCAGGAGCAATTAATGTTTTTTACACCTATATAGATCTAGTTTTAATTGTGGGAAAAGTGTTTTGTAGTTATGTTCATATAATTCCTGTGTTTGTCTTGGCAGATAGATTCCTATATACTTTATATTGTCTAGAGTCAGTTTAAATGGAGTCTCTCTTTCTAACTCCTGTTTCTGAGTTGTGTTGGAAATATATAAAAATGATGATGATTTATGTGGGTTTATATTGTGCCCTGAAACTTTGCTGAAGTTGTTAATTATTTCCACTAGCCTTTTAGTTGATTTTTAAGGATTCTTTTCTGTGAAGAGTGACGGTTTAGTCTCCTCATTGCCTACTTTAATCCCTTTGATTTCTTTTTTTCATATAATTGCTATCGCTAGCATTTCTAGTACAATATTAAATAATAGAGATGACAATGGGAATCCTTGCTTCACTCCTAATCTTACTCGGAAGGTTTCTAACTTGTCCCCCATGCAGATGATACTTGCTGATGGTTTTAAATACATGCTGTTTATTATTTTGAGGAATGGTCCTTCTATTCCTATATTTTCTAGTGTTTTCAATAGGAATGGGTATTGTATTTTATCAAAGGCTTTTTCTTCATCTATTGAGATAATCATGCTTTGCTGCACTTTCTGTAGATTAACCTTCCCACTCCAGCTCTGTCCTCTAGTTGGTTATCACACATGTCCTGGCAGCTAAGACAAATGACCATTTGACACAATGCCTGGCTTAATCCCGGTTTTTCTCAGAGCTCCAGAAGATTTAGAAGATTAGATTATAGATTTAGGACTTTTAGGAAACTTAGGAAAAAAAAATTAAACTCAGGTGAAATAAGTGACTTTTTTTAGTTCACACAGTTGGTAACTTGAATCTAGTTCTTCTGACTCTAGAATCAAGACTATTTCATTTGTTCCATTTTCCGAATCTAGATGGCATGATTGTCAGACTTTGGAGTCAGAAGGAATGAGTTTGAATCAAGTCGGAGACACTATTCATTACCCTCTTAGCCTTGGTTTCCTCATCTGTAAAAATGAGGATAATAATAGTATCAGGATTTTGAATGTTGTGACAACTAAATGAGATACATTGGGCAAATAACTTTGCAAACTTTAAGCTCTATAAATGCTGGCTCTCTCCTGTAGGAACCCCTTCTTTTCCATGTTACCAATAAATGCTCATTTAACCTGCTGAAACACTCCCAGTAATGGCACTCAAAATCATACTATTCTATTTTTTTAGCAGTTCAGATGACTAGAAAGCTTTTTATATTAACCTCTAAATCTGTTCCTCTGTAACATCCATACATTAAATTTAGTTCTGTCCTTTGGAGCTAAATAGATTAAGTATAATCCTTCCACAAAAAAGGCCCTTAAATGTTTGAATACTGAAGTCAAGCACCTTCATTCCCCCACACACACACACACACACATACACACTAATGCATGCACACATTTCTGCTAAATATCTTTAGTGTCTTCAATTTTTCTTTTAAGGTATTGCTTAAAGACCATTCACCATCCAAGAAAGACACATTTGCTACTGTCCCTCTTAGAACGTGGCAGCCAGAATTGAAATCTGTACTCTAATTGTGATCTAAACACCATTGATAATCATTGAAATATTAAAGACAAGAGTTGTAAGGGATTTTAGATACCATTTAAAACCTACACTTGAATAAGAATAATTTCTATAACATCTGTCTACAACTCCTCATTCCATCCTTACTTAGATATGTATGGTGACAAGAAAGGAGGAAACCTCCTGAGGCAACCCCTTCCACTTTTGTCTAGCTCCAGTTCTAACCAGCAGTGCATTAAAGACCCCATATTTTTTTTGATGGACTTTTTAAACCATTACTTACCATCTTATAATGGTGACGCTGATTTTTATTTATTTATTTAATACTAATATATTCCATTCTATTTTATTTTCCCCCAATTATGTGCAAAATGTTTCCAATTTTTCAAAGAATATTATCTTGAATTCTCTCTGAAGCTCTCTCCCTGTCTCCTAACTCCACAACCCCTTTGAGATGGTAATTCATCTCAAATAAATTTTATGTGTGCAAACATGTAAAACATTTCTCCATATTAATCCTGTTGCAAAAGGAAACTCAAATAGAAAAAAAAAGTAAGTAAAAAAAGTTTGCTTAGATCTGGATTCAAATTCAGTTTTTTCCCTCTGGAAGTAGATGGCATTTTTTATCATAAGTCCCTTGGAAGAGTTTTGGATCACTGTATTGTGGAGAATAGCTGTTATTCAAAATGGTTCACTGTAAATTTTTTCCTGTCACTGAGTACAATGTTCTCCTAGTTTTGCTTATTTTACTCTTCTTCAGTTCATGTAAATCTTTCCAGGTTTTTCTCAGCACCTCCTGCTTGTCATTACTTATAGCACAGTAGGGTTCCATTACAATTATATATTTTAACTTAGCCATTCCCCAATTGATAAATATCCCCTCACTTTCCAAATTTTTGCTCCTTCCCCCAAAAAAGATCTGCTTTAATTATTTGTGTACAGATTGATCCTTCCTTTTTTTGTTTTTCTTTTATCTCTTTGGGATACAAACCTAGTAATGATATTGCTGGATAAAAGGCACTATTTTCTAGCCTATTTGAGCATAGACCCAACTTTATCTCCTGAATGACTGAATCAGTTCACAGCTCCTCCAACTGTGCATTCATGTCCCATTTTTCCCATATCTCCTCCAAGTTTTGCAGCATATTTGCTCAAATCTATAATCGCAACTATAGATTTGAGCAAATATGCTTCAAATTCACTTTTCATAAACGGATTTTTCATTAATGCCAGGGAAAGGCTTACTCAGAAAAAAGAATACCAGAGACTCAGTGACACTTTTATTTCGAAAGATGAGGGAAGCTTGGTGCATATTAGGGCTGAAGAGATGGAGACCAGGAAGAGAGGAACCTGTTTAAAATCAAAAGTTGCAATCCGGAGCTCTAAGGCTGTTTAGAATTGGGGGCATCAGCCAGCAGGAGAAAAGGCAGAATAAATTTCACTGAGGCAGAGCTAAGTGGTAATGGAACTTACGTTCTGTCATATGCTGTTAATTTGCAAAATAAATTGGTCAGAACAGCAAAAGCATTTAATATCCCATTCGGTTTGAACAGCAAGGACCAGACAAGTACCTGGGGAGGAGAATAGGGAATGTGACAGCAGTCTCTTGTCCAATGGCTTATTATCATTTAATATTTCTGGATCATTTTTGTCATTATGGACATTTATTCACCAAACTTTGCGGCATTCAATGGAAACCATGAATCCCTCGAATTTTCTATTCAAGGCTACTCCCCAGGAATCCACTTTTTCTTTACTCCCCCCCCACACATTCCCCCTAAAATGAACATGACCATACAATGGCACTGTAGTACAATGAAATGGGTGGATAGTTCTTCAAAATAATTTTCCCTCAATGTTTACTTCAGATGACAGTATCTCCATGAATCTTTATCTCCCCACAATCCAAAATGAACTCTCATAAATTTTTCTTAAATTCCTTTTGTTTTGTTTTGTTTTGTTTTTCTGTATCTTTCCTTTACCTCGCTGGCCCCTTTATTCCCTCCTCCCCAAAACATACACACACATAAGTTCTTTTAGATAGCATACTCAATTTAAAGCAGTTAGTTGGTACAATGGATAGAACAAGGGACCTGAAAGAAGACTGGGAAGAACAGAGTTCAAATTTGACCTTAAACCCTTACTAGCAGCATGATGGTGGACAAAACAAATTATGCAATCTCTGTCAGCCCGTGTCCTCATCTGCAAAATAGGGATGATAGTAATAGATTGTTGTGAGGATCAAATGAGATAGTACATTTAAAGTGCTCTTCTTGCTTATTTATATAATGATTGTTGATTCTTGATTAGTTTGTAAGATCCTTGAAGGAAGTGGCTGGACCACTGGTTCATCTTTGCATTTGTAGCCTCTAGCCTAGAGTCTTACCTTGTCCTTTTTGTTGGAGATGATTGAACTCAAACTGTAATTTCATTAATCTAAGGAACTCCTAGAGTGAAAATTCCTTCCATAGAGGCAAATCAGCAAGTTATCTGTAGTTTATAATCTTAGCACTGAAAAATTATATGACTGTTTTGTTCAAGTTTACCCTTCTAGAATGTGTCAGAGGCAGGACTTGAACTCAGATCTTACAGAATTCTAAAGTCAGGCCTTTACCAACTCTGCCACTGGAGGGAGACCACAGAGAGAACCCCTGCCTTATATTTATAAATACTTACTCAATGTGTATTATGTTGTTAATTTGAATTAGACTTACCTCTTGGCCTCTGTTTTTTCCTCTGATATTTGAAGAGGCTGAACCAAATACATCTCTCTAATTCTAACACATATTTAGCTGGTTTTCTGTAATACTGAGTCAAGCATAAAATATCTTTATTATTTTTTTTAGCCTCAGAAATGTTTAGATGGTTAAACAAGATGTGTTCCCAGCTAAAGAGAGGAGAGTTGAGTGGTGAGAAGAATAAGATGATAGAGGAGGAGGTGTAGATGTGGTAGATAATAACTAAAAGAGAGGAACTATGCTGATCATTTTGTTAAGGTTAAAGGAACCCTCTGGTGCCCCCTTAGTTTGAGAAATAATATAAGCATCACAACATAGTTCCCATTTTATTAACAAACTGAGGCACAGAGAAGCTCATTGAATAAGTCAATGGTAGAGTTGGGATTAGAATTTAGTCATTCAATTTGACATATTTAGGGGGTATATCAGGGAAGGAAAAAGATGAATTTCCAGATTTCTTTGATTGAATAATAGTGTCAATGGCATGGACCAACATTTCCCAACCCCCCCACTCCCTCTGACCTCTCCCTAAGTCATTTCACTGGTAGAGCACTTCCCTCCCTTTTATGGAAACCAGTGCAGGGGAAGCAGCTGCTCCTTGCTGGCCCCTGGGATCTTAGCTTTGACTTCTCATCTCAGCCTTCCAAAGAGGGAAAAACAAGTCCAAAAAGACAGACTTCATCTCCATGTAAGCGCGATGAAGGCTCTTCCTTGAGAGCATGCTGAGTGTGCCCACTTATTCATGATGTCCTTCTACTGATGGATATTTGAAAATAGCAAATGCTGCAGGTGTTCCTCATTTTCTTCCCTCCTCTCCTCCCTTGTATTCTTCCCTCTCTCCTCCTGTCTATTCTTCCTTCCCTCTTCTCTTTTCCTCTTCTCTGTAGAATAGCAGCAAGTATAATCTTGGGTGGCTCTGAAGATCCTGAAGTCTATGAGCATGAATCTCTGTCAGGTTTATTTAGACTTGGACAAGAAGCCATCCACAGCTGTCACTGCAGTAGGGGAACACGGATGGAATTCAGGGATGTCAGGAAATCATCCCTCACCCATTTCAGTGCTGTTCTAGACAGAACCCCAATTGATAGATTCTCACAAAGAACAGAGGAGGGCAATCAACATATAAACCCTGGAAACAGAAACTTATTTGACCATTAGAAGAGGACAGTAAAAGTGCTATATTTTAAGGTAATTAAGAAATGTGAGATGGGAAAGATGAATAACAGATAAACTATATGTTTATTTTTTTAACTCTTACCTTCCATTTTAGAATTAATACTACATATTGGTTCTAAGGCAAAGGGAGTTAAATGATTTGCCCAGGGTCACACAACTAGGAAGTATCTGAGGGAAGATTTGAACCCAGGACCTCCTCTCTCCAGGCATCTCTATCCACTGAGCCACTTAGCTGTCCCTATGCAACTTTATTTAAATATTTCATAGTAGCTTAAACTTATAAGTAAATACCTTTGGGGTAAATATTTGAAATTATTCTCATGTTTCATTTTGACCTATGAGAGAAGGGGTTTGGGGACTGAGATGGTTATGAAAAATAGACTCAAGGAGCCAGAGGCCAGGAATCATAGACTTTCATTCATTCATTATCATTATTATTAGACCCTAACCTCTGATATGTCTGACAATTTCCAATGGGGAGGGACACAATGGGTCTCTCTAATAATAATTTTTATGCTCCTCACCCAGGGCATCTCCTGTGCACAACAAAATTGGATTTGTATCTCTGAAAGAGCTATCTCCAAATAATCACTCAGACTATTTGTTTATCACAGCTAAAAACAAATAAACAAACAAATAAAAAAAACAGAAAGGACTCATAGTTAAAGCTTAAAAAAATTTTGGAACTCTCTCCTATGGAAACTGAGTATCCCTACCCAAAGATAGAGCTCAAAGCACCCCTAAATACACTAATTCATTTATTACTATATATCTGTCTTTGGCCAAATGTGGACAACAGAAGACTGCTAATATTAGAGAAGGCCTAAGGGACATTTATCTGATTCATTTTCATTTTCTCTCAATAACTCAATTAATCAACAGGAATTTATTAAACACTTACTGCATGCTAGGCTCAATGTTAGGTACTTGGAATTCAGTGGTAAAGCTGGAACATCCCCTGACATCACAGAGCTCACATTCCTTCATGTGTTGATGTTTTTCCAGATTACATGTTGATATAATTATAAATGAAAACTTAAATTCTAATGGGAGAAATGATATATGCCTATAGACATATACCTATGGAGAAATAAAGAAAATATATACAAGTAATGGTCAGAAGGCACTAGGGGTTGGAGGAGGAGGTAAGGAAAAGTCTTGAAAGGGAGGGCAATATTTGAACTGAGCTTAGAAAGAAACCAGGGATTCTAGGTGATAAGGAGGAGAAAGTTCATTTCAGGGATGAGTGATGGAGAAGACAAAGACAGAGAGAAGGTATGTATGAGGAATCATTTTTCTAAAAGCCTATTTGGTATTTCCTTTCTTGGTGAAGGGAGATGATATGTAAAAAGACTAGAGATATAGATAGGGACAAGATTATGAAGAACTTGAAATGCTAAGTAGAGGTGTGTGTATATATATATATAAAATTCTTTGAAGTAATATAAAGAGCTGACAGGAGGCAACATGGTGATTCCATGGATAGAATATAGAATATTTGGCCAGGAAAATCTGAGTTCAAATTTAGCTTCAGACACTAGTGCACTAGTGATCCTTGGCAAGTCACTTATATTCTGTTTGTCTGAATTACTAGAAAAAAATGGCAAACCTTTCCAGGATCTTTGCCAAGAAAACCCCATGGACAGCATGGTCCTTGGGGTCACAAAGAGTTGAAAATGACTGAATAGTAAGGGAAGCAATAAAATTAATGGAAGAGAGAAATAGCATGGTTAGATATACTTTCAGAAAATCCCTTTGGCATGGAGGAAGGACTGAACTGGGGAAAAACTTGTGCAGACCAACCATAAAATAATTTAATAGCCCAGGAGAGAGGTAATGGGATCCCAAAGGAGAGCGATTGCTGAAAGAATTGAGAGGACATTGAGACAATAGATGTTGTGAAAGTAAAAACAAGAAGATTTGGCAATAGATTGGCTATGAGGAGTGAGAGAAAAAGAAGAGTCCAGGATGATGCCAAGGTTGTGAACCAAAGAACTATCTACAACTCCCACTAGCAATCTTTGGCAAAAAAATAAGTAGGCATTTCCAAGCCTTCCAGTGCTTTAGGAAATCTGGACTCTTGTGGGCAACACACACAACATGGAGGTCAGATCCTCTGACATCTAAATACTCTGCAATGTTAGCTTTACCTGGAGAACCATCTAATTGAAGCTCTCAATTAAATTAATTTTTTTCTTCTTTCTTTACTTTCTACTTTTAAGAGAAGCCAAACACAAGAAGATGAACTGATATCACACATTAATTTTAAACTCCCAGGCTTTCTGTGTCTGTCTTGGCATCAATGTCATTTTAGATAAGTCTCTGTGGTGCTCTTTTAGAGCTAGCAATCAATGATTTTGTGATTCTGATACCAGCTTCATTCAACAATTCAATCCTACTATGTGTGCCTACTATTTGAAAGTTTCTATACTAGGCACTAGGAATAAAAAAGAAGAAGAAGAAATAATCCTTATCCTCAAAGGTACTAGGAATAGGGAAGGGAATAACAAAGTATATTAAGTACATTACCTAATATTATCCTATTTGATGTTCCCTACAACCTTGGGGAATGGAGTAGGCAAAACAGATAATAATTAACTGAATTTTGCAGGTAAAGAAATTGGAACTCAGAATTGTGACATGATTTACCCATACACATGGCAAGTAATTGAGTTAGGATTTGAATCCATGTCCTCTAGTTTCACACCCAGTACTTAATCTGGTGTGCCACTTCTATTCCCTAAAGAATGTTTCCAGAAATATCCCCAGCTATGGTCCAAATCAAGTATGCTTCATGATATAAAAAAGGAACATGGAATCTGGAGCCAGGAGGATCTGAGTTAAAATGCTGTCTCTGATGCTTATTAAATGTATGACCTTGGGATAATCATGTCATTTTCTGAATCTGTTTTCTATCTGTAAACTGGATCTAATAATTATATCTATTTCACAGGGACGTTGAGTGGAGCAAAGGAGATAATGTATATCAAGCACTTTCCCAACATTAAAAGAGGTATATGTGGTCCATAACCTGGTTTCTTAAATCCTTGGGCTCACACATAGAGTAGCTTCCATCCTAGAGACTGGGCTTCCGAAAGATAATTTTCTTTTCTTTTCAAATTAATTAATTAATTTGTTTGTTACATTTAAATTCCTATATATCTCCCTTTCTTTCACCCCTCTCCCCAAGAGAGAAGTCATCATTTGACAAAAAGATATATGTATATATTAAAGCATGCCTTACTCATTTCTACTTATCAGTTCTTTCTCTGGAGGTGGAAATACATGTCATTCTTCAAACAATATGCCTATTAACCATATGTAATCTCTTTATTCTGCTCATTTTACTCTTCATTATTTCATGTAGGTCTTTCCATGTTTGTTCCCAAAATTAACCTGACATTTCTTTTCGCACAGTAGTATTCCATCACACTCATAGTCCACAACTTGTTTAGCCATTCCTCAATTGATGGGTATCTCTCCTTTGCCACCATAAAAAGAGCTGCTATAAATATTTTAGAAAATATAGATTCTTTTTCTTTTTCCTGATCACCTTAGGAAATAAACCCAATAATGGTACTGCTGAGTCTAAAGGCACACATGATTTTATAACTCCTTGGGCATAATTCCAGGTTGCTCTCTCATTTTCTTTCTTTGGTACATTATATCTCACCCCATGGTTTTATGCAGGTGAGAAAACTAAATGTAAATTAGAGGTAGCCAGCATTTTACTCAAATATGGGTAAAAATGGTCCCTAATCCCATAAAATCAGTTATTGTAATAAATGCATATCTAGAAACATATACATATATAAGCCTCTATGAACATATACCAACATATATATCCATCTGTTTATACATTCTTCCACATTCTCCTCCACACCATACACACACACACACACATGCACACAAATATACATATATACACAAACACCTTTGATGGACTCAATAAAGGTTAACATGTATATATGTATGTTTGTATTGTTATTATATATGACTTTTCCTGTTGTGCATAGGAGTAAGGATATAGAACTATTGTCACATGCTTCTGTAAGGAGTCTTATCAATGACCCAACCCAGCTACTATCATCTCTTAGGTGTGGAACATCCACTCTATGGATCTCCACTCTAAGACTGAGTATAATGTATGCAACCCCCATGTTCCTCTGCCCCAAGGCAGCTATTCCCCATTCCTGTGAGGGGGGAAGAACATGGATGGGTTTAGGCTTACCTTCCTTCCAGCCCAGGTATAGCTCTAGTGCATGATAGTTTATCAAGTAAGGCAAAATTTAAGAAGGCAGAAGAACCCAGATCAACCTTTCACCTTCCTTTATTGGTTGGTATGAAGTGATTCCCACAGTAAGTCCATCCTCTTGAATCCTGTCAAGTCATTCATCTTGGAGGCATTGCAAACCATTGAAAACTAAATGTGAACTTTCTCTCTGTGTGAGGGCACTAGTAGTCATGCCTTCACTCTCCAAGGGGAGGTACCCATTGATACCTCCAACCAAAAGCCATTGCCCTGTAATAGCATTAAGGTGATTAGAGATCTCATCAAATCAATGGGGACTGGAATTCTGACCCCTTCTGCTCCCATATGAATATTAGCAGGACTGCTTTCATTATCTTTGTTACTTCATCCTTTTCATTTTAAATTTAATATAAGGGAGTTCACGTGGAAATGGTCTAGGGACAAATCACTATCCTATTGGAAGTCTATGTCTAATCTGAGAAAATGAGCATTTTATAACTTCATAAGTTTTGAGATGCCAGCTCATTTTCTATAGGCTCACTGAGAGCATCTTCAAGAAAATTCCAATAGCAGAAAGTTATATAGAGGTTATTTGCATTTTATTGTTTCAAGGTGGAGCAACACATAGAATATTGAACGTGAGTTGGAAAAACATTAGTTCAAGTCCTTTTTCAGACATTTAATAGCTCTTGTTGTTCAGCCATTTTCAGTCATGTCCAACTCTTTGTGATCCCATTTGAAGTTTCCTCAGGAGAAATACTAGAATGGTTTACCATTTCTTCTCCAGCTCATTTTACAAACAGAAACTAAGGCAAATAGAGTGTACATGACTTACCATGGGCCACACAGCTAGTAAGTTTCTGAGACCAGATCTGAGCTCAGTTCTTCCAGACTCCAGGTCTGGCATTCTATCCGTTGAGCTACCTAGCTACCCTAGGCTTATGTGATTCTACACAAATCATTTAACCTCATTCAGCCTTAATTTCCTTACCTATAAAATGAGAGGCAGATTCTAATGTTCTCAAATGTCCCTTTAGTACTAAATTTGTTCCATATAATTTTGATTTCTTCTTCTGAATTTTTATATTTGGAAAACTTTTTATTTCATGTAGCTTCAAGATTATGAGTTCAGTTATGATGAAAATCACTAGATATGTCATATTTGGGTGATTTGGGGGCAATCGTTTTTATAATAATGGTGTTTCTATAGTAGTTTTTCTTTGGTTATTCTCATGACAACTAGGTGATGCAGTGGATAGTGTGGCAGACCTGGAGTGAGGAATGTTCCCTTCCCAAGTTAAAAAATTACCTCAGACATTTATTAGCTGTGTGATCCTGAGCAAGTCACTTATTCCTGTTTATCTCAGTTTTTTTTTTTCATCTGTAAAATGAGATGAGGAAGAAAATGGCAAACCACTCCAGTATCTCTGCCAAGAAAATCCTAAATGGGGGACTGAATAAAAATCCTCATGGATATTTTGAGATCTACATTTATAGTACAAGTATTTGTCATCTCTTTATGAAAGATAGTGAGCTTCTGATATAGAATCCTGGCCGCAGATTAAATCTCAGGACCTTTTCTCTTTGAACTCTAATAAACTAAGATGAAAAGAACAAGATAATGACAACAAAAATAATAATAATAACCAACATATAGCACTTGAAGGATTGAAAAGCACTTTACAAATATCTCATTTTTTTCACAATAACCCTATAATTTAGGTGCTAGTATTACCTTCCCTTTGACAGATGAAGCAACTGAGCCTAAGATAAATCAAAAGACTTGAGTCATATGGCTAGTAAGGAGGAAGGATTCGATCTCATTCCTACCTGATTCCAGTGTGTCCAGAACTCTCTCTACTGTTTCACATAGTTTCATGATGCAGTGTACAGTATGATTGTATTTGGATGAAACTGGACACTAGTCATTCCGAAAGAAAGGTACAATTTGTCTTTTGTGCATAGCTGGATCCACCATAAAGAAGACTGAGTTCAGTACTTTTGAGGATGCTAATGATGGATGGATTAGAAAATTTCAGAAGGCAGAGATTTCTATGGTCTTTCCTCGTAACTATCCTTTAGGGGTAGGGCAACTTACTCTTGTTATCTAACTTTTCACTTTTTTTTGCCTGCAAATGTCAGGATGTGATAGGGGATTCTAATCTCATAACAATTGTAAAACCTCTAAACCCAAGTTGTCAAAAGCCCCAGAGAAGCTTAGTTTCAACCTGTAGCTCCTTTCTTATGTCTTCTCTTCTTTCCTGGAGCTGTAAGACTACACAGATAACCTTAGGTCACACCAATCATGTCCTAACATTATTCAGCAAAGTCAGTGACAACTGCTTGGCCATATTATTTTGATGAAAGTAAGCTTAAACAACCAGGTTGCATAGTGGATAGAGTGCCACATTTGGAGTAAGGAATATCTGTATTCAAATCCTTTCAGATACTCTTCTGGTATAATCCTGGGCAAGTCACCTACTCATTTTGCACCTCAGTTTCTTGATCTGTCAAATGAGATAATTGGACTCAATGACCAAGAGTATCCTTTCTAGCACTAAGTCAGGGATTTTTAATTGTCATGTGCATCTCTCATTTCCTTTGGCATTCTGATGAAGACCATGGAATCCCTTCAAAGGACAAATGTTTTCTTGTTAAAAATTTATAACTGAAAGAAATGCTACATTTCAGCTAGAGGCTGAATTTTCCTTCTCTGAGTTCATGGACCCCCTTGAAATCTATCCACAGACCTAGGTTAACCCCCATGATCCTGTGTCCTATGATCCATATGTCAGCACTCGTGAGCCATAATCATGTTTTCCCTTCTATCACACTACAATACTCTCCTTTATTCAGAAAGAAATTTCTCAATTCACGTAATGTAAAACTTAACCTAGACAAAGGTCTAACAGAATCCTGGCAAGTGGAGTGAATTCACTGTGAGTGGCAGGGGTGAGACAGAAACCTTAATACATCCCAAGACTGATGTATTCCATCTCTGCTATTACCATCAGAGTAGACGATATGTGGGTGATTTTCTCAATAGAGAATATTTGGAATGAGGAAAGGTAGACTCTATTTATATAACTTGATGGCCCTTAAATCCTCAGGGCATCTCAGCTCAGGACTCAGAGTAGAACTATGTACATCTCCTTCCTCTTGAGCCAAGAATGGTCCCAAAGCATTCTTTCTTCCTTTCCCTTTGGCATTCTCCTAGCCCTGCCCTCACCAAGCATGATGATAGCAGTGAATAAGCATCGCTCTGTTATGTCAGCATCCTGGGGCAAAACTCCAGTTGCCATGTGCTAATTACAGCTCTAAATTTAGTTGTTTCCCCAAAATGTATGCAGCTACAATTATTCACTATATTTCAGAAAGATGACTGTTTGTATTACCAAGCACTTATTCCCACTTCGCTCCAATGTCCCATTTCTGAAAAAAAAAAGGCATTAAATTCTTATAGGAATACAAGAATGGAAAGAGCAACATAGGCTAAAGTAGAGATTTCCTTCTACCCACATTTATTTCTTTACTCACGTACCATTTTGTTAGCAGGCATTATGCATCCTAAGTGGACAGCATGCTTAGTGAGTAGAGCACTGGTCCCACCTAGGCATGGATGGGTGCCAGTCTGGCCCCTGACCCAGCTCTGGGACTCTGAGCAACTCAAACATTCACAGTGCTCTAAGACATTTAGGGACAGAGAAGGTGTCAGACTGCATTAGTAGAGGCAGTTTCTTCACCAGGGAGTTCCCTCTACCAGAAAAAGAATCAGTAATGTCTTATCGCTTTGCAGAATAAACTGCAGGGGAGGCAGGGAGAAGAGAAAGAGGGAAAGCAGAAGAAGATGACAAGATATACATGGATAAATTAGACAGTTTCTGCCTTCTATGTGTTCCAACCTAGTAATAACAATCATAATAAGTGATACTTATGCTTTATAGCTTGCAAAGTGCAGTGATAAAACTTGTTCCACCATAAAATAAGGAGCTGTGATAAGAATTTGAATATCAGTTCTTAAGAGGAGTATGAAGGCCATTAGGTCAGATGTGAAAGAGCATTCAATTGGAGCATGAGAGAAGGCTTCATGGTGGAGGTGACAGGTGAAGGGTAGCCTAGGATGTCAAACAGGCAAATATGGGAAGGGAGAAGATCCTAAAATATAGAGCCATCTCACCAACTTCCATTCTGCCTTGGATTTGCTCTTTGTATTTGCTCCTCCTTCTCCTTCCCAATTCAAGGACCATCACTGAATCCATTCAATCATTGTTCCTGGAAAGAGAGGGTCTACCAACTCCCATAGGGCCCCACTCACTCACTATCATGGTAATTTTCCCAACTAAAATATTTCTTGGTAGCTTTTGATGAGGCCATTTTCCTATTTGCTGTCTCCTCCATTATAATGTTAAGCTCCTCAAGGAAAGGACTACCTTTATATTTATATCTTAACAATAGTTATTCATCCACTAACACCACAAAGTGATATCTTCACTTGTTCATGAATTGGATTTAAGTGAAGCAGAGTTGCATATTTTTCCAGTTGAAGTCCAGTATAACAAGATAAATTCTAGCACTTAATAAATAAATTTCATTCATTCATTCTACCATTCATGGGATCGTGGAGGTTGTCTAGCTAAATGGGAAACTGAGGCACAGAGCAACTTACTTGAGGTCACACCCCTAGTGAGTGGTAGATCCAAGATTTGAACCTAGGTTTCCCTGAATCCAAATTCAGTACTTGTTCCTTTATTCTGTACTACCTCTTCTGAAGGGAAGCTTGACATTCCCTACTAAACAAAAAGGCTAATTCCTAGATTTATGGATCATTAAAAAAAAAGTTAACACCTTGCCCTATTTGCTGCTTTGATGCCTATCTTAAGGGAAATTTAAACCCTTGTTTTGATTTTTACCCTTTATATCTGACAGTGTTCAATTTTCATCTTGTGATTACTGATTTCTCTGTGTGTTGGGACTACGGAGTAGAATGCAATGAGCCAAATAATGTTTGCCTCGTGCTCGAGCTTCTGATGACTGAGAGTCGGAATGGAAATTCCAATACAAGACTGCGTTAGAAGCTAAGCAGCTTTTAGGGGTGGAATTCAAGATATCAGACTGACGTTTCATTTCACCCTCATTTATTTTTGGCTATCTTCCTTTCCTGGAAGTTGATGTCACCAAAAATTCAGATCATCTTAGTTTGTACTTCATTGCTAAACTTTGGTAGGTCCGACTGGGATGTCATGAATCTTTAATTGCCCTGGACATTAACTCCATAAAACCATTACATAAGTAGTTACCAAAAAGAAGAATTTTCTTCTGAACACAGATCCACTAATTCACATCTGATGACCTGTTTACTTCTAGAGCTCACCATAAATTCAGATTATATGTTCAATCCACTAATTAACAAGGATTTATTAAATACCTATCATGTATATGTGAGGTATTATGTTAAATGCTAGGAATACAAAGTGAGAGAGACATAGAAACTAAGTACATACAAACTAAGTGTGTAACATATATATATAATAAAGATAATTTGGATGGGGGAGGGACACAAGCAGCTAGGGGACTTGAGAAGGGGGTGGTGTTAGAAGTGCTTTTAGAGCTGACCATAGGGATTCTTAGATGTGGAGGTGAGGAAGGAGTCCATTCTCAGAAATGGAAAGTACCTCAGAGGTCATTGAATTCATTCTCTCTATTTTACTGATAAGGAATCTGAGGTTCAGAGTGTTGAGATGACTCATACAGAGAATAAGAAGCAGATCTGGGATTTGAACCCACATCGTCTGCTTCAGCCATTTCATTTTTTAGATATGGGAACTGTGGCCAAGCAACTTGCTCTATCAAACAGATTTTACATAATAGAACTGGGTTCCCAGACCAGGTCTTCTGACTTCAGATAAATCACCCTTTTTGCTATAACGTAAATGTCTTGACTAGATCAACCAATGAAGGCATAATATCCATGTAAGACACACACACACACACACACACACACACACACACACACCTTTGGGAAAGCAGTCCCAAAGTTGACATGTAAACTATAGGCTCCCTGAGGTCAAGGACTATATTTTACCTCTCTTTGTATTCCCAGGGCATAACACAGCTCCAATACACAGTTCAGGCACTTAATAAAGGCTTGTTGACTGACTGTCATTTATAATTTTTAAGTCTGGAAAAAGTAGTGTGCCTTGGAAACTTTGAGAAGTTGATTGTGCTTCAGCTGGAGCCCTTAAGCTCTGAAAGTCAGAGCCAACCTTGTATATGTGCTAGCTACTGCCCTTTATGGCCCCAATACAATGCTGCCTTTAGGTGGATCAATAAGCATATATCTTTAAGACCTAGAAAAACAGCAATAGTAAGTTTTGGAGCATTGATGAAGCTATTACAGTCACCTTTTGCTACTCCACTGGGGACACCTTTTCACTGTGTTCTGAAAAAAAGATTATTTAGTAAAAAACAATTGTTCTTTATAGCAACTTGATAGCAGATTATTTACTTCTTTTAAAATTATTATATAAATGCAATAATTGAGGGTAACAATGCTAAGTGTCATGACATTTGGAGAAGTATTCAGTGTTTACCATGCACCAGATACTGTACAAAACACTAAGAGTGAAAAGAAAGGCAAAAAACAAACAAACATAGTCCTTACCCTCAATAAGTTTACATTCTAATGGAAGAAACAACATGGAAGAGTTAGGTATATATGTACAAAAATATAAATATAGATATATAAAGACAGACAAATAGAAAGAGAAAGAGAGAGAGAGAGAGAGAGAGAGAGAGAGACAGAGAGACAGAGAGACAGAGAGAGAGAGAGAGAGAGAGTGAAACAGGGAGAGACAGAAAGGGAGAGATGGAGATGAAAAGCATTCTGAGAGCTAATTCCATTAGCATCTGGGATAACTGGGATGAGTATTCTTTTGAGCTATTTTGAAAGAAGTTAGAGAAGCCAAGAGGTGAAAGGAAAGCATTACAGACATCAGGGAAGCCAGTTCAAATGTGAGAGCTGGCCCATCATGTTTGAAGAGCCTCAAGGGGGTCAGTATCATAGTATTAGCTATGGAGTTGTCCTCTTGGTGTTTAAAGAATTTTGCCAATTACCCTGGCAGGGTTGGGGCTAGACCTGGATAGGAATGATGTACCTGGAGGTGACTTGGATGGTTCTTATCTTTAGGAAGTCATTTTGCATGTTGTTTCCACCCTTTTGATCCTGTGGGTTTAGAGACAGAAATAGAGGTAGGGGAGGACAAGAGACAAATGAGACAAATTTGATATGTTCTGAATAGAAAGAGGAGTATCAGAATTGATGTCAATGTAGTAATTCTTTGGGGCCTCCCCCCAAAAAAGCACTGCAATGGGCATTAGAGTGCCAAGGTCAGTTTCAATGTCTTCCTATAGACTTAGCAATCTGGAATGTCTCTTTGCAGGATCCCTTCTGCAGACCACTCTATTTAAGAAGGTAGATTAAAAAGTAATGTGAAAAATCATTCAATCATGGAACCTCAGAGTTGGGAGTGACTTGAAAGGTCATCAAGGCTACCTTCCTGTCTGATCAGCCTCTCTAGGAGCTTTAGGGCCAAGACAGTAACTATTTCACTTGGCTTGATATCATGAATCACAGAATCTCAGTATAGAAAAGAAACTCAAAGATGAAGTCATCCAAGTCATACCCAAAAAGCATCCCCATCCCCATCCCCATCATCATACTACCACTAGAATTTATATAGTGTTTTAAAGTTTGCAAAATACCTTAAAGCCATGCCCTCCCCCATCCATTTTATGGTTAAAGCAACTGAGATCCTGAGTCAGAGGATTTCCCAAGGTTATACAAGTAGATATCAGATTTGGAGTTAGGGGAAATGGATTCAAATGAACATTCTCATTTTGCCCTTACAACAACCGTGGGGAGTGGGACCTATTGTTGTCACCATTTTGCTGATGAGAAAAAATTAAATGCATAGTAAATCTCCAAGGAAAGATTTGAACTCAGGTGGTCCTGACTCCAGCAATATGTCCACTGCATCACCTAAATGTAATAGTTTCTGTTCATCTCTTCAATTATCCACAAATATTCTGTCGATTGCCTACTTGGGCACACCCATGCTTGTCTAGTCTCTATTTGAGCCTGTGTAGGTGGCTTTGAATGTTGGACAGCTCATTACTCTTCCACAGAGACAGTGGCTTCCCTAGATGTCAGGCAGAGGCATCTTAGAGAGAAGAGGGGAATGGATGGGGCCATGGTTCTTTGTCTTGGGTAACTTTCCTTTTGTATGTCCCTGAATGATTTCTGGAGCAGTCAAATGAAGAAGGGGGGAAATGCGTTAGAATGAAGCAAGCCTTCCCCATCTCTAACCCTCCAACCTTTCTAAGGCTTATAGGAGTTAAGAAGGATTAACTGCATCTTGATTTTAATTGTGACAGCCAATAGACATCAGCTAGTAAGTGTCCCCTCAAATATTTAATAGCAATTACAAGTGTTAATGATGGAAAGCTGGTAGATAGAGCTGGAGGTGAATTAGAAACTCAGCTGCTGCTTCATGCCTGTTGTCACAGTGTCCCCTAGTGACCACAAAGCAAATCGTGCACACTGACTATTTTGGGAGATTGCAAGGTCTTCATATTGATATAGAGAAGAAAGACCATAGATTTCATTTAATCTAGAATTCTTAACCTTGTTTGTCATGCACCTCTTTGTGTTGTCTAGTGAAGCTCATTAGACCCCTTCTCAGAATAATTGTTTTAAATTCATGAAATACAGAAGAAATCAATTATATTGAAATTTCATCATCAGAATATATTTTTAAAATAAAATAAGGTTATGAACCCCAGGGTAATAACCCTCAAGTTCAATTCATGTATTTTACATTTGGAGAAACTGAGGTTCAGGGACATTATTATGTGATTAATCCAAAGTAAAAGATGGGATTTAAAGTCCATGCCTCGAACTCCTCTTCCTTTTCTTATACTTGTATCACCCATTTTGTTTCCAGTATTTTCTAGACTAATAGATTTAGAGCTAGGCAATATCATCACAAAGTCTTTTCAGGCTATCCCTTCTCCATCCATTTTATAGTTAAAGAATTGGGATCCAGAGAGCCAGAGACTTGCCCAAGGTTTCACAAATTGGGAGCTTCAGGTGCTGAATTTGGAATCAGGGAAAATGGATTTAAATGTCCATTTGTAATTGATCACCTAAGTGACCTTGAGTAAATCATTTATGCCTCTGTTTCCTCACCTTTAAAAACAGGGGTTAGACCAGATGGCCTCTTAGATCCCTTTTGCCCCAAACCTGTAAGTCCGCTATCTCTACATGCTGAGATTCCAAATTCTTTGCTCTCTCCACTACTGCAGAGATATCAAACACCCAAGCCCATGCATCCTACAATATGCTTGAGTGCTGCACAAACCATATTAAATATAATTGAGAACTATTTAACAAAATGAACAAAAACACAATAAACCCAATAGTAATGAATAATGGAACATACTGATATGGTAATGTTAACATATGGTTTGTAAGTCCATACGTTGTCCTGAGGGTTCCCTAGGTACAGTTCAGTGGCTCCTATTTCTATCTGATTTCGACACCACCTCACTCCATCACCGCAAATCCTGTGTCTGAGGTCCTATCTGTTGCCAAGACCTCCCCACCTCCTCCATCTCCTGGCTTGGCACTCTATCCACTGAACCACCTAGCTGGCCCTCCAGCCAATGACTTCTTGCAGCACTTTTCTATAATTGAAAAATAAAGTCAAATAGAAAGCTCTCTTCTATTTACTTATGTGTCAAATAAGGGAAAATGATGAGATGGCCAGATGAAATCCACTGCAATCTCTTTCTCCCCCTTGCGTCCTCCAGCTATTCTAGACTTGAGAGTGCCATCTAGCGGTCTTTTTCAAAATCGACACTCTTGTTGAACATAATCACAATAAGCAGGATTGTGAGTTGATATTGTAATACAGCTGATTATATAAAGTGCCAGAACCCACTAAGAGCCTCTTGAGTTACTCAGACAAAGCCGCACAGAGACAGTTTTGAAACCTTGGCTCTGAGAGAAGTATTTCTTATTGGTATTCGGGGTTCAATTTCTCTTCTTCTGTTTTCTTTGTCACAAAGAAAAATGGCACAGAAACAGATCTCTGGGCATCCTCAGGTACTTCATTCATTCTTATTGCTTATCCCTGGCTAGTGGCTATTATTCTTTGAAGAGAAGCTGTGGCGTGCTCACAGTTGGGTTTGGAGCAAGGGGAGATAGGTAGGAATAGTTGGTCACTGTCAATCGTCAGCAAGGTCCTGTGCTAATCTTTGGAAATAGCAGTCTAGCAGAAAGACACTCCCACCTTCAAAAAGTTGGCATTCTAGTGGAAGAAGACAATACATAAAAAATGCAAAAAAGATTACAAAATAAGAGACATGGAGGTTCTAGGCTTAGGGACAGAGCAAGTCTGGAGTATGACATAGAGAGGAATGAGACTTGACTGGCATGGGCACTCTCCACAAATGGAGGTTTGAGAGATGCTGTCCAATCAGAGGGAGAGGCCGAAGGGGCTGAGCATACTTCCAATGTGTGAATTCCAGGGCCAGACAGCTAAGACATGGGAGAGGAAGCCCAAAGTGCAGCCTGAAATGGAATAAATATCTCAGGTTATGGATATTCCTCCCTGAAAAACTGCAAACATCAGTGCACAGGTCTGAATCCCTGTGAAGACATATCCACTCAGTCTGGAACCCTTCCTAGGGCCTCTGACAGAGGGATGCCTTGGCTTTTTGGTATAGTTGCTATTGCCTCTTTTATAATGAAATCAATTTTAGTTTGCTATTTAAGATTTTACAGAACTTTTCTTGACTCAGATGACTATCAGCTGAGAGTTTAGGTCATATTCCAAATGTAATGAAAACTGACTTTTGGAATTATACCTGGTGATCTTTTTCCTTCAGGTTTGGAGGTAAAGAATATAGCTGCCCAAACTGACCCCACTCATATATTAAGAATGCAAAAACTAGGAAACTATGTTTTCTTCAACTCAAATTAATTCAATAACCATTGAATCAAGTGCCTACTGTGTATCAGGCACTATACTAGGTCTGCTCTGTACACAAAACTTTCTCTTCCCTCAAGAAGCAGATAGAGGGGAAGGGAACTTCAGGCAGACAAATAAATGCAAAATACATTCAAAAGAAATACAGTGTAATTGGAGGAGGCACTCATCATTGAGGATTTCAGGAAAGAGCTCTTATGGAAGAGAACAAGTAAGGGAAGTGTGAAAGGAAGCTAGGAAAGGTTCTAAGAGGTAAGTATTAAAAAAATGTCAAGCATAGGGCACAGCCTATGCAAAGACCAGAGATAGCAGATGGAATGATGTGTATAGGTAGTAGCAGTCACTCAACCAATCAATCAAGCAACAAGTATTTCTTCCTACAAGTTCTTCCTATCTGAGGGGCACTGTCCTAAGTGCTGGTTGTGCAAACACAAAAGGGAGAATGTCCTTGCCCTGAAGAAACTTCATTTCTAGTAAGGAAATACAAGATCACAAAAATAAAAAAAGAAATATGCAAAACAAGCACAAAGCAATTGAGGCAGAATTCTTAAAAAGGAAGAATCAGGAACGACTTTCAAAGGAGGTTCAAGTGAGGAAAAGCTCATGAATCATCAAGGAACCTCAGAGGCCCTCTAGTCTAAATATTTTTCATTTTACAGAATAGAAAACTGAGGCCCAGTGTGATTAAGCAATTTGTCCATCATCACAAGGGTCAGGGGTGTAATCTGAAAACTATTTCTCTGAGAGAAAATATCAAAGTCTATTTTAAACTGCTTGTCTGTGTGAAGGGTAATCATGTATACTTGGGTAGATTCATATTGAATAATGAATATAATGAACACTTGAAGACAGCTTTGAAGAACCCTAAAAACAATCATTCTTTCCAGGAATGGAAAAGACCTTAAAGCTATCTTCTGGGTCTTACTGAATTCTTTTATAGTCCTTCTATCTATTCATTGCCTTCCTTCAAAGATCCAGCTTTTCAGGTATGTAGGGATCCTCAAGAAATGGGAGAACACCAGCATACATAGTCAACCATTGCCCATTATTCCTGAAGATTATTTTAACATTGAAACCAATGCTTCATAATGGAGCCCACATTCACTTTGAAAAGGTTCAGGATTTTCTTTGTGTACACAATACTGACTCTCAACAACTTTTTCTTCAAGCTTTTTTCAAAGTAGAGGTTACAAGAAGAGCTAAAATAGCAACACCAACGGATGATGGGTCTTTAGAAGGGTATGCTGTTTGATGAATTCAGTACTGAATACAGCTAGATGAATCTCTATCTAAAATAGGCTTGGAACCCCCCAAATGGCTTTCATCTCTCAGACAAAAGTAGCAAAGACTTTTTTAGCACAATACTACCTACTCAGAAAGCATTTTCCACATCTTACTACCATTTACTAACATTTAAGCATTAGAAAGTGCCAATTTACTTTCTGGCATGAATGCATTATCTGAGGAGCAGGCTATTCATTCCTGAATTTTCCTCAGTCTACCTACAAAGATTTCCCTTTGCCACTCATACGAACTGACCAACTGAACTGATGGTACCAGAATGAAAGTAACTTGGAATCAAACTGAAGGCCCATCTTCTTGCCCTCCACAACCCATTGCTAACTTAATGAGTTATTTGTAGGGTGGATTGCCCCATCCAAATTGGAAGTGCTAACTCTTGTACATACTTCCTCCAGGATGAAGAATGAAAACTTGGTGTCTGTCCAACTGTGAAAAAGAAAATAGTTGTTGCTGTTGTTGTTCAGTCATTTCTCAGATGTGTCCAACTCTTCATGACTACATTTGTGGTTTTCTTAGCAAAGATATTGGAGTGGTTTACCATTTCTTTCTCTAGCTCATTTTACAGATGAAGACACTGAGGTAGACAAGATGGTCACACAGCTCTTAAAGTTCTGTGGCCAGATTTGAGCTCAAATAGATGAGTTTTCCTGACTCCAGACTTGGCATTCTATTCACTGAACAACCTAGCTTCCCCCCATAGAGAAACACATGATTATGATTGGTGATTTATGCCTGTGTCTGTTTCTGTACCTTTCCACAATTTCATCATTCTCTTTCTTTTTCTTTGGCAGGCAACTCCCCATCAGATGAATCTGAGGAACGGGAGCGAGATCCTAAAGTACTTACATTCCCAGAATATATTGCCAGCCTTTCTGAATCTGGCACCAAGCGCATGGCAGCTGGAGTCCGTATGGAGTGCCAGAGTCGAGGCCGGTGCCCCTCTTCTTGTCCTTTGTGCCATGTGACTGCAAGCCCTGATTTGCCAGCTGAGCCAATTCTCTTGGAAGTTACCAAGGCAGCTCCCATCTATGAACTGGTTACTAACAACCAGACACAGCGGGTGAGGGACCCAGGGCTGTCACCTTCAGATGAAAACACAACAGGGGATTTCACAGATGGGTTCAAAAAGTGACAGGACACAGTGGAGCTCCACGGTAGACTAAAGATATTAGAATATTTTAGTTAATCTGAGGACTTGATTTGCATGGGTTTGCATGTTTGCATATCAAATTTAATTAGTTCATTCATACCACCTACGGTAGTCCAATTGGATATTCAGGGCTCAGCACACCTGAAATTACATTGCAAATTTTTGGGTTTTTTTACCTATAAGTCAGTAAGAAGAGGAGGTACATAGGAAGGATAGAAGTAGAATAGAAAGTAGGGGCTCTCTGTCCCTATCTTCTTAAATCATGAAGCTAAGTACTTGCATGACTCTGGATAAAGGGGGACAGTCAGGTCAACTTAGTATCTTTCTTCATTTCTCATGTGTTTTTATATTGGGCCATTGGTATGGGAATAGAACCAGTTTCCCTTAATAACTTCTGAACTCAAAACTGAGTAATGTAGAGATTCGGGACTAAGGCCATCTGGCAGTTGTCCACTAAAGGAAGGTTTTCATGCCAGCATCACTGTGACTTGTAAGCTTCCCCATTTTATCAGCCTTACTCTCCAGAGAAGATCTTAATAGCCTCCACTCTCTGCCATATGTCATACCATTGAATCACTGGATCCTAGTCATTGTGTAAAATGACATTCTCTATACCTAAGATTCCAGAGATAAGTTGCTGCATTCTGGTTCAGTCAGGAAGTTGAAAAAATCTGGCAAAGGGTATTATTATTCCAGGAAGGTTCTTATCTTCCCTCTACCCACCCCATCCTCACCTCCTCTTTGGTCAGTCTTGCTGAGAAGAATAATGTCAAATCAAAGATTTAGAGCTAGAAGAGACCTTTGAGTTCAGTTAGGAATTTTACAGATAAGGAAGTTGAGGTAGAGATATAAAGTGACTTGTCCAGTCAGCAGCTTGAAGTCAAACCTACCTGAGGTGCAAAAATCTTATGCAGTATTCCCCTCAGAATATGGCATTACCAAGAGCAGCAGAACACAAGATTGATAAGTCTGATGCCCTCTTATCAAGGGCAACACTCTTGCTAAGGTAGAGTCATGATAATCTTCATCTCAACTCTCTTTTAGGATCTAAGAAAAAGAGAAAATGAATATTTTCTTTTTCCCTCCCCTTTCTTATTTTCAAAGAAAGAGAAATTTTGTGAAAAGCACCTTGTTATGTAGTTTATCCTTAGACTTTGAGTTCTTCATAATTCCATTGTTCAATATTTGAACATGACCAGACTTCCTTTGGCCAAAAAAATTAATCCATTCTCCTTAAGTCCCCCACTTACTCTCCCAATCAAATAGGAATGGCTGTGGGAAATATAGGAAGGAATGGGGTGCAGTAAAGGGGTGATGAGGCTTGGGACCAAGACCTAAGGAGTGTCCTCAGATGCTGCTCCTGTAAGGGGGTTGGGAATCCAGTTCTGCCCTGGGGAACACATGATGCCCTCAGTAACAGCCTCAGCCCTGGGTCTGATGAAACAATGGTTCTTCCTGACAGAGAATGCATGTTTCCAGAGCAAGTATAATGAATGCCACCAGTCCTGCTACTTATACAGAAAGGGATGAAGGGAGGAAGTAAACTGCCTATACCTACAGGCTCATCTGGAGGAAAGGGTTTGAGATGAGCCCTCACTTTGGGGTCAGCCTTAAGAAAGAAGGAGGTTTGTTTTAGGTTTTCCCCTTGCCAGGTACCTAAGCTGATCTCCTTCCTTCTTCTTCCTTCACCTGTTTTTAAACAAATAATCAGGGAACTTCTTGTGTACTTTTATTTTTTGAGGGGTTTGGGGGAGAGGTAGGCTCCAAAATCATATGATGTTGATAGATCTATATTCCTGTCCCTTCCTTTCCTTTTTTCTCTACTCTGGCCCTCTTCTCTTCTAATCTCTTCTACTGTGCTTCCCTCCTCTCTCTATCTCTCTTTCTTTGTCTCTGTCTCTTTCTCCCTCCTCTCTCTGTCTTTTTTCTCTTTGTCTAATCTTTCTCTCAGGTTGTCTATTCCTCTCTTCTTCCTTTTTTCTTCTTTCTTCCCTCCCTTCTCCTTTCTCTGTCTTTGTCTTTCCATCTCTCCTTTCTCTTTATCTCTCCTCTGTCTTTTTTCGGCCTTTCTCAGTCTCTCAGATTCTGTCTGTGTGTCTCCTGCCTCAATACTTTTTTTCCTCTCCTCTATTTCTCTTATTGAGATGTAGGTGGAAAAGAGAGAAATGTCAAGGAAGCTAGTGAGTGTTGTGATGAAACTGGAAGGGACCTTAGAAGTACTTTTGTCCAACCTGTATCTGAACAAGAATCTCCTTTCCTATATTACTGAGAAATGATTTTTTTGTCTCACATTTGGGATCAGCCTCATTGGTAGAAAGCACAAGTACCTTTCTGCAAAATTCACTTACCCCTTCTACTCTGGTCCTCTGGAGCATAGCAGAATATGTCTAATCCTTCCTCCCTGCATCGACCTATATAAATACATGAAAATGGTGATCATGGGACCCTGAGTCGTCTTTTCTTTGGGATAAACACCTCTACTTCCTTCAAGGAATCTCATTATAATATGGTCTCCAGGCTATTCCTGTTTATGAATGAATATCTTTTCTAAAATGTGGCATCTAGAAACAGATATCATCTATTCAGAATTACCTCTCTTACTCTGGTTATTGTTTCTCTTGTTTCTCCAAAGGGTGAAATAGAACTAAAACTATTATAATAAAAAACAACAATAATAGCACTTTAAAGTTTACAAACCCCTCATTTATGCTATCCCATTTGATCCTCACATTTCTATAAGACCTATTATTATCCTCATTTTACAGACAAGGAAACTGAGGCCAAGAAAGCTTATATGACTTGTCCAGTATTTCAACACTGAACAATAGTTTAACTCAAGTCTTCTTGGCCCTACATACAGCACTCCATCCACTGTACCTCCTAGATGTCCAAACTATTATCTCTTTCTCTCAATGAGTTTCATGGCAGCATTAGTTAATTTTAATATATATTTTGATTAATTGAATTTATTTCCTAATTACATGTAAAAACCTTTTTTAATATTAATTTTTTTGAGTTCAAAATTCTCTTCTTCCCTCCCACCCTTCATCTACATCTTGGGAAGGCAATTGATATACAAGATCTTGTTGGCCCTGTGATTTCTAAGAGGACCAATAACATTACTGGGTGATGTCTTGACTTGCTTGTGAATTGGATTTAAGTGAGGCAGAATTTTACAGTCATCCACTTCACTCTCTCTTCTAGATTTATTGAAGTCAAGTGGCAAGACATGTGAAGTCATGAAAAATATATTTCTGTATTAGCCAGATGACATTAGGTTTTGTTGGTCACCATATACTCAGTACAAAATCCTAACCCCAAATCTCCAGATCTTTTCCAAATTAACTCCTTAAAATGTCTCTCCTGTTCTCTTTTTTACCTTAAATAGGACAGTAATTCAACTTCTTTTGGCATTGGTTTATTCATCTACAAAATGGAAACTTTAGATTGATCTTTAAATCTCCTTCCACTTTTCTAATTCTAAAATTCTAATGCTAAACAGAAGCAAATGAGTCCTTTCCTTCAGTTTGCCCAACCAGAGTACATTCCTTTTTCAGTGCTCCCCTTAGAAATTAAAGAAAGGAAAAACAGTCTAGGTCCCAAGTTTTTATTTAATAGGATGTATCTGACTCACCCCTGAAGGCTTTCTTTCTCCCCTCCCTCTTTTTTCCTCCTATTTCCCTCTCCTACCTGTCAGTGAAAGATAGAAAATATACAATAACTTGGGGGGAAGGGAGGAAAAACCAAGTTGAAAATTTCCAGGGCTCAAATAAACGCCTTGTACCTTTTTTTTTTCTCTTCACATTTGCCCTTTCTTCTTTAGATGGTGAGGTCTTCAGGTCAATGGCCACCTCTATGTTCATGTGTACTCTAGTGCTCACATCAGGGTTTGTTTTTGAATTTTTTTAACTGCCTTCTTTAATGAACTCAACAGCCAGCTTGAATAACATTCTTTTTTTTTATCTCAAATACTTATCCAACTTCCAAAGCATCTATATGATTGCTTATTCTGGTTTATAAGTCAGAGTAGAAAATGAGAATTGGGTACAGAGGGGAGAACTAGGGAAAGGAGGAGGTAGAGAGCAGAGGACAGTCAGAGAGAAAGTCTCAGACTTGCCCCCTTGGTACATTGCATGTTCCCCCCACCCACCCCAGGGTGTAAGGGAGCCCCTGCTCAATTTGCCTCTCTCCCAACCTTAGGTGGGTGCTCCCTGGCTCAAACTTTCAGCCTTCCTCTCCCTCCAGGTGTAGCTGAGTGATGCTTTGGGGAGTCAGAATGCCATATTACCCCTCAGCTACTCCATCAACATTTTCTTTTCCTTGTCCCATAGACTCAGTGTCATACTCTCACTCCTCTCAAAATAATGTACAACAGGAAGAAGTCTCCTCATCACCCTCATCCCCACTGTGAGAACAAAAACCATTCTGACTGTGCCTTCTAGAAACCATGGCTCTGTCCTTGTTATCTAATCAAAATAAGTGATTTCTGCAGTTGGAATTTTAGGAAAGCGAAGGAGGGAGGGTATTCTGTTTGTATGGTAGGGAAAGTAAGGGAGAGAGCCTGAAGACCAAGTGGAATCTTGTTGGAGTGCTCTTTCAGACTGCTCTTTTAGGTCATTGCCTAGATTACCGAGGCCTCTTTGTCCTGCTCTCCTGTTCCTGATGTCTCTCTCTTCCCCTCCTCTTTCAGTTGTTGCAAGAGGCCACCATGAGCTCACTCTGGTGTTCAGGAAGCGGGGATGTCATCGAAGATTGGTGTCGGTGTGACTCCAGTGCCTTTGGGGCAGATGGACTCCCCACTTGTGCTCCTCTCCCTCAGCCTGTGTATGTTTACTTTTCCCTTTTTCCCCTTTTGCATGCACACTCCATCTGTTCTTTCTTCCTTACTGTGATACCCAATCAGAGGTCTGGCCAAATGCTGATTTGTCCATGGATGTACTTCTCCTCCAACACCCACCTAAACAGCAGCTCAAGGGAGCTTGCAACTAGAACTATCCTCCTCCCTCCTTCACCTAAAGATGAATCAAGCAATAGTTTTGAAGTAAGAAGAAAGGAATGTGCTATTAAATCTCACCAAGTGGCCAAAGTTCTGTTCAATGCTACTTACATATATACAATCAACTGTTAGGGCAGATTTTGATCTTTTGCTACTAATACCTAGAATTTCTATAGCACTTTAAGGTTTATAAAAAGTGTTCTCATTTGGTGCTCATAACAAAACCTGGAGGTAGGTACTATTAATCTTCCCAAATTACAGATGGGGAAACTGAGGTAGAGAGATTAAAATGACTTGGCCAGGGTCAGGACATTATCAAGTATTTATTAAACAAGTATTATTTGCTAGGTATTATGTTAATTCCTGGGAATACAAACACTAGTAAAAAGAAAAGCAATATGCTGCTCTCAATGAGCTTACATTCTAATGGGAATAGACAAAAAATAAGAGGAATATGAAAGCAGGGTGGTAGGGAAGGTACCTGTCTTGCAATGAGATCTGGCTGATCTGGGCAGCCTTCTTAAATGAAGGTTGTGGGAGGAGCCATCAAATGAGAGGAAGTGGCTACAGAGGTGAAAGGCACTTCCCCTTAAAGTATGAATTGCAGAGCTAGAATGAGCATTAGTATGAAAAAATAGGGCATGGGAAAGGACTTCTAGAAATATCCTGGATATAAATATCTCTGGAGAAGATCCCACAGCTAATTAATGTCTGAGGTAGGATCTGAACTCATATCTTTCTGATGGCAAATCTAGAATCCACAGGTTTGGGGCATTATACCACTTTTAAGTCTTGATAGCCAAGCTTTACTACTTATTGCTTTGTGACCTTAAGCAAGTAATTTAATTTCTTTGCACCTGAGTTTCCTCAAATGTGTAATGAGGACTTAAGGCTAGATCACCATTCTAAATTTATGGATATTACACCATACTAGCCTTCTAAAGACTTAAAACCAAGCTGGGTAGACATTAATCCATAGTCTGGAACAAATATTAGCAAGCTAATTTTCTTTGTCAACTGTAATTATTTGTTTCAACTGTTTTTTCTCTTTACAATTATCATGGTCTCTTGGCTATTGAGGCTTGAATTTCACACATGTCTAAAAGGCATGAAGTCCTTCGCTTCTCATTTGTAGCTTAGCCTCAGTCAGTTTTCAGGGAATTGCAATTCCTGTTTTCAGGGAATTGGTGTTCTCAGGGAGGGAGATGTTTTCTTCCATAATCCAAAAAATAATTTTTCTTTACACATGAATAATTCATGACTTGGGTAATATTTGTTTTTGGTTTATAGAACATTGGAATCCGCTCAATATTTAGCAATAGAGATCCAATGTGTCATCCTTCCTCCTGACCCACCACTACGTATCAATCAACATGCTTTGAGTTTTGAGTTTCCCAGTAGTGGGAAATGCTACCTCTGTCAGACACACCATTTCATCCAGGCCATCTGGGAAACAGCACCATTTATGAGATTGCCAATCACAGTTATGGTTACTGCCAGGGAACCAAGATAATACTTGTTGGTCGATGGTCGTAGGAACAAGCTGAGGACAAGATGGAGAGAAATAGCTCAATCTTGGGAATGGAGTGTAGAGAATAGATATGTGTTTCCAACGTGCCTGGGGCAACACCCAAGAGCAGATAGGAAGGGTATAATAAAAGGTCTGTAGTTTATAGCTACCAGGTTTATGTAGAGAAGTTAGAGCAAGGTGGTGGGTTGAAATAATGTTGAAACACAAGATGCAATATGGAGTAATGGAGACTCTGTCTGCCAGTTTCAGAATGAGGAAGACAGGTTCAAATCTTGCCTCTGCCCCATACTACTCATGTGACTCTGGGAAAGTTGATTAACCACTTCATGCCCTGGAAAAAAATCTCCATGACTAGCAGTTGCAGAATATTTCCAGATCTATTTTGATAAAGAGAATTATCTTACCAGGGGTTCCTTACAGTGATGACATTAATAATAATAATAATAATAATAACTAGCATTTATATAGTTCCTGCTATGTATCAGGACTATGATAGGATGCATTCTATAATTATTACCTCATTGGAGGCTGGTGTTTCTATTATCTCCAGTTTATAGCTGAGGAAAACGAGGAAAATAATATGAAGTAATTTGCCCAGGGTCGGTCATCTGCTAGTAAATGTTTAAGTCCAAATTTGAACTCACACATTCTTGACTCAAGATCTAGTGTTCTATTCACTCTGTTGTCTAGTTATCTGGCTACAGACAGACAAACAATTTAAATCCAGACTTAGGATTTCAGTGACATAGGGAACTGACTCTAGGTCACTGCAAATCTCCTGCTAATCTAGGATCTTAGAGAGTTGCCTGGTGATACTGAGAAATGAAGTGACTTATCTAGGGTCACATAGCCAGCATTTGTCAGAGACAGAATTAGGATACTGGTCTTCTTGATTCTGACTCTCTACCTATTGTCCCATATCTTCATACTATCTTACCACACATACCTTTCCTAGCCTCATAGTAGTTATCTTTGTCCTTCGTCCTCACCTTACTAATATTATCTCATTTGATCCTCATAAAAATCTTAAGATAGTGTTGCTAATTATTATTAAGGAAACTGAAAAAAAAAACAGTGGATAAGTGTCCAAGATCACACAGCTACAAAGTGTCTAAAGTTGGATTTGAATTCAGGTTTTCTAGATTTCAAGCCCAGAGTTCTATTGTCTAAGCCACCTAATGGCTTATTTCTATGATATACAATCAGCAGCTAAGTGGCACAGTGGATAGAGTGCTATCACTGGATCTGAGCTCAAATCTGACCTTTGGCCTTTTCCAGCTATGTGAACATTTTGAAGTCACTTAACCCTGATATCCTCAGTTTCCTCATCTGTAAAATGAGCTGGAGAAGGAAATGACAAACCACTTCAGAATCTTTGCCAAGAAAATCCCCCAAAAGGAGTTATAAAGAGTTGGATACAACTGAAAAAATGACTAAACAACAGTTATAGACAACCAGTGATCGACCCATACTTTGACAATGGGTTAAAGGCAAGAGTAGTCCAAGCTTGGAGTTAGTGTCAGTCCTCATTTCTTTTTTTTCTTCTCTTATTCCACAGACTCCGACTTTCTACAGTTCATGAGCCTAGCAGCACACTGGTAGTATTGGAATGGGAACACTCAGAACCACCAATAGGGGTACAGATTGTAGATTACCTTATTCGCCAGGAGAAGGTCACTGATAGGATGGACCATTCCAAAGTGGAGACTGGTGAGTGACCCTTCCCCTAACTCTGGAGTGATGGAACAATGCCTTTTCCCTACTGCTGCTTCCAAGGAGGCTCTACTCCAGATCCCAAATATTCTGGGAGACACAAGGAGAAACCATTGGCCCTACCAGGGATAGTCCATCTTGCCCATTTAAGAACTGCTCAGTGGTGAACATCCAACAAAAGCTGTTTTGATTTTGCTTTTCTCTCTGTTTATAAAAGAGGTGTCCATTTCATAGCCTCTAGGCACTCTCTCAGAGCCACATTTAAATAAACAACATTACAATAAGCTGGTTGTGATGGCCCACAATTAGGAAACAATTCTCTGCTAACCACTGCCATGATTAGGGGGGCCAGGGGAAGATTCCTTTACTAATAAGCCCCCTCCAGGCAAAAGTCTGCCCAAACAGATGAATTTTGCCCCATGTTTTTGTCCTAAAGCAAACTCTGCCTCTGTCTGATTTAGCTAAGGAGGAAAAATTTCAAACTGGTTTGGGATTCTGCCATTGAAAGCTCCAGGGCCAATTTCTCCACCCAAGGAGAGGGAGGTCAGGATCAGTGTCCCTAATGTGATCTATGAATTTTTTAGGGTGGGTACCCTCAATGGGGGCACAGGGAACAGTCTGAGCCTGTTATAGGTATATAGAGCAGATGATCCAATAACCTCAAAATGGATTGAGCCATTTGTCCTCAGCCTTTTTGCCTGGCACATTGTCCAAGGAAGACTGGGTGAGGGACTAACCATTTTGTAGACCCTGATATAGCAAATATGCTAGAATCACTAGGATTTTATAGCCCTGATGAGTTCTTATAGGCAGTGAGGATTGACTATGTCTCCTATTCCTCACCCATGCTAAGAACATGAAGGAGCTTACATATGATGCTGAATAGACATAAGTACTCCCAGCATGCTCTATGTTTTGAGAGTCGAGGGGTATTTCCCTAGTTTCAATGTCCATGGATTATAGAAGCCTTGAAGGAGAGCATATCTTATACTAGGCCTTCATAAAAGTTATTTCCTTCCCCATTGTTTGGTCTTCTTTGATATTTCTTAAGCATTTTCATTTTCTTTTCCTTCTATACAGAAACAGTGTTGAGTTTTGTAGATGATATCATCTCTGGAGCAAAGTCACCTTGTGCCATGCCATCTCAGGTGCCTGATAAGCAGTTCAACACCATCTCTCTGATTATTCGTTGCCTGGAACCTGACACCACCTACATGTAAGTAACATTTCAATTAACTGGTGGTAAACAGTCCATGGTGGAAAGAATATTGGATTCAGAATCCAGGACCTGGGGTTCAGACTTTGTCAGCTATGACATCTCATATAGTTTTGACCTTGGGTAATTCCTTCATTTCTCTGCACCTCAGTTTCCTCAAATATAAATGAAAAGGTTAGACAAGATGACTTCTAAGTTTCCTTACAACTCTAAATCTTTGATCCTATTACTGGTAAGTTCTATATTCCTTCCAGCTGGCTCTTGCTATCTACTTTTCTCCAGTCAAGTCTACTGTGAGAGATATCAACTCTTCCAAGCATTGCCAGTTTATCTTCAGAAGGACAGTGAACCTCCCAATTGTGAACTATTCCCCATAACATCCCACCCACCCCCAACAGTCTGAAGATATTTTTAAACTCCTCATTGAGTGTGAATGCTTGGCATCATGCAATAGTACTGGGCTAAGTCAGAACACATGGGAAGAAATCCTGGCTCTTCGATTCTCTAGTTATATGACATTTATCTACCTGAGCCCTGGTTTCTTTGACTGTAAGATGACTTCAATGCTATTTGAACTACTTACCTGATTGGTAGAGTCGTGTCAAAAGTGTTTTCCAAATCATAAGATTCTAGATAAATATGAAGTATTATGATTATTACAAAGCATGAAAAAAGAGGGTAGCCCATGATAGAATCTGAGGCATGAGGGAAAAGTTGTTGGGTTCAGGCAGAATGCCCAGAGATGTAGTTCTGAGACTTCATGTACCCACCAAGTATGAAAATCACTTAACAGTTTACAGATCAGCTCATGAGAATAGAATCCCAGTAACCAGAAGAAGTCATTTCCATTTCAACAATCAAAAATTTCAAAGATGTGGAATGGAAAGGGGTGGGAGTGGAAAAGAAGAGTTGTAACCTGCAAGATAGGATGTAGGCAATCTTAAAGATTCAGAGAAGGAGAGATGGTACAACTATGTATAGATCCAAAAGGGGAAAAAAAGCACTAATGAAAAAGTTACATGGTATTCTAGGAATGGCATGCAAACTACATATGACAATATTCCAAAGAAAAGCCAATTTGTCCTTTAAGGATATCCAAATGGAATCATGCTCTGAATGACTGAGGGTAACTAGTGGAGTCATTTTTACTTAACCAGAATGGATTTGTAATTGACAGTATTATAAAATTTAATACAATTCACTAGGAGGGATGTCAAGAAAAAAAGAGCAAGAAGTTTGGTTTTATTTTTGTTTCTCTTTTGGTGTAGCCCATGTTGTATCTGTACCCTAAATTAGTTTAGGATTCAGGGTATTGTCTTAGTAGTAGCAGTAGCAGCAGCAGCAGCAGCAGCAGCAGTAGTAGTAGTAGTAGTAGTAGTAGTAGTAGTAGTAGTAGTAGTAGTGTAGTGGTAGTAGTGGTAGTGGTAGTGGTAGTAGTAGTAATAATAACTAGCATTTATATCTTGCTTTAAAGTACTTTAAAAAGTCAGCCAGTCAACTCATTTGACTTAACAATTCTACAAGATAATAGTAGCATTGACCTCATTACACAGATGATGAAAGAGAGATGCAGAAAGATGAAGTGAGTTGTCTAGGGTCACGGGGTGTCTGAGGCAGGGTTGAAACTTGGTCTTCCCTACTTCAAGTCCTACATTCCATCCACTGTGCCTTCTAGCTGGCTAATTATATGGTAATGATATATCAAAGTGATGAGAGAACTAGATGAAGGAACCATCATCCCTGGTGTCCTCTTTGTTGCTGGAAATGTACAAGGATACTTGTTGGTGAGTCCAGAGAAGATGGACTTACTCTAATGAGTATGTTTATTCAAACAAAAATCAGGGGTTGTTTATCCATCTTTTCAATGGTTCATAAAAGACTAATAATAAGCAATCAGGCACTGTGTTAAGAGCCCAGCACAGAGTAGATATTTAATAATTGTTTATTAATGGATTGTCTAATGCTGATAGAAGAAGCGAGCTAGAAGGTACATTCAAACATTAAACAACTGATGTCTAGTGGGGTTAAATAAATAAATTAAATCAATTAGATCTTAGGGTCACCTTCTGAGGAAGCAAGAATTAGAACCCAAGCATCCTGACTCCTTTTGCAGTTTTCTTTGCACAATACCATGATGCCCATCTGTAAGATTCCTTTCTTAACAACGGGATTACTTAAACCAGAATAATGGTCATGGGAAAAAGGGATTAAATTGGTTCAGTTTGTTCCTGATGACAGATTTGGAAGCTGCCAGGAGACAAATTTAGGTCTTCTAGCAGGTAAAAATTTCCTAGAAATTAGAGCTGTCCATAACTGGAAAGGACTATCATGAGAGGTAGTGAGTGAGTTTTCCCTCATTTAAGGTTTTACATGAAAAGATAAGTTACTCCTGTTAGGTATTTTTGAATTGGAGACCATGAACTTTAAAATATAGATATAGATATAGATGTATTTGATATTTGCATTTCAAAATAATTGGTTTCATTTGAATCCTAAACATTTTGTTTTATGCATGCAAAACCAATATTCTAAGAAGGGGTCCAGTGGCTTCACCAGCCTGCCAAAGGGGTTCATGACACAAAAATGGTTAAGCATTTCTTTAGGGAATTGTTCCAGGCTAGATTGAACCAGATGGCCACTGAGGTCCTTTCCAACTCCAGGATTCTAGGACTTTTCTGAATTCAGAGAATAGGAGGAATGAGTCAGATAGAAGGGATTAGCTCAAACTGCCAAGCCCGCAGGGAGAAGATCCATGAAAAGGAGAGGCAAGGGCAGCTAATTCATGAGAATAAGCAGGGGACTACTCCATGCTCATCAGGTTCCAGGCCGTTAAGCCTCTAAGAGACCTCAGAGTCAGATCCAACTCTGTGTTTGCTCACATGCTCACGCGCCCCCAGTAAGTGTAGTTATTAGCATGCCAACTGAGGTCTGAATAAACATAGCCTGGGAGACCATGTTGTAATAAGCACAGACCTTTAAAGACTATGAATGTGATTATCCATTAGCTCACTAGACAAGGTGCATGACTTCTCTTCGGTTCAGAAGAGCATAGAGTTCTCTTGCTGCCTAATAAATGTTAAATAATAATAATATTAACAATGATGATGATGATGATATAAGGGCAGCACATTTATGTACTGTCTGGACACAGCATTGCCACTTTAAAAATGTGTTATGCCCTACCTGATCTTTATAGCAGGATGAATGTCCCAGATTTTCAGCTTATTAAGAATCTCTAAGTGTCTTGTTCTGTTGAGGAAAATAGGGGTAACTTCATTATCAGTGCTGACCCTTTTTCCATTTAGAAATGGAGAGAGTCTGAAGACCTATACCTCGTTACCATCTTGTGGTGTACAGATAAATTAGCAGCTAATTCATGGTATTTCACGAGGCTATTAATGATATAGAAAAATTAATTTATATACATACATATGTGTAGTACATATATATGCATACACATATTATAATCCTTTGCAGGCAATCTTTAGTCTTTTCTCACATTTAGGTTTCATTGGTTTCCATTCTGCATTCTAAATCTTACTTATTCAAGTCAGTGTTCTATCTCCCACCCCTTTGTTTTTCCATGAACTGTCTCATATTTGGAATGCTCTCTCTTCTTCCCTTCCATTTATAATCACTATCTCCCCTCAAAGATGCATCTCCTCCCTACTGAAATAACTTTGGATTGACAATATGGACGTGTACATATATTTACATATTTATATATTTCATATTTCAGCATGTATTTCTATATAATACATACAGATAACAAATATATATGTATATTTTGCTATCAATCTATATGTCTGTCTGTCTATCTGTCTGTCTATCTATTTATATCTCTATCACATTGACTTGTATTTTGCTTTTTTATATCTTCCCAAAACAATGGAAATATAAATTCATTGAGAGCAGAGATGGTTCTCATTTTCTCCTTTTTATCTCAAGCTCCTAGCTCATAATGGGTACTTGATATATACTTGTCCAATTGAATCAAATTGCATTCAATAGTATGGGCTCCTATATGAGCACCAAACTCTGCCAGACTCACAGAGAAAGGGCTTCTAAGAGTTTTTAAGGGACAGTAAAAATTTGTAAGAGGAGGAATATCCATTAGAGTACCTGAAACCTTCACAAAATTGGTAAGAAAAGGTGAATGATAATTTCATCAATTCTTCCCCTTTCTTGCACCTCTCTAGCAGTTGCTCTTCATTTGGATTTGTTGTTGATAAATTGGATCATTCATTCATTCAGTCCTTCTATAGACATTTATTGTGTATCCACTATGTGCCAGGCACTGTGCTAAAGGTTGTGGATTGAAAGACAAAATGGATCAAAGAATCATTAATTTTGGAAGGACTCTAGTATCCATCCAGTCCAATCATTTACCAAAGGACACCTCAATTTAACATAATCAACATCTGGTCATTCAGTCTCCACTTAAAGACCTCCCAGAAAGGGCAACTCTTCATCTCCTGATTCAACTCACTTCACTGTCAAACAGTTCTAATTGTTGGGGATTTCCATTTTGTGTTTGGTTGTTTCATTGGTTGGTTGTTTTTTGTTCAGGCCAACAAGTCAAAATCTGCACCTATTCAATTTTTACCATTCCTCCTGGTTTTGCCTTCCATAGCCAAATATATCAATCCTAATCCATCCTCTACATAAATCTTCAAATACTTGAACACAGTTAGCATGACCCATGTTGTGTCTTCTTTTCTTAAGAATAAACATAGCCAATACATTCTCCAATGACATGGATTCAAGGTCTTTCTACTTGTCCTCTTCTGAATATTCTTCAGGTTTTTAATGCCCTTCTTAAATCATGGCTCTGAGAACTGATCATGAGACTTAAGATCGGGGCTGATAAGAGCATGGGGCAGAATACAGGGAATATCCCCCTACTATTCCTGGAAAATACTGCTTCAAACGCATTCCAAGATTTCATTAGTTTTTCTTTCTTCCTTTTTTTTTGACTGCCATATATTCCTTAAGAGTCCATGACATTTCCCCATTGCAGTCACTATCTATCCAGATTCCTTTACCACCTGCAAAAATGATTTTTATACCCAAGTGCAAGACTTTATATCTATTGATTAGACTCAATCCAATTCTCTAAATCAACAAGATCTTTTTGGATCAGACTTTGTCATCCACTATTTTGCCTATCTCTTCCAGCTTTAAGGATCTTACCTTCTACAAGCAGCTGGGCATTTAGATGATACAGTGGATACAGTTATAGATCTGTGTTCCAGAAAAATTGAGTTTGACCTTAAATATTAAATATGTGACCTGGGCAAGTCACTTAAACTCTCATGCAGTTTCTTCATCTGTAAAATGGGAATAATAATAGTACTTACTACTCAGAATTGTCATCAGGATCATATCAGATAATAATTGTAATGTGCTTAGCAAAATGTCTGGCAGATAGTAAGCACTATATAAATTTAGCTGTTGTTGTAAAATAATAATAATTATGAATGAGTTGCCCTCCCTAGGTGTTAAAAGTGGTTGCTTGCAGGGTCAATGTGAACCAATATTGAAGTAGCACCTGTTAAATCTGATTGGACTGAATATTTAATTGGTCACCAGGGATTTAACATCTAAATCCCCAAAATGAATTAATGAATTACTAAAGTAAAATGGAATTTATGGTAGTTTATTTTTACAATAGAGGGAAGATATTAAGGAAGAGAGAAAAGGGGGGAGGGAGAGAGAGAGAGAGAGAGAGAGAGAGAGAGAGAGAGAGAGAGAGAGAGAGAGAGAGAGAGAGAGAGAGAGAGAAAGAGAGAGAGAGAGAGAGAGAGAGAGAGAGAGAGAGAGAGAGAGAGAGAGAGAGAGAGAGAGAGAGAGAGAGAGAGAGAGAGAGAGAGAGAGAGAGAGAGAGAGAGAGAGAGAGAGAGAGAGAGAGAGAGAGAGCTTCCTATGAGTCAGGTAGAAATTCTAAGGCCCCAACCAGGGGAAAGGAGTCTCAAGATGATGGGCCTTTCCTGGAGGCTCACAACTCCAGAAAGGGCAAGGAAGGAAGTCAGCCTTAACACTCCCCACATTGTCAGTTCAATCAGCAGATTCTTTTATCAGTCTCGACTCTAGCAGACTCCACTCCAAGTGTCTCTTTCAAACTCCAAGTGTCCTTCTTCACTACAAGTCTCTCTTCACTCCAAGTGACTCCCTTCAAGTGTATCCCTGTGTGATCTCTGTTTCCACTTTTAAAGACCTTTTTCTTTTTGTCACTTCCCCTAAATTTTTACATCTACCAATCACAATCCATGCTCCACTCCAGGACTGCCCAGTCTTTCACACATAGGTCACAGACCTCCCACTCAATGTATGAAATGGGTGTTCACACCTTTTTTTGTGGTTAAAATCCAAAATGGATAGATCTCCATACTCAAATCAAGTATTGTGCTTTACACTTTGGGGATTAAGATCTAAAAATAGATAGGGGATTACAATTTAATCTTCACAATCAAGGACAAGCTAAGTACCTTCATTGTTATAATCAGGAGAGAGCCAAATCCAATCTTCACACACCCAAAAGGGGCCACTGGGAATTGAGGATATATTGGTTATTTTTGAGCTATCTACCTTTACCAAGATGTTGAAGAAAAATCATTTGATATGTTTGCAAAGTGCTTAGGAACCTTAGAGCAACCTCCAAACTGACTTGAGAAAGCAGAAGCAGCTATTCATAGATAACCATGTAAAATTTGACAAAGTATTTTCTTGACAACCTTTTGAAGTAGGTCTTATGAGCATTGATTTTGGGCTGAACAGAACTTTAGAAGTCATTGAGAACAACTCTCCCATTTTACACATGATTAAAAAAAAACTTTAGACTCAAAGATTAAGTGACTTTTCCAAGGTCACATAGCTAATAAGTATGAGAAGTGGTGCTAAACCCTTTCAGACTCCAAATTCTGGACAGAATCAACTCTTCCAGACAAAGACATTCAATTTCTGCCTCTGATGTCAACATGTTTTGTGACCTTTAGAAATTTACTCAACCTCTCTGAGGTTTAGTGTGGTGGAGGATATCTTATTGAAAGACCTTTAATCATAAGCAGACTTGTTGTGAAAGGGGTTAGAGTCAACAAGAGGCAAACTACATGGTAATTTATTTTCTTCTTCTAACTTATTAGCTGTAAGATTTTTGGAAAGACATGTAATACCTCTGAGCTTCAGTTTTCTAATCTGTAAGATGAGAATAACAATACTTTCACTCCTTACCTCATAAGGCTATTACAAATATCAAATGAAATGGTATAAAGGGGAGAACTGAAACATACAAAATATTGTACCAATATTATATGGTTTGTGATTATTTTACTCTTAATAAGACTCCCCCCCACACAGCCTTCTGATAAATTTACAAGCTTACAAATGAAGCCTTCTAGGATTGTAAAGTGAACATGCTATCATAGGAAAACAGCAATCCAATATTGGAATATTCTGTTTTGGAAAATGGTAAGTTCTCCATTTCTGGAAGCCTTAAAACAAAGACTAGATAACCACTTCAGTAAATCATAGAGGAGATTCTTCTGTAGCAATGGATGTTGAATTAAGATGGCCTTTGAGTTGCTTTCCAACTCTATGATTCTACATAAGAGGGTAGATTGAATACCTACCAAATGGTAGACAAAAGACAATTAATATGGAAGAATTTGGATTGCCATTACATATCAGAATGGATATGGTTTATTTATCTAGCAGCATTTCCTGCTTGTTTTGCAAAATAATGGTGTAAGTAAACCTCAAACTTCTGAGTCTCAAAGCAGTCTCTCTTGGGCAAGGCATACCTTCAGAACTAACTCTGCATTCTAGAGCACTCTTTTTATTAGATGGCTTTCTCAAAGATATCATACTAATGATATTGATGTCTTTTCACACTCCCTGTCAGGTTTACCCTGTGGGGAGTGGACAACACAGGACGACGTTCCAGACCAAGTGATGTAATAGTGAAGACCCCCTGCCCAGTGGTAGATGATGTGAAAGCCCAAGGTAAGAAAGAGATCCAGGGCTTGATTTAAAAAAAAGTTTTGTGATAGAGATTCCTTCTTTTTACTAAGAGAAGAGAGCCAAAGAGGCCCAGTCCTTACATATTGGAAGGAATGACCTCTTTCTCTCCCCTTCTTTGTTTAACTACCACTTTCCTCATAAAAACTTTTCTCAACATTCTTACTTTCTAGTGTTTTCCCTCCAAAATAAATTATATTATAGCTGATTTGCTATAGCTGGTATATATTTAAATATGTAAATATTGTCTTCCTCCAATAGAATATAAGCTCTGAGAGTCAGGAGGGGGATTTTTTTTTCCTTCCTTTGGATTTCCAGTGCTTACTGAAATCCCTAGCTCATAGCAAATGTTTATAATTGCTTGTTGATTGATAAAGTTTGGATAGAAAGTACTAGACTTAGTATTAAAACATTAGAATTGATTAGAATTATCTTTTAACATTGAAATGAAGAGGTATTGGTAATAATTCAGAGAACAGGAATTATTTCTTCACCATGGAGTCTTTCAACCAGGACTGATGTTTTCTGGAGAAAATCATGAAATAGACAAAGTTTGTCTTCAGAAAATCTTGTTTTCTTGAAAGCTTTCTATCCATTCTCCCAAGACCACACATACAGGGCCCTCCTGCTTCTTCTTCCCTGGAATATCTCACTGTGGCTTCCCAAGCAGGGCTAACCTCCCTGTGGAGCACCTCATCCTCTGTGGTTTCCCAGACTTTTGTGGCATCCTGGGTTAGTTAGGTTCTGATAATCTATTCAACTCTACAAGGGAAGAACCCCCAAGTCAGTTAGAGAACTGGACCCTTTCTCTTTAGTGAGTGCTGCCTTCTTAGGGACCTAGAGAGTTATCTCCTGTCATATGTACTGCCTTTGTTGAGCTAACCCTCTCACCCTGTTGCTAGAGAGTCAAGAAATCCTACCTTCAGGTGATTCCCATCTTCCTGAGAAGTCATTTGGCAGTTTTTAGCACCCACTATGCAGTAGGAATTGAGGTAAACCATGTACCTATGCATTATATTACCTTTCATCTCAGAGGGGCAAATAAGAGCCAATGCCTTTCTTTGTAACACACAAATCCTCAGTATCCAAGAGTACTAGTGGAAGACAAGGCCCATGATATCTCTTCCACATCATGACTCTGCCCCCCCCCAACCCTTGTAGTTCTAGATCTTGCTTAGCCCCAGAACTCCTTGATTTTACCCCTAAACTTGGCATTGTCTGGGAATATTCTGCTCTTCTTTCCAGGAGTCTTAGTCTAAAAGATTATAATTCTCAGGATCTCCTTCTCAACATGCAGGAGAGTTGGTCCCAGAATTGTTCAGCTTATCCAGGGATTCCTCTCCTGCTCAGCCCTGGCTTCCATCTCCATTTCCTCACATTTCAGCTTGGCCCAAGAACTCCTCATCATTCTGCTGCCTCCTCTATCTATTGACATTTCTGGGGCTTGGGCATAGAAGATGCTTAATGAATATTTTATTTCAATTCAATTTGGCTGGTAATTATTAAGTTCTTATTAGATATTAGACTTAGAACTGGGAGGGAGGAAGTGGACAAAAGTATATACAAAATAAATATAAAGTAATATCGAAGGTGAGGGCTAATAGCTGGAGTTATCAGGAAAGGTCTTTTGTAGGAGAGAAACTTTGATCTGAAGTTTGGATGGAGTGAGGGATTTCAAGAGGTGTAGGTAGGTGAAGAGAGAAAGAGAGTTCCAAGCTTAGGGGACAACCTGTGACAAGTCTTAGAAATGAAGGATGGAATGTCATGTAAAGGGAAAAGCAGACAGATTAATGAAGTGGGAAAGCAGAGTGCATGGGGGAGAGTAATGTGAAATATTGATCAATTGTCAAATTGCATTTCTTATTCTAGGGTAGGAAGAACAAGTGACAAGGAAGGAAACATACCTAATTTTGCCACTTATTTGCTGGTATGGGTTCAGAGCACAGGTTGTTGTTGTTGTTCAGTAATTATATCCAACTGTTCATAGCTCCATTTGAAGTTTTCTTGGCAAAGATACTGGAGGGGTTTGTTCTTTCCTTCTCCCGCTCACTTTATAGATAAGAAAACTGAAACAAACAGTTAAGTGACTTACCCAGGATCACACAGCTAATCAATATCTGAGACTAGATTTGAGCTCACCTTTTCTTGATCCAGGCCCCTGCATCTTCTAGCTCCCCAAATTATGGGCACCATTTCAGAATGTGTGTTCTGGTTAATTAGTTGTGTTATGAGCATTGTACAATCACCAAGGATCTCCTCAACATTCAGGCATATTCTGAAACCTGTTGTACTAAGACAGGGAAGAGAGGTCTCTAAGAAGGAGATTTGACAGTGATGAGAGATTTTACTTATTAACTGTACAGGGGTGCACAGCTCCTTGCTGAGTTCCCTGACTCTATGATTTCTATCCATGCCCACAAAATATGTCAATTTGTTCTTATACATCCTAGATCCTTGCCTAAGGAAGTCTATCTCCTCAGACCAAATAAGATGAGAAGTTAATTTGGTGTAAAGTTGCTGAATCAGTGTTTCCAGATCCCATTAGCTAAAGCTGGGTGACTGTAGCAAGGAACAAGTTCTACTAATTGAGCACATTCTCAAAAATTAATATAATTCTAGCATATCCCAAATCCTCATGTTTTACCTGCTTTTAACCTATATGGAGGTCATAAATAGAACTCATTCTTATATGAATATAAATCTATTAAACAAGATAAATTACTGTTCCAATAACTTAGAGCATCACCCAATTATCTAGGAGGAAGGCAGGTCTTCCCAGCTTAGTGATCCCCAGGCTAAATTCACCCTGTTTGATTTAACTGATTCAGGATATATGTGGCATATTTGGCAGAAGAACTGTCCTCTATCCTCCTTAAGTGCCCCTCAACACACCCCCATTACAGATTTTCCTTCTAAATTGACTCCGTGTCTTATATATACTTAACTCATTACCTGTTGCTCCCATTAGTATAGAATCTCCCTGAGGGCATGAATAATTTTTGTCTTTCTTTACATCCTCAGGACTTAGCACCATGACTGACATATTTTAAATCTTAATAAACACTTACTGAGGGACTGTATGTCAGAGTAAGACACCTCTGTAAACAAGCATTAGCTGGTGTTTTTACTAAATCATTTTCCCTAGAGGAAGGAAAAAGTAGGCACCAAAAATAAATATAGCATTCCCTTCCACATCTTTCTATACGGTCTCACCCATCTACTCTAACTGGTGGCCATTGGTTATTTTCTCAGTTGAACTAAGGTTCTTCTTGCAAGCTCAAAAATGGCAGAATATCTGAAAGGTAATTAGGGCATGTGTCTAGCATGCCATCCATTTCTTTGTATAATCAATTGGTTCTGCACATAAGTACTCATTTGGCTTTCTCACTGAAGATTATAATAAAGGTCCATTGGACTTTGGAATTTAAGTTTCTGATTCACTGGCATTAAGTTCTCCATGGTCTAGTAGAGGATTGCCTAAATAGTAAGTCAGATATTTAGAATTCAGTCCACTTAAGTCACTGGATTAGTTAAGAACTTTGTTCTCCTCAAAGAGCTTTAATTTTCTTTCTATTAAGTGTAGTGCATGAGTTAAATACAGTTAACACAATCTCCTTGTCTTTCTCCACATTTCATGAATAATTAAATAGAAAGTAGAAATCTTGGATGATGGAGTTCTTCTTGGCAATTTTTTAACACATCTATTCACTCCCTATACTTTTATGCAAATAATTATAAGAAATAAATCCCCTTTCTAATTTGACATTGACTGGTAGCAGTTCAACTGACACATGAACCGACATGAAAGAGGATGAACCCCAAATGGATATTTCCCACCTAGATTCAGGGTATCCCTTTTTCTCCTACATTCTTACTACTCTAGTCTTTCCTTTTAACTTTTTGTTCTGTGACACCTCCTCCTTTTTCCAGGAATATCCCTCCTATATTCTTGTGGATCATTCCTTGAATATATGACCTCTGATTATCATGGAAACAACCCTCCTCTGGGGAAGAGTGAAGAGATATAGTGGAAAATGTGACTTTTTAAAAAATCCCCAGCAAGGGGCCTATCTTTTTCATGACATCTACTTCTTCAGACTTAATAGCAAGGCTTTATTCTCTTTTGTAAAGTGATCAAGCATTAATCCTTGAGAAATAACATAACTTCCAGCTGCCTAGATGGCACAGTGAATAGAGCATTAGATATGGAATCAAGAGAACTTGAGTTCAAATCTAGCTTCAGACACTCACTAGCTGTGTGGCTCTCATCTGCCTCAGTTTCCTTATCTATAAAATGGGGACAATAATTGTTCCTACCTCCCAGGGTGGTTATTGAGGATAAAATTAGGTAATATTTATAAAAATACTTCACAGAATTTGAAGCACTATATGAAATATAAGCTATTGTTACTAACTATTGACTGCTTAGTTCGAGAAAATCAAGAATTCTGAGGATTCAAAGCTGTTAAGAATCTTCCTTAAACTGCTCTTATTTCGAATGGAAGTATAGGAACTCACAAAGTCTTAGTTGATGTGAATTTTGAATATCCAAAGGCTATGGCCAAAGCCGAATCTGATCATTATTTACCATCAGGACTATACTATAACTATAAATGTTTCATTAAATGAGATAATGTAATAGCTATGCTTTACAAACTTTAAAGACACTTTTGCAATGTATCCATTGGCTCATCTTATCTATAATCTCTGAAACATGGCAGAGAGGACTGAGACTTCCTTTAAATCATATGGCTTGAGTTTAATCATGTTCTATTAGAGGAGTATTTTGACTTTAAACATTGAGGTCCTTACAACTGTGGGGTTTCAGTGATACTTTCCCTTAGGATAGAAACCTCCCTAAGACATCATTTCTAGGACCTGCATAAACTGCAGGGCCACAAAGAATCCTGAGAGGTTATTGATCTACTTAGGATAAGCACTGTGGTGTGAACAGCCATCATCAAGGTACACAAAGAAGTATCAGGTTAGAGTTTAAAACGTTACCAAGTTGGAAATTTCCTTTGGATAATCCTATGTGTTCAAAGTGAATTCTGTATAACTGGCACTATCGTGAGGTATGTCTCCCATAAATAAGTGATGCTTTTTGTTCAGTTCAACTGATTCAATGGAAAAGACACTAAAGATGACCTGTCTTAGGACCCGAGTTCAACACTGGACCTGAACACTTATTATTGTCTGTGACCTTAGGGTCAACCTCTTGTGCTTTAGTTTTCTCATCTACAAAATGAGAGAATTAGACTAGGAGATCTATAAGGTCTCTTTTGGCATTAAATCTGTGACCCTATGAAGTCAGTTCAGCAAGCATCCATTAAGTACTGACTGTTTACCAGGCATTTTGCTTGGTCCTGTTCATTATATTCTGGTGATTGTCATGCAGGGAGAGAGAAGTGAATATATAAAAAGAATTCAAAGTAATTGCATAGGAGTCCAGGTAGAAAAAAATAAATGAGTGAGGGATTGGGAAAGATTCCATGTCCAAGATGATATTTGATCTGATCCTTGAAAGAAGATGAGGTAGAAATAAGAAGAGATTTTTTTCTAGGGATAGTTGATAGCCTTTGTGAAGTCATAGATATGAGATATAGAATATCATGTGCCACAGGCGAGGTCCACCCTCACTCACGACTCCAAGGATTCCCAACAGGTGGTGAATGATCAGTCAAAAAAATAACAAATAGAAGACAGCTTAATCATTAAGGCCATGGGGCTGCTTTGCATCTGATAGTTGCTCTGACATCCCCAGGCTTGGTTTTTATTTTTATACCCATTTTCTTAGCACATAGATACATTACCTAACACACATGTCTAAATGGAGATAATTGGAAAAGTGATACAGTAACTTTTAACAAATCACTTGATTAACATTCTATATTCTTATATTGTGATTACAGACAGCATACAGGATAAATGATTTCATCACAGGTGGCTTAATTTTCTCATTATCCTGTGAGAAGTTTTGAGCTTACAAACAATCAAGGAAAATTACTTATTTCTTTTAATAAAATGGAATAATTAATCAACAGTTCTTTTTTTTTTTTAAATATATTTTATTTGATCATTTCCAAGCATTATTCGTTAAAGACATAGATCATTTTCTTTTCCTCCCCCCCACCCCCCATAGCCGACGCGTAAGTCCACTGGGCATTAGATGTTTTCTTGATTTGAACCCATTGCTTTGTTGATAGTATTTGCATTAGAGTGTTCATTTAAAGTCTATCCTCTGTCATGTCCCCTCAACCTCTGTATTCAGGCAGTTGCTTTTTCTCGGTGTTTCCACTCCCATAGTTTATCCTTTGCTTATGAATGGTGTTTTTTTTCTCCTGGATCCCTGAAAGTTGTTCAGGGACATTACACCGCCCCTAATGGAGAAGTCCATTACGTTCGATTATACCACAGTGTATTAGTCTCTGTGTACAATGTTCTCCTGGTTCTGCTCCTCTCGCTCTGCATCACTTCCTGGAGGTTGTTCCAGTCTCCATGGAACTTCTCCACTTTATTATTCCTTTGAGCACAATAGTATTCCATCACCAACATATACCACAGTTTGTTCAGCCATTCCCCAATTGATGGGCATCCCCTCGTTTTCCAGTTTTGGGCCACCACAAAGAGCGCAGCTATGAATATTTTTGTACAAGTCTTTGTGTCCATTATCTCTTTGGGGTACAGACCCAGCAGTGCTATGGCTGGGTCAAAGGGTAGATATTCTTTTGTCGCCCTTTGGGCATAGTTCCAAATTGCCCTCCAAAATGGTTGGATCAGTTCACAACTCCACCAGCAATGAATTAATGTCCCTACTTTGCCACATCCCCTCCAGCATTCATTACTTTCCTTTGCTGTTATGTTAGCCAATCTGCTAGGTGTGAGGTGATACCTCAGAGTTGTTTTGATTTGCATCTCTCTGATTATAAGAGATGTAGAACACTTCTTCATGTGCTTGTTAATAGTTTTGATTTCTTTATCTGAGAACTGCCTATCCATTTCCCTTGCCCATTTATCAATTGGAGAATGGCTTGATTTTTTGTACAATTGATTTAGCTCATTATAAATATGAGTAATTAAACCTTTGTCAGAGGTTTCTATGAAGATTTTTTCCCAATTTGTTGTTTCCCTTCTGATTTTAGTTATATTGGTTTTGTTTGTACAAAAGCTTTTTAGTTTGATGTAGTCAAAATTATTTATTTTACATTTTGTGATTCTTTCTATATCTTGCTTGGTTTTAAAGCCTTTCCCCTCCCAAAGGTCTGACATGTATACTATTCTGTGTTTACCCAATTTACTTATGGTTTCCTTCTTTATGTTTAAGTCACTCACCCATTTTGAATTTATCTTGGTGTAGGGTGTGAGGTGTTGATCTATTCCTAGTCTCTCCCACACTGTCTTCCAATTTTCCCAGCAGTTTTTATCGAATAGTGGATTTTTGTCCCAAAAGCTGGGATCTTTGGGTTTATCGTATACTGTCTTGCTGAGGTCGTTTTCCCCCAGTCTATTCCACTGATCTTCCTTTCTGTTTCTTAGCCAGTACCAAATTGTTTTGATGACTGCTGCTTTGTAATATAGTTTTAGGTCAGGGACTGCAAGGCCCCCATCATATGTGTTTTTTTTCATTAATTCCCTGGATATCCTTGATCTTTTGTTCTTCCAAATGAACTTTGTTATGGTTTTTTCTAAATCAGTGAAGAAGTATTTTGGTAGTTCAATGGGTATGGCACTAAATAGATAAATAAGTTTGGGTAGGATGGTCATTTTTATTATATTGGCTCGTCCTATCCATGAGCAGTTAATGTTTTTCCAATTGTTCAAGTCTAGTTTTAGTTGTGTGGCGAGTGTTTTGTAGTTGTGTTCATATAGTTCCTGTGTTTGTCTTGGGAGATAGATTCCTAGGTATTTTATTTTGTCTAAGGTGATTTTGAATGGGATTTCTCTTTCTAGTTCTTGCTGCTGAGCTGTGTTGGAGATATATAGAAAAGCTGATGATTTATGTGGGTTTATTTTGTATCCTGCAACTTTGCTAAAGTTGTTGATTATTTCAATTAGCTTTTTGGTTGAATCTCTAGGATTCTTTAAGTAGACCATCATGTCATCCGCAAAGAGTGATAACTTGGTCTCCTCCTTGCCTATTCTGATACCTTCAATTTCTTTATCTTCTCTAATTGCTACTGCTAGTGTTTCTAGTACAATGTCAAATAGTAGAGGTGATAATGGGCATCCTTGTTTCACTCCTGATCTTATTGGGAATGCATCTAGTTTATCCCCATTGCAGATGATATTAGCTGTTGGTTTTAGATATATACTGTTTATTATTTTTAGGAATGACCCTTCTATTCCTATGCTTTCTAGTGTTTTTAATAGGAATGGGTGTTGTATTTTATCAAAGGCTTTTTCTGCATCTATTGAGATAATCATGTGGTTCTTGCTAGTTTGCTTGTTGATGTGGTCAATTATGTGGATGGTTTTCCTAATGTTGAACCAGCCCTGCATCCCTGGTATGAATCCTACTTGATCATGGTGAATGATCCTTCTGATCACTTGCTGGAGTCTTTTTGCTAGTATCCTATTTAAAATTTTTGCATCTATATTCATTAGGGAGATTGGTCTATAGTTTTCTTTCTCTGTTTTTGACCTGCCTGGTTTTGGAATCAGTACCATGTTTGTGTCGTAAAAGGAGTTTGGTAGAACTCCCTCTTTGCTTATTATGTCAAATAGTTTGTATAGTATTGGGGTCAACTGTTCTCTGAATGTTTGATAGAATTCACAGGTGAATCCATCAGGCCCTGGGGATTTTTTCTTAGGAAGTTCTTTGATGGCTTGATGGATTTCAATTTCTGATATGGGATTATTTAAGAATTCTATTTCCTCTTCTGTTAGTCTAGGCAGTTTGTATTTTTGTATATATTCATCCATTTCTCCTAAATTGGTGTATTTATTGCCATATAATTGGGCAAAGTAATTTCTAATGATTGCCTTAATTTCCTCCTCATTGGAGGTGCTGTCCCCCTTTTCATCTTTAATGCTGTGAATTTGCTTTTCTTCCTTCCTTTTTTTAATTAGATTGACCAGTACTTTGTCTATTTTGTTTGTTTTTTCAAAGTACCAGCTTCTTGTCTTATTTATTAAATCAATAGTTCTATCACTTTCGATTTTATTAATTTCTCCCTTAATTTTTAGGATTTCTAATTTGGTTTTCTGCTGGGGGTTTTTAATTTGATCGCTTTCGAGTTTTTTCAATTGCATTTCCAATTGATTGATCTCTGCTCTCCCTTGTTTGTTAATATGAGCTTTCAGGGATATGAATTTGCCTCTGATTACCGCTTTGGCTGCATCCCAAAAGGTTTGAAAGGATGTTTCGCCATTGTCATTTTCCTTGATGAAATTATTAATTGTTTCTATGATTTCTTCTTTAGCTAAACGGTTTTGGAGTATCATATTGTTTAATTTCCAATTGGTTTTAGATTTGGTTTTCCATGTACCATTACTAATCATTATTTTTATTGCCTTGTGATCTGAGAAGGCTGCATTCATTATTTCTGCTTTTTTGCATTTGTGTGCTATGTTTCTGTGACCTAATGTATGGTCAATTTTTGTGAATGTGCCATGTGGTGCTGAGAAGAAGGTGTATTCCTTTTTATCCCTATTTATTTTTCTCCATATGTCTATTAATTCTAATTTTTCTAAGATTTCATTCACTTCTTTTACCTCTTTCTTATTTATTTTTTGATTTGATTTATCTAAATTTGATAATGGTTGGTTTAAGTCTCCCACTAGTATGGTTTTATTGTCTATTTCTTCCTTCAATTCTCCTAGTTTCTCCATTAGAAATTTGGGTGCTATATTATTTGGTGCATACATGTTGATTAATGATATTTCCTCATTGTCTAGAGTCCCTTTTAACAAAATATAATTACCTTCCCTATCCCTTTTGATCAGGTCTATTTTTGCATTGGCTTTATCAGATATCATGATTACCACTCCTGCCTTCTTTCTATCAGTTGAGGCCCAGAAGGTCTTACTCCATCCTTTAATTCTGACCTTGTGGGTGTCAACCCGCCTCATGTGTGTTTCTTGAAGACAACATATGGTAGGGTTTTGGATTCTAATCCATTCTGCTATTCGTCTACGTTTTATGGGTGAGTTCATCCCATTCACGTTCAAAGTTATGATTGTCATTTGTGGACTCCCTGGCATTTTGATTGCCTTCCCTAATTCTAACCTTTTCTTCTTCGGCTCTACCTTTTAGTCCAGTGATTTACTTTGAATCAGTCCCCCTTGTCCCCTCCCTTGATGTTTCCCTTTTTAGTCCCTCCCTTTTTGTTCCCTCCCCCTCCCCCCTCTCTTTCCCTCCCTTTTTGTTCTCCCTCTCCCCCTCCCCCCCTTGGTTTTCCCTTCTCCTTACCCTTGTTGGGTAAGATAGAATTCAAGATCCCAATGGATCTGGATGTTTTTCCCTCTCAGAGTTGATTTCCCTGAGATTGAGGTTTAAGTAAACCCCCCCCCTCTCTTCCTCTCCTTCTTATAGGAGTTTTCTTCCCCTCCCCTTCCCCTGTGAATCTTTGTGTGAGAACCATTATTCTATTTGGTCTTTCTTTACCCCCTATTTATACATTACATTTTCCCCACATATTAGTATACATAGGTTGATATAAATGTAGTCCTTATAGAAGAGAGTTTGAGTAAAAGAAGATAACATTTTTCCCCTTTCCTTAATATTTACCTTTTCAGGTATTCCTTGCTCTTTGATTTTCGGTATCAAACTTTCCACAGAGCTCTGGTCCCTTCTTTGCAAAAAGTTGGAAGTCTTCTATTTTGTTGAATGCCCATACTTTCCCTTGGAAGTACACAGTCAGTTTTGCTGGGTAGCTGATTCTTGGTTGGAGACCCAGCTCTCTTGCCTTTCTGAAGATCATGTTCCATGCCTTACGATCATTCAGAGTAGAACTTGCAAGGTCTTGGGTGACCCTGATTGGCATTCCTTTATATCTAAATTGTCTTTTTCTGGCTTCCTGTAGGATTTTTTCTTTTGTTTGATAGCTTTGGAATTTGGCAATTACATTCCTGGGAGTTGTCCTTTGGGGGTTTAGTGTAGAAGGTGTTCTGTGAGCTCTGTCAGTGGATGTATTGCCCCCTTGTTCTAGAATCTCTGGGCAATTTTCTTTGATTATATCTTGTATCACCATGTCCAGTTTGGTGTTTATTTCTGGCTTATCTGGGAGTCCAATTATTCTTAAATTATCCCTTCTCCCCCTATTTTCCAGATCTATCACCTTGTCGGTGAGATATTTTATGTTCTCTTCTAATTTCTTGGTATTTTGGCTTTGCTTTATTGATTCTTGCTCTTTTACACGATCATTGTCTTCCAGCTGCCTAATTCTGGCCTTTAAAGCCTGGTTTTCTTTTACAGTTTGGTCAAACTGGTTTTGTAGATGCGTGAATTTCTTTTGCATTATTTCCAACTTTTCCTCCCAGAAGGCTTCCATCTTTTTGGTCATTTCTGATTCAAATTCTTCATAGGTTTGTGGAGAGTTTCCATTTCCTTTGGAAGGTTTTGGAGCATTTTCTTTTATATTATCTTCTGTCTGCTCTGTATTTTGTATTTTGGCTCCATAGAATGTGTCCAAAGTCGCCCCTTTCTTCTTATTTTTCTTGGTATTTTGGGGCTTCTGTGGTTCTGTGGAGTTTGCCATTTCTGAATGTGGAGGATTAGTTTTTCTTGTCTCTTTCTGGTGTTCAGGGGCTTTAGTCCTGGGCAGATAGTTCTATGAGCTTTCCCTGGGTTAAACTGAATATGCCTCACTGGAACTGGAATGGAAGGGTCGGACCACGAGGCCACACTCTCCCCCTGGCTCGATTTCCGGAAGTTGCCTTCAGAATCGCTGGCCGTGAGGCTGTTTCGTCGGCCTGCGGGGGGATGGGCTGCCGCTTCCCCAAGCTCCGAGAGCACAGACTTTCACTGAGACTTGGATAGCAGGATCCAGCCCGTGAGGCTGTCTTGCCCGCCCTGAGGGTTGCTGTTGTTTTGACCAGCTCTCTGCAGCGGAGGCCCCAGGCAGTAACTTTCCCCCAGACCGACCAGCTCTCTGCAGCGGAAGCCCCAGGCAGTAACTTTCACCCGGACTGGGACTTGGGTAGAAGACCCTGAGGGTTGTTGTTCCTCAGACCCTGCTCTCTGAGCCCGGTGCGGCTGCCGCTTCCGGGAGCCTTGGACTCTGCGCTCCTACCCCTGAGGTCCGAGGGATCTCGGGTTCTGGCTTTTAAGGGGAGCCGTACCTTTTGAACCGGGTCCAGGTCCAGGAGGAGGGTTCCCAGGGTCTGTGCTGTTGATCGTTTTGAATTTCGGCGCCTTAGGAGCTTCTAGTTTGAGATCGGTCGGGAAGGGTTTTCCGGAGATCTGAACTTCAGCTTTCTCTAAGCCGCCATCTTAACCGGAAGTCTTAATCAACAGTTCTTAAAAGACAATTCAACAATCATATCATTGAGGTTGAGGGGTACTAGGAACACAATTCAAATTTAATATTAGACCGATCATTTCTCAGGGTTCTTACTATGGAGTTTCTGAGTTACTGATTTGTGTAATCGAGTCACTGAGGGATATTGAAGCTTGATGTACTTGTACTTATTGTATTGGCCTCTATGATTGATTTGTGTACTGGATTCTTGAGAATAGGTTTCTGTGAGTGGGAAAGTTTTGGGCTTGACTTGTATCTCCGGTTTCACTGGGGATTATGTACCTATGTAAAAGTTAACCTATGATAGTCTTTTGGGATAGGGTTTGAGGGTCTGATCTTTTGATGATGCTTTGGAGAATTAGGATACAGGTATTTTGCTCTTGCATTATTCCTTTTGAGACTAGGTGGAATAATAATCATGTCAATTCATAGGTAAGGGGTATTGATGAGAGAGGTCATGTAGGGGGACTGAGTGGGCAATCACATCTTGTCAAGGTCCACTCTGTGGCCTCTTTAGCTACCATGCGTGACTCTGTCAAGGTGTCATGGCCTGATGGCTCCCAGCCATCATGTATAAAGAATAACTTGTCAATTAGTGTGGCTGGAATATAGGCAAGTCTATAATTTAATGTTGGAATTGGGCTGTGGAAGGCTTTAAACGCCAAAGAGAGAAGTTTATATTTTATTATTTTATTTATTCATTATCTATCTATCTATGTCAATGAATCTATCTGCCTACCTATCTAGCTATCTATCTGTTTCTGTCTGTCTGTCTAATCTGTCCATCAATCCATCCCTCTCTGTCTCTCTTTGTCTTGCTCTCTGTCTACCTCTCTGTCTCAGTCTGTCTCTTTCTCTCTCTCTCTTTCTTTCTCTCTCTCTCTCTCTCTCTCTCTCTCTCTCTCTCTCTCTCTCTCTCTCTCTCTCTCTGTGTGTGTGTGTGTGTGTGTGTTTCTGTCTGTCTGTCTCTCTCTTTTTCTTATTTTATTTTTCCAGAGATAGTAAAGCTACTTAAGAAGGGGAATGACATGGTCAGGACTACTCTTTAAGAAAATTGATTTGTTGTTAAAGTTATTTTTACATGTAATTAAAGGGAAAAATAAAATACTATTAAATATAAAAAAGAATAATTTGTGCCACCTGGTACAGGAGTCTTTCCTGGTCCTCTACTCCAACCCCAGTTGCTAGTGCCTTCCTCTCTCAAGTTACCTTCCATCTTCTCTGGATATATTTTGTATTTATCTTGTTTATCTACACATTTTATATGAAGTACATTATTTTTTCTAGTTAGAATAAAAGCTCCTTAAGGACAGCAACTGTTTTGCTTTTGTTATTGTTCCCCCAGCCTTTTGGATGTTGCCTGACAAAGTTAAGTTGCCTAGACGATGTGAGTTGACTGATTAACAGTCATTTGAAGGATATTGGAGAAGGGAGACACTAGGCGTAGGAAGACCTATTAGGAGGTCGTTGCAACAGTTTAGGCTAGAGGTGACAAGAGACTGAACTAGGATCCCAGCCAAGGGGACAGATTCAAGAAGTGTGTAAGAGTAGAACTGACAAAGTTGGCAACTGACTGAATACTGAGTGGAGGGAGGAATGAAGAGTTGAGAATGTGAGGATGGCTCCTTGGATGAAAACTCAGATGAACAGAATGACAGTGCCTTCCGGGAGGAAAAGGAAGTTCAGAATAGGAATGAGTTTGAAGTGAAAGGTAATGTGGATGCGATGATCAGTTAGGGTGCATCTATTGTTCATCTTGTAACTGATACTATTTTTCCTTGCCCATGGGTTTAAAACAGAATCAAATTGGCATAAAAGTAAGTTGGGACTTGACATTCCTAGATTTTATTTTTTAATTGAAAGGCAACTGCTGTGTAAGAAGAAAAGCTCGTTGGATAGAGTGCTTGACCTGGAGTCTGGAAGACTTAAATCAACAGATTGGTACTCTGTGTATCTCTCATGCATATAGATATGGAATAAATTCTTTCCAGGAAAGGCCCATCTTTTATTTTTGTGTCTAATACCTAGCATAGTAATACCTTTCACTTAATAGCTTAGGTACTTAATAAGTATCTGTTAAATTAGATTGAATTAAACTAATGAGTTTAAATCAAATGATGGTGTTTATATGTATTTATATACACATGTATGATTACACAGATACATGTGCATAGATACATAAATTAAATACATATATGTGTATATATATATAATTAATGATCTTTCCCTCTTTCTTCTCAGAAATAGCAGACAAGATCTACAATCTCTTCAATGGCTATACCAGTGGGAAGGAACAACAGACTGCATATAACACCCTCCTGGATCTTGGCTCTCCCAGCCTCCACCGGGTCCTCTATCACTATAACCAGCATTATGAGAGTTTTGGCGAGTTCACTTGGAGATGTGAGGATGAATTAGGCCCCAGGTAATCAGCAAATTGTATTGTCTGCTTTAAATCTCAGTCCCTTTCAAGTGTAATGACCCCACCAAGCTGTAGAGATAATCTAGTCATGAATTTTGACCGAGAACTTTCCTGGGTGAGCTTAGTCGCTCAGAAAAGTTAATCCTAGGCTTTTATGCTGCTCTGTCAACCTCAGTTCTGCTCAAACCTGATTTGATTAGTCCAGGCCAATACACACTCTCTAAGCTCCCAAAATACCTGTTCCCTGAGCCTGGAGGATGTTTCTCTATCTATGCCTCTATTTGAGCCCTAGAAGATGGCGGCATTTCAAATAAGCAGCAGAGCTATAATATTTATTTCCTGGAAAGGATTTAGGAATATTGAAACAGACGATTCATCAGATAGCCCTTCTTGATGCCCTATGGAAAATAAGGGCTTCAGAGAATCTGAAAACCTATTTCATGAATTATAATACAGGTAGACAGCACAAATGTATTCTTTATGAATTTGTTATAACCCTTTTTAAGCATTAGCCTAAATACAAAATGTGTAAACCAAGGTGACTGATTGCTTGTGGACATCCGCCCTAATTTACCTGAGCTTAGCCCCATCCCAGAGATGATGTACAAATTACTGAAACATTCTATCACATTTTAATTAACTTCCACAAACTAAGATATCTACATTGATAGGAATACTAACTCTATTGCTTGTGATTGACCCAACAAACTCTTCCCAATAGAATTGGAAGGTTCTTTGCTTTTAGGTTTCCATTGCCTAATGCTTTTTAGTCAATTCTTTAGGCTAATGCTGGCACTGGCTAATATAATTGAAGAAATATAATATAAATGCATGTATATACATGCTTATATACATATATGTGCTAAAATACATTTAGGCTGCTACAAAATATGCATGAATATAAAATTAATGTAAAATTGATATTTGTGTGTTTACATATGTATTTGTGTTCAGCTTATGTGCATGTGTTTATATGTATTTATATGATATATGTATAGGTATAGTATATATGTACATACATATATACACATTCATTATTACATTATATATATATTTCTGTCTTTATACATACATGGACAGCTAGGTAATAATAGGTAATAGAGAGATGGAGTCAGGAAGACCTAAGTTTAAAGGTGGCTTGACATGCTTCCTAACTCTGAGATCTGATTCTCTAGCTTATGTACGGTATTTTCCAGTTTTCTCTTAAAGGAAAATAGATACAATATTACAGCTCCAACAATTAAAATCCCAACCAGGAACAGTGTAGAGTATAGCTATTTCCATACATTCTCTGGGATTATCAAATAGACAAAGAACAATGTTTGTCCAATTTTGGTCATTTTACTGTGCTGGCTGTAACCACATTTTTTAGGTGTTTGGGTATGGTCCTTTTTTAAAGTTTCAATCCAATTAACTTTTTCTGGGTGAAAGGTCACATTGAGACAAGACTAAAACTTAATACAATAACTCTCTCTAGCAGGGCTACTTTTCCAGGTTTTTCTCACAGCTAGTTAACACTTCAGTCAGTTGGGTTTTTTGTTCCCTAAGGCAAGGGAGATTTAGAAACAGTTCTCTCAGCTTGGACCTTAGGTCTCTGTTACTAAGATAAAAACAGCTGTGTTCTATTTGATAGGATGAAATTAAAATTTTGGAAAGGATATATACTTATATATACCCCCCCATATATATATATATATATATATATATATATATATTTATAGGGAGAAAGGGAGGGGTGGAGGAGAGATAGAGATAGAGAGAGAGAGAGAGAGAGAGAGAGAGAGAGAGAGAGAGAGAGAGAGAGAGAGAGAGAGAGAGAGAGAGAGAGAGAGAGAGAGTGAGAGTGAGAGTGAGTAAGTGAGTTCTGGCTTCCACTGATACCAGTTAGAATTTCTAAGCCCCAGCCAGGGGAAGAGAGTCTCAAGATGATGAGCCTTTCCTGGAGGCTTCACACCTCCAGAAAGGTGGGGTCACCAAGTCAGCCTTTCCCTCACTAATGATGACCATCTAAAATGGAAAGCAGTTTGAGGTCTCCTGCACAAGTACCTCCAGAGGTCCAGTTCCTCCAGTTCAACTCTGAGTCACAGATCTTCCATCAAATCCAAGCTCAAGAAGCTGATCCTCCAATTCCACTCTGAGTCAGAGATTCTCCATCCAACTTGAATTGAATCTATCTTCTTCTGACCTCTGGTGCTCTTTTTAAAGATCTTTTTCTCTTAGGTCAGGGCCCCTAAATTTCACATCTACCAATCACAGCAGCCACTTTTCTCCAGGAGTGCCCACTCTTTAGTTCACACCTTCTTTGGTTAGACTATGCCTTTTGGGGTTACTTAACACCTTGTTTTGGTTAGTTCACCTTTTGTAGTTATTTAACACCTTTTTGTAGTTAAAATGTATAGATCTACTTAAAATACTGAGATACCACCTTTTTGTAGATTAAAATCATGAATTAGATTGTGGATTACAATTCAATCTTCCCCATAAAGGAACAGCTCAGCACCTTCATTGTTACAATCAGGGGATTACAATGTAATCTTCACAATAAAGGAAGAGCTAAGTATCTTCATTGTTATAATCAGGAGATAACTAAATCCAATCTTCACAATATACAGGGTCATCAAGGGTAATCAGAAAATAATCTTAAAAAAAAAACTGTTCAGGAAAGGGAATCTTAAATTATTGTAAAATTCCAGATTCTTATTTCTCAGAGTAATAATGATTCACTCTGTTATTGGCTTTAGCCAGTAGTGAGAGAGCATTTTGCCATATATATATATATATATATATATATACATATATATGTATGTATGTATATATATATTTTTTTTCTTTTTCCCCCTTAAGTATGAACTCTGTTTACTACTCTCTTCTCCCTAAATTGCTTCCCTTACAGCACCATTTTGTTGCTCTAGGAAAGCGGACCTCTGTAACTATGTAGGTTTTTCAAATTAACTTTGAAGTAAGAATATTCACAAAGGAAAAAAGGAAAAAAAAACTGGTAATGATAACCTTTGAGAAGAAAAGTATCTATAAATAAACCCAAATGATTGAGTTTGGTGGTAGATACTGAAATCACAAAATAAGTGTAAAGGAGTCTTTTTGAGGAGCCTCTTCAGAATAGCCCTATTTCTGTAAATAGAACCTTTAGGTACAAATGAAAAATTCTGCAACTAAAACCAGTAGTGTATATTGTAAAAATTTCAATACCACTTGATAAAAGATCTTCCACACAATTTTATTTATCCTCAGAATACCCCTTAAAGCAAGGAAGGAAAAGATGCTACTGATATCATTTTCTAGATGAAAAAACTGAGGCTCCAATAGTTCAGGTGATTTTTCCCCCCTAAGATTGCACAACTAATAAGCAATAGAGTTCTCATTCAAATCCTAGTCTTTTGACTTCTCAGTCAAAGCTCTTTGTGCTCCACGAGGTTCATAGACACATTAGACTTAGTTTCCAGAATTCTTCTTCACTCTCTTGTAGCACAGTGCCACAAAACTATCAGCTTTGTTTTATTTTGTTCACTTTTCTCCAACCAAGGTCTAACTCTGTCTAGTAATTTCCTCATCCATTGTGATCCAGAGGGACAAGGGCCTATGATGTTTTTTTCCTAGTTTCTCATTTTTTGTAGGAAGAAAGAAGGTTTGCATGTTTGTTTTGTTTTGTTTTAGAAAAGTATGCTCATCTTCCTGAAATAAAATTAGTTTCTGCTTGGCAGTCACTTGTCTCAGAAGTCATGGACTGTATTTCTACAAATGACCTCCCAGAAATTCATTTTCTTCTCCATCATGAAGATTGTTAGCATTCAAAATGTCCTTAATGTTCTCAGAATTTGAAAAAAAATATTCAGGAAACATGTTGACTTTGTGACCTTAGACATTCCTTAGAAGAACAGGATTTTTTGCCTCTTTCTTCTAGAATGTAGAGAGAGGAGGACATAAAGAAGAAGAGGAGATGTATCTGTGATAAACAGAACACTGGATTGTCAGCATAATTGTAGTTTCCATTTGAAAAAGTGCAGGCCTTTGTTAATTAATTTTGGAAAACAATTAGCAATGCAAAAGAACAAGAACACAAGCTCATCAATTTCCTTCTTTGGAGGAAAAAATGGATATTTTCCTTTCTCTAGCACTTGAAAATGATGTAGAAACCCACCCCTCCAACTCTTCCCCTCCCAATAAGTCATTGGTGATGAAGAGAAGTATGTTAGCAAAGGTTAAAGGGGTCCACAAAAGTCCTGGATGATGACGAATTGGAAACTTGACATCCTCTTGGCCAGTTGGCTCAGCCAAACCACAGAGGACAATAGGTACAGGAGAGATGGTTTGTGGCTGATGGCACTTAGGCAGCAGGCAGAGTGCTTGTTTGATTTTCCTTTGACCCAACTTTGAAGTCTGAGATGACCATTACTGCCCCTCACATGACCCCACACCACTCTCTCAGCCCAGAAATTATTCTTGCTACATAACACCTTTGCTCCCACATAATCTCTGTGGCTTCCCCTCACAGTCTCTTTGGAACACAGTGACATCACTCTTGAGGACATTGGTTTGCATGAGGGAAAAAAAAGAGTGGCCACAAAATAATGTTCAGAGATGGGGGGGGCAGGAATCTTTTTTTCTTTTTAGGAGCAAATATGGAATCATTCTAGCAAGTGAGCTGACCTCCAGGTGAAAAATAAAATGGACTTTGTGCCAAATGAAGAACCATTCATCACTGTCTCAGAGAATGAGACTTTTCCACCTTTGAACACACTGCCTAAATGAGTGAGATGGTCTTGGAGATTTTCATTTTTCAAGTTGACCAGGCAGAGGTTCATCTGGGTTCTTTGGGGTTTCTTAATAAAGGAATCATGCAAGTGACTAGTTTGAAAGAACCTCAGAATCTGTCTTGTGCAACCTCTAACAAAATCTCAAATCCATCATAGAGCCTTACCATAAAAGTGGTCATATAGTGAGTTCAGAAATAGAAGGTACCTCAAAGATCCTCACATCTAACATGTATTTAACAAAAATCCCCTCTACATGAGAAACAAGTACATAATTTTTTTTGAGATACTTGGGGACTTGTGGTAAGGAGGAAAAGCTACATCGACTTACGGCAATTTCTTAATTTTTTGATAGTTCTCATTGTAAATTCTTTTCCTCTATTAAGGCTAAATTTATTTCTTCACAACTTCCACTCATTACTCCTGCTTCTTCCAATTTCAATCCACCTTCCGTATATATTCCCTTTAAATAATTGAAGATACCTATTCTATTGCTGATCCCTGATCCCATCATCCCCATCCAACTCACACACACACACACACACACACACACACACACACACACACACACACACACACACACACACACACACCTTCAGAGAAAACAATTTCCTTTAAGCAATGCTCACAAGCCATCATTTCTATCCCTTCACCTTCATAGTAACCTTCCTCCAAATCCTCCAGATCACTTCTTCAGTAGCCCCCTACAGGGTGACCCTAGAAATACACACCACATTTCAGTTATGATCTGACCAATATAGAGTACAACAACACTGTCAAGACTCTCAGCCTGGACACCATTAATGCAACTCATTGAATTCAATAAACACTAATGAAGTATCCAGTCTGACAAAGCCACAGAAAAAGAGGATTTTCAAAGGCAGAAAATGAATATGTCCAAAATAATGTAGACAGAACGCCTAAGAATGCATGGAAACAGGAGAATGCAGAATGAAGTCAAGACTTAGAAGGAATTTTGTTTGGTGGAAACTTGAAAAGAAAATGAACATATTGGTGAAGATCAGAAATAAAAGAAAGAGAAATGACATAGTAGGAGGGGTATACTATAAATGACCTCATCATTAGGAAGAAATAAACAAAGATTTCAAGAAACATATCCATAGTACGGTACAGTGGCATATTTTGATTTCTGACCATCTTATTAGATCTCTCTGAAAAAAAAAGTACTGGAATAGCTAATAAAGTCTTCAATAACTTTTTTTTTAAAGTTAATTTATTTAATTACTTATTTTAGAATATTTTTCCATGGTTACATGAATCATGTTCTTTCCCTTACCTCCTCCTACCCACCTCTCATAGCCAATGAGCAATTCCACTGGGTTTTATATATATCATTGGTCAAGACATATTTCCATATTATTAATATTTTCACTAGGGTGACTGTTTAGAATCTACATCTGTAATCATATCCTCATCACCCCATGTGATCAAGAAGTTGTTTTTTTCTGTGTTTCTACTCCCACAGTTCTTTCTCTGGATGTGGATAACATTCTTTTTCATTAGTCCCTCAGAACTGTCTTGGATCATTGCATTGTTGCGAGTAGAGAAGTCCATTATGTTCGATTGTACCACAGTGTGTTTGTCTCTGTGTACAATGTTCTCCTGGTTCTACTCCTTTCACTCTGCATCAATTCCTGGAGGTCATTCCATTTCACATGGAATTGCTTCCAGTTCATTATGCCTTTCAGCACAATAGTGTTCTATCACCAATAGATACCACATTTGTTCAGCCATTACCCACTCAAAGGGCATCCCCTCATCAAAGGGCATCCCTTCATTTTCCAATTTTTTCCACCACAAATAGCGTGGCTATAAATATTTTTGTACAAGTATTTTTTCCTTATTATCTCTTTCAGATATGAACCCAGCAGTGGTATGGCTGGATCAAAGGGCAGGCCATCTTTTAATGCCCTTTGGGCATAGTTCCAAATTGCCTTCCAGAATGGTTGGATCAATTCACAACTCCATCCACAGTGCATCAGTATCCCAATTTTACCACATCCCCTCCAACATTTATTACTTTCCTTTGCTCTCATATTAGCCAATCTGCTACGTGTGAGGTGGTATCTCAGTGTTGTTTTGATTTGCATTTCTCTGATTATAAGAAATTTAGAACACTTTTTATGTGCTTATTGATAGTTTTGATTTCTTTAAAAGAAAATTGCTTATACATGTCCTTTGCCAATCTATCAATTGAGGAATGGCTTAATGTTTTGTACAATCGATTTAGTGCCTTATAAATCTGAGTACTTAAACCTTTGTCAGAGATTTTTGTTATAAAGATTTTTTCTTAATTTGTTTCTTCCCTTCTGATTTTGGTTGTAATGGTTTTATTTATACAAAACTTTTAAATTTAATGTAATAAAATTATTCATTTTATATTTTGTAATATTCTCTATCTCTTACTTGGTCTTAAAATCTTTCCATTCCCATAGATGTGACAGGTAAACTATTCTATGTTCACCTAATTTAGTTATAGTTTCCTTCTTTGTGTATAAGTCATTCACCCATTCTGAATTTATCTTGGTGTAGGGTTTGAGATGTTGATCTACACCTAATCTCTCCCTTACTGTTTTCAGTTTTCCCAGCAGTTTTTGTCAAATAATGGGTCTTTGTTCCAAATGCTGGGATCTTTGGTTGGTCATACACTATCTTAAATTCTTCACTAACCTTAATGATCCTTTTTCATTCCCTCAAGAGTTGGACATAATGACTAGAAGAACTATAATTACCAAATTAGTTGCCAAAAAAAGATAGGAAACTTGGGAGGCAAGTTAAAACCTTAGCCTTAGAACATATGATAGTTTGTTACATGATTGAGCCTGTGCATTAGATTTGGGGAGAGTAGATTAAAATGAGATTATAGAGAATAGGTTGGATTATCTGGGTTAAAATTCTACAGGGAAACAACTCCAGAGAAGTAAGATGCTATCAACACTTAAATTCAGCAGATATAATACAAAACAATTCTAATAATGAAAAGGGGAGATCTCTCTAAAAAGACAGATGTGGTTGTACAGAGAATTTAGCATCTAATTTAGTTTGAGTAAAAGACTAAAGAAATTGGAAACAAGTTCGTTTACATAACTTGAATACTAAAGCATGATGTAGTTTTATAAAAATAGTATCCAGTGAGTTAAAACTCATAATAAATTAAGTCTGGGAAGATAAACCAAGAATAATATAAAAAATTTTGTTGGACTATGTTGAGGAAAAGTAGAAGAACAAAGAAGGGACAGAATTGCTACTTACAGAGACAGAATGATATTAACAGATGATGGTAAGAAATACAGAATGATGAAAACCTCATTTTTTTATGTTATTATTTTTTGTTTCCCTCCAAAGAGAATGATTTGAAGATGGGAACCGACAGAGCAGAAATGAGTAATAGACAGTGGAGACAGAAGATAATTAAGGAAATAATTACTGCTTTGCTGCCAAAAAACAACCTATCCTTATTAATATTTATTAATAATAATACTGATACATATTAAATGTTCTAAGGATTGTAAAGTACTGAACATATTCTATTTCTCTTGATCCTTACATCAGTCATGTGAGGTAAATATTATTTATACCATCATTTTTTAAATTAGGATACCAAAGCTTGGATATCATCAGGTCTGGATTAATTTATTTTAGGACACTGAAAAGAACTGCAGAGATTTCCAAGCTTCTGTTATTCAGTGTTTGAAGGTCATTAATAAGTAGTAAAAAGACACTAAACATTTATTAAATGCATACTACATGCCAGGTCCTGTGCTAAGCACTAGGGAGAAAAAAATTTTTTTTAAATCAGTCTCTGCCCTCAAAGAGTTTACAATCTACTAATTGATTATGAATGAGAGTGGTTCTATAGGACTATTAAAAGGCAAATGCCCTGATTAAAAAAAAAAAGGTAAGGGAATCCAAATAGGAAACTGTAGGCTAGTTAACTTCATTTCAATTCCTGGCAATGTTACAAAAAAGGATGGTTTGTGATTCACTGAAGAAGTATTGATCACTGGGAGTCAATATGGTCTTACTAAGAAGAAATTGTGCCCTGCTAACCTCATTTTCTAATTTATGGACTATGTGGCTGGTAAGCAAGAAGGATGAAATAAACAAAATTTTCTCTATATTCCAGTAAAGAATCTGAAAAATTCTTTCAAAATCCCCTTGTAGAGAAAATTGAGACATAGTTAGAAAATAAACCTTTAGGTGAATGTAGAAATGATTAAATAGCTAAATCTAAAGAGCAATCATTAATATCTTGATGTCAACTTGGAGGGTGTTTTTTTTTTTTTGTGGAGTGTGTCAGTAATATGTACACAGTCCTGATCTTTTCAACATCTTAATCAATTACTTATACAAATGAATATTTGGTATGCTTGTCAAGTTAAAGTTAATACATAACTGGGAAGGATAGGTGACACTGACAAAATCCAAAAAAGATCCCTACCCCACAATGATAGGCAAAATCTAATAAGATGAAATTTAATAGAAGCAAATATGAATATCTACTCTTGATGCTTTAAAAATCAATTGAAGAAATGCCAAGTGGGCATGGATGATTATAGAGGTGTGCTGTCTAAACTTTTGGATATTTCATTTATTTATTTATTTATTTATTCATTCATTCATTCATTTGTTTATTTGTTTGTTTATTTTAAAACCCTTACCTTCTGTCTTGGAGTCAATACTGTGTATTGGCTCCAAGGCAGAAGAGTGGTAAGGGCTAGGCAATGGGGGTCAACTGACTTGCCCAGGGTCACACACCTGGGAAGTGGCTGAGGTCAGATTTGAACCTAGGACCTCCCGCCTCTAGGCCTGATTCTCAATCCACTGAGCTATCCAGCTGTCCCCTGGATATTTTGAAATATATTTTGGATATTAGAGTGAAAATTTGGTCTAAGTTAACAAAGTGGCAGGACCCTACACCCACACTCCAATCCCCAAAGAGGAAAGAAATGAGAAAAATAAAAGAAGAAACAAATATATGATTTCAGATTATGTTGAGAGATATACTTTGAAGAGGAAGAAAAGTGATAAATCCATTGTACTCTACCCTAGTCAGATCATAGATGAATTATTTGTTCAGTTCTGGGTGTCATTTATAATTAAAGAAAAAAGAACATTGCCACCCTGAGGGAAACCAGAAGGGCAAGAAGCTTTAATATTTGTACTACATAATGTGGATGTAAAGAACTGGAGATGTTTAGGAAAAGGGAAAACAAAGCTAGCCATAAAGGTATTTTCAAGAATATGAAGGGCTGTAATGTTATAGAGGAATTCAATTTCTAACTTCAACCAGAGGAGAGAAGTAGAGATAATTTTGGTTCAATATAAGGACAAAAAAAAACTTTGCAAAATATTAGTTTTCCAAAAATTGAGTTTGCTGGTCTCAAGAAATTCCCACTTAATGAGTATTTAATCAAAGGTCAAATGTTGGATAAATTATAGAGAGGATTAATGATCAGATATGGTTTGCATTAAATGATCTCAAAAGACTTTTCCCAACTTTTATCTTCTATAATCCTCTAAGGAGTGCTACCTTCTCTGTCACTTTCCCATCCATGCCAAATCGAGGTCCTATCCCTTCCTGAATCTTCCTTTTACTTCCATCTTAACTTTAAAAAGTGCTTACCATTGAGTAAGTTGACCCTCTTGCTTTCTTGTAGTTCTTATCCTGACTCAATTAATTGAAGGATTTGAGATCTAAGGACTATATGTTAGGTATATTCCATAAAGACTCAGCAGAAAAGAATGCTTCAGAGAAATATAAATATATCCACAAAGACTGCTGGACCTTTAGTCTAGTTTCATTGGACAGTAGGTCAGGAGGTCTCCCTTATGGTCATCTCCATTCAAGAAAAATTCAGTGATCAAATGTCCCTTTAGTTTTGAGGAAGGCTATGGGCATACTCTATTGAGACCTATGGAGCTATGATTCTCTTCTTTGTTCCTCTAACATAAGTATGACATCCTGTCACTAATATGTACTTTCTCTTTGACTTCAGAAACACAAAATGTTAGCACTGGAGGGCAGAACCATTTCTAGTTATTTAAATCCAAAATTTAAACAAGGCCATTATAGTCTTCTAACTAGCTCTCAGGGGCATTTAGAAGGAAGAATCATGAGCACCTAAGAAGGTCAATGAGGCAATGGGTCCAAAAAGGTATGTTTTGCAAAAGTATCAGAGTGAATCAGTCAGATTATTGTGTTTGTACTTATCCTTCTTACATGACAACTTACTATCTTAGCATCTGTGTCATGGAACCCATGGGTAATTTTTACTTCCAGTTCAATGCATTGCTGAAAATAAAAACAAAACAAACAAACAAAAAACCCTATAGAGTGTGAGAACTTTTAACACTCCAGTTGTTTTGTTTGTATTATTTTTTTCCCCTTGGGAAAGGAGGGAGAATCATAGATGAATAAAAATGCCTTGGTTATTTGAATTTTTTAATGTCTTTCTGAATTGGCCAATCCTTCATTCTGAATGAGTTTTCAGGCATGAACCTAAGTATAGTAGTAGTCTATTCTCTTAAAGATTGAGACATTGGTTTTTGCCATTGAAAAACAATTTTTCATTGCTTTTTTCTTATTTGTATGTGAGTTATGTGTGCTCGTGTTTTGTGTATGTGTATCCATTCATATTACTTCTCTCTCATTCTTTCATCTCGTTTCTCTGCTTCTTTTTCTATTGTACCATATTACCAACCTTTATTCCTCCATTCCCACCCTAATCATTTCTTTTTCTTTTTTCATTTTCCACATTTATCCTTCTGTTCTCTTGATCTTTGCCTTGTGTTTTGTCTTCTTGTTTTCTTGGCTGACTTACCAATCTATTATCTTCATGTCTGGCCCACAGGAAAGCTGGACTCATCCTCTCCCAACTTGGAGACCTCAGCAACTGGTGCAATGGCCTCCTCCAGGAACCCAAGATAAGCCTGCAACGCATCTCACTCAAGTACTTGGCCTGCCGCTATCGCGAGATCAAGCCTTATGGACTGGAGTGGTCAGAGCTTACCCGAGACCTCAAGAAAACCTGTGAGGAGCAGACACTCAGCGTCCTGTACAATGATTATGGAGACAACAAAGATAACTAGTGATTCAGGGGTCCTGCAAAGGGCCACCAAGACTGAGCAGGAGGGAGGAAGAGTTTGGGGGTTGGTTTGGTTTGTTGATTAAATATTTTAATGGACTATTGACACCTCCAAAGTTAAAAAATAATGTCAACCAGGGAAGACGCCCTCACTGCTCTCTGCAGGACTTCTTCGATATGAAATTCTTCTTCAGCATGACCTTGCCAGCCTGAGGTTTCGTTCAGTGCCCTTTTCCTTTGAGGGATTTCTTTAGGATTTTTAAATTGTTGTTGTTGTCGATTTATTTCCATTGTTTTTCTAAAAGTTTCATCAAACTGCTCCATGCTCCAGATGAAAATCATGCACAGATTTCCTTTCTCCCTCTCTCTGAACCCATGCTCCCCACTGTGTCTCCCTCCTGTGCCACACTCAGAGGGATATACTCAGAGGAAGAGCTGAGCTTTCAGTCCATTAGACTTACGAAGACCTATGTAGTCGGTAGTGTGGTATAGAAGTGTCAGCTCTAACAAAGGATGGGTTTGAATTGATCCCCACAGAGCTCCTGAGTTTCCCAAACGTGCCAATAGGGTGAGAGTAGGGCAAATGATGGCCATTTCCTCCACCTCTCTTTCATTCTTTGCTAGACTGTTTTCTAAATGAACTAGACCTACAGAAGAAAAGAATCTTATGTGGAGAGAGGCTGTTGTCCTCTCCCATTTTCTCTTTCTTTCCTCACTGCTACATAAGGAACATTAGGGCATTTCTCTTTTGAGGTGATATCCACCAACATTTTCATGTATCATAGTATAGAAGAGGTCCTCCAGAACTTCTAGAACTTCTGGCCATTCTTTAGCATCCAGGAAGGACCAATTGTAAGCTCCCTCTGGGCAGATGGATGTTTTTACATTTCCCTGGTTAGGAGAAAGTAAATCCCCACCTCTCTCTCCTTTTCAGATAGATATTCTATTCTGTGGAATTATACCTTTTTTATTGAGGAAGAAAAATTGAAGCAAAAAAGTCATGCCTCTTTCTTATCTCCTGCAATACTAGTTCCCATGAACTTCTTCAGGTCAGGGAAAAAAATCTTTTTTTTGTTGTTGTTGTTTTGGTGTTTTATCCATAAAAGCCAAATTACCAGGTGCTCCTTATTCTCCTCAAAATTCCTCCCCCCCCAACCTGTCCTCCATGCATAGACACTGCATTAATTCAATGATCATCTTAGAAGAGGTTCATTTCTTTCATGTCAGTATTTTAGCTTGCAAAGTGCTCACAAAATCCTCCTGGATATTTTCCCCCTTACTAACCATGTGAAATTATTCAGCCAATCTTGCAAATCTTTTCTCTTGATGACTTTTCAGGAGAAAGGAAGGACTCCAGTGAAAGTGTCCTCCCACTCCAAGTTAGAGCCCCACAGCATAGAGATTTTTTTTCTAGAGGAGCATGGTGGAAGTTCAAGTGCTCCCATTAAAAAATACCCCACTAATGAGAAAAGGTTTTATTGTGAACTTTCATCATTGGCTACTTAGGATGATATTCTATTCAGACTATGCTGCTTCCCTCATATCCCAACCCAAATATTCAAACCTGCTCCAAGCTTCACTGCCTTCAGGCTTGTGTTCCTTACCTGGAAGGACATGGGGAAGGTGGGAAAGGAGTGGAAGGTAGGTGAGGTGAGGCACTGAATAAAGCTAGACTTTGACTTTTCTGAGAATAGTTGACATGTATTAACTCACCCTTCAAAATGGAGATTCAGGTGAATTTAGAAATCTGTTCCTCACAGAGTGAATCTTAGGGGACTGCAATAGCTTCAACAGAGAGGAGCCCCAGATTGATCCCCCAGATGCAGTTCTGTTAAGGGACCTTAAGAGATGGCTGATTAAAAAGCTGGAGTTTACCATTAGTCCTGTCTTCCCACTCTCTCTCTCACTTGGGGTGGGGTGGAGCACCAGCTCTATAGATGGTTGTAGAGTTCCATTTGTCTCTAAGTGGAACTTGATGTGGCCCCTTTTCTTCCTGAGGTTACCCTCAGCCCATGATGAATAAGAAGTTTGAATTCTGGGTTCGAAGAAATTAATGATATTATCAAGTCTGTTTCCTGAATGCCAGCCTTCCATCTCAGGAGGATGAGCAGAGTTCACCCATACTTCCTTTGCATCCTCTAGTGAAATCTTCCTGAGAGTTCTTTGGAGGTCTGAGTATCATGGCCAATAGAGGACTTTATTCCCTAGCACTTCTCCTATGGCAGTACACTAGTAACTGAGGTGAAATGCTGAGATTTTTACACAATTTTTTCTACTTCCCTGCTCTCCCATCAGAGATTTCTCACTGATGAGAGTGATTTAGTATTTAATTAACAATTAGTAAACAAACAAACAAAGAGGCCCTGTGCAAGAGTTGGGGTCAGGGTGGGGGAGTGGCCTTTGGTGTTTCTTATTGTCTTTGCCTCTGGAAAAGTGTTAAATTGATGGCAACAATGTCTTCCTGCTCTTTCAGTGAGTGTGCTGATGGGACTTGGGATGCAGTAAATGACACCATTACCTCTGAATCTTGGCCCTTCTGTGCTTTTGCCTTTGAAATATTGCCTCCCTCTCTTTCCTCCTTTCTTCTCTCCCTTTTGTTCATATCCCTTATCCCTTTAAAGATCTTTCTCTTCCAGTTTTTTCCTCTCATCAATTCTCCTTTATACCCTATCTGCTGCCTAGCCCATTCTCTCCTATACACCCTTCTTTTGATTCCAAACCTTCCCGGACTTCCAATAAGATTCCCTTCCTCTATTTTCCTCTATTCCATACTCTTTACTTTGGTCTTGGTCCCACCTACCACCATTGACCCTCAGGGTATAAAAGAGGGCCCTATAAGAACAGGGGCATCCTTAGGACAGATGAGCAATGTTGTAGGAATTAAAGTCCTGTGATCACCAGCTGGCATGCAATGAAGTTGCCCCAAGGAGTCCCTATAGCCAGAAGTTGATAGTGGTATTTTTTCCAGTATCAAATCTCCCAATTTCCAGGCTGCCATATTAGTTGGTCCTTAGGAATTTCCTTTACTCTCTCCTTCCATCCTCTCTTGTCTTCTCTTGTATTATCCTGACCTCTCACCTCTTCCCATTTTCCACACTGTTAAACTAATCAGTCCTTAGGTGGTTTCTCTCCCCTTCCCTCCTCTCTCCTCCCGGCCTGTCTCCTCTCCTTTATCTCTCTGTCTCTCTGTTTTTCTCTTTGTCTCTCTGTCTCTGTCTTTGTCTCTCCCCTCATCCCTTCTTTCTTTCCCATTGTTCTCATGTTCTCATGCAGCCAAATTTCTGGGTGTTCCCTCTTGAACACATATGTATCTCTCTCTACTAGCCTTGTGGCTTTTAACTCACCATTTAGTTACTTTCTTTGGAGATTGGTCCATTTATTATTTTGGGTTAATGATTGAAAACAAACACCACACTTCTTGCTATTAAGATGATCTTATTAAGAAACCTAGTGTGAGAAATATTCTTACTGCTGTAGATGGGATGAAAGAACACCGTGTGACCAACTTCAGGTATAACAGTATTATTTAAAAATATTGTATAATTGTTTTAAAAATATAAAAAAGTTAACTAAATATTAAACAAAGCTGTTAGTATTTGTTGGTTGTATGAATTTGTATCCCTCTCTCTAGATTATCTGGAAATAGGATTACTCTTTGGATTTTGACTCTTAGCTGCTATTTTTGTTGGAGAGTTGGGTGGGTGGGAGAACAGTTCTGTGATTTTATCTTTCTAGGGAAGTGCCAGTTAGGAATCTTCCTTCAATGATTTTAATTGGCACCTATTCTGAAATCTATGATCTCAGGGAACTATGTAGAGGCACTGAGAGTTTAAATCCCTTTTCCTGGGTCTTACAGCCAATAAGTGTAAGGGGCAGGACTTGAATTCAAGTCTTCCTGATTCCAAGGCCTATTCTCTATCTAAAACTATATGCCACCACAACTTCTTCTCCATAACAGCACTCTTTTCTTACCTTACATTTCCTAACATTTTCCAAGGAGACTATTCCTCACTCACTTTGAAATGGCCACCAAGTTGTCTATGGCCAATTCATTGGAAATGCATCTGGTGAAAATTCCATTATATACCCAAATAGTGGCAGATTAAATTTTTTGACCTCCAAGCAAAATTTAGCAAAGAAATACCTTTAGTCCCTGATATCAGAAATACTGAATTCTTGACTTGGTGTCTGAATTTTGTTAATAGGTCCATGATAGGTTGTTCTCTTATACAATGATTTTCTAGAGGAATGTTCAAATGAAAGTGTCTGTTTGCCTCTCTCCATAATGGAATACAATAAAAAGGTGTTATCATCCTAAAATCTAACTGTGGAACCTCAGGTAAGTTATTTTGAATTTTTCAAGTCAACGTCTTTACTAGATTCCTACTTGGATGTCACCATTCAATTCAACAATCATTTCTAATCATTTTGTTATATAAAAAGGTAAAAGAATAAAAGTTTTGCTACATAAAGGTAAGGATTAAAAGTTAATATTTTCTCCATTCTAGGAGCATAACATTACTTACATCTTCATGTGAAGGAGGTAACTTTGGCTTCACAGAGGATTTGTCAGAGAAAGGCAAGATCTGTCAGATTCCATCATTAGCAAAAAGCATTTATTAAGTGCCAACAGTGTGGACAGTCATTGTGCAAAGTGCTTTACAAATGTTATCTCATTTAATTTAGTCCTCACCACAATCTTGTGAAATAGATTTGAGAAAACTGAAGCAGACAGAAGGCAAGTGATTTTCCCAGAGTTATACAGCTAGGGAGTATCTAAAGTCAAATTTGAAGTCAGGACTTCAGGCCACCCTCTGTCTCCTAGCTGCTAGGCATGATTGTAAGCCCTGGGGATACAAAGCAAGGCAAACACACACACACACACACACACACACACACACACACACACACACACACACACACACACGGCTCTCAAAGTGCTCACAGTGTAATGTGGAAGACATGATGTTAACAGATGTGTACAAACAAGATATATCCAAGATACATCAAAGATAATCTCAGAGGGAAAGTACTCTGGTATAGGGAGAAGGCTTCTTGCAGAAGATGGGCTTTCAATTGAATCTTGAAAGAAACCAGAAAAGCCATAAGGAAGAGTTGAAGATGATAAACAAGGATGGGGGACAGTCGGGGAAATGGGGCAAATGGGGAGATGAAGTGTCTTGAATTTGGATAAGCATAAGGAGACCAATATAATTTTATCTCAGAATATATAGAGGAGAAAAAAGGCAGATAAACACTGGGAATATAGGGACGACAGAGGTTATTAATTTTTTTAAAAGGTCACCAGAGGATGTCATAACTTGATTCTGAATGTAATAAAGAATTATTAGATTGATCAAATGGGTAGGCTTGAAGGGGCAACATGGACAGATCTGTGGTTTAGAATCACTTTGGAAGTTAAATAGAGGATGGACTGCAACGGAAATAGATTTGAGGTAGGAAGAACAACTAGAATGCTATTAACATAGTTTAAGAATGAGATGTTATGGGTTTGAATGAGAGTGATAACTGCATTAGAAGGGTACATATATATATATGTATATGTTGTGTGATTGCATATGTAAGTTGAGTATAAGTGAAATGTTGAGCATAACCCATATTCCCTCCTCTTGCCCCTTAGTTTCCCTGGTTGACTTTAATATTCAACTAAAATCTTCCCTTTTTCAGAAGACCTATCCCAGAGAATAAAAGTTAACAATTTTTTTCCCACTTAGATTGCTTTCCACTTACTCTCTATATGATCTATAGATGCCTAATGTTGTCTCCTTCATTAGAATAATGTAAGATCATTGAGGACAAGGATCATGTTGGTCATTGCATTTCCAGTCAGGGTATGACACATAGTAAGTGCTTAATAAATGTGTTTTGCTGGACCGACTAATGTTGAAGTGGCCCTTCTTTTCAAGACTAACAGCTCTATATGCATCCTTGATCCATACCATCCATTCATGTTTTCTTCTCTTCTCCAACAAATTGTCCTGACTATAATGACCTCCTCCTTTATCTCTCGGTCCCTTCCTCCTTTCACCCCCACTTTCCTCCCCCCCCCCCATCTCTAATTCCACTTTTAATCTTTATCCACTGGCTCTTTCCCTGATGCCTATAAGCATGACCAACATTCCTCCATTCTTTTTTTTTAGTACCTCACCTTTCACCTTAGAATCAATATTGTGTATTGATTTCCAGGCAGAAGAGCAGTAAAAGATAGGCAAATGACTTGCCCAAGATCACACAGCTAGGAAGTATTAGAGGCCAGATTTTAACCCAGGACAACCCTCCTCTAGGCCTGGCTCTCAATCCACTGAGCCACCTAGTTGCCTCCCTCCTTCATTCTTATTGAGAGATTATAAAGCCCATATTTCTCTGTATCTCTTCTCTATTTTACAGATAAACTCTTTCAAGAAACAAATTAATCTTGACCTGTCTTCTATACCCTCATTATCTGGACTCCACCTTCATCACTAAATGGAAACTATCCTCTCAAAAGTTACTAGTGATCTATTTGCCAAATATAATGGAATTTTCTTAATCTTCATTCTTCTTGACTGCTATAAATACTTTGACATTATTGAGTATCTTTTCTTGGATGCTATCTCCTTTCTATAATTTTTGTGACTCTCTTCTCATTTTTCTTCATATCTACCTGTCTGACTATTTCTGCTCAGCATATTTGTCATATCTTTATGCATGTTTTATTTACTAACTGTGGAAATTACTCAAGTGTTTCCTGTGTCCTCTTCTCTTCTTCTATAGTATCTCAATTGGTGATGTATATATGTGTGTGTGTGTGTGTGTGTGTGTGTGTGTGTGTGTGTGTGTGTGTGTATGCAAGCATTTAATCAACCGTTGGCAAGTGTTGATTGATTGAAGAAGACATCAACTTCATAGAATGTTACAATAGAAATAGCCTTGTGTTTCTCATCAAAGGACCTGGATTAAATTCCTGCCTTTATCACTACCTGGGTAACATTGGGCTAGTTTATGATCATCCCTGGACCTCAGTTTCCTCATCTGTAAAATTAGGGAGCTGGAATAAATATCTTCTCTTCTTCAAATCTCTAATTTGGGGATCAGATGATTCCCATCTCTCTCTAAAATATTTAGAACATTTGAAAATATTCCATTTTACATTTATTGAAATGACTATGCTTAGATTCCATAAAGGAAAGAAGGAAGGATAAAGAAAATAGCAGTTGGAAAAAATTAAAAAAAATGTTGTTAGATGAGAAATAGCCCCAGACAAGTATTTACTGAGTAGTTTGGCTCAAGAACAAGTGATATATCTGATTCCCTTTTCACTGTTCACTGCATGTTAAAGATTATTTAAAGTTTGTGACAAATACTCCATTTACAGCAAATCTAAAAGTCTGGCCTTTCAGTATCCTGAGAAGGCACCTGTAGAATTTGCTTTTACCTTTCTCTTCTAGTTAATTTGGTTAAGATATAATATTAAAGAGCATATTTAATAAGAACCAACTTGATTACTATTACTCTACCTCCATCCTAGTTGGATTCAGAGATCTCTCTTCGTTTCTGGGCCCTCTCCCAACCAACCATATTGGCCTAACTACGATTCCTAGTATACTCCATGCCTTGCTTTATCTCTTTGGATTTGTAATGGGTTTTTTTTTCCATACCTAGTACTTTCTTCCTCCCAACCTCTGATCTCAGAGTCCTTGAAAACTTCTGAAAAAGATTCCACTGCAAAATCTCCAATCAACCCTTTTGTTTATGTGCCAGAAAGTATGGGTTGAAAGAGTAGATAACAGAATGAAAGAATATTTAGACCTAGAAGTTACCTAGAAGCCACATCATAGAGTTAGAATGTAGCAAAGGCTAGACTTAAATGCAGATCTCCTGAGTCTTGGTCTTTTTTGTACATCTATTGTAGGGGTACTAATTCTGAAGTCCAAGGAACTGGGTTCATTTTCCCCTGGGAACAACTTGCTATCTGTTTGACCACAAATATTATCATTTAATCTCTCTAGGTCTCAGTTCCTGCATCTATAAAATGAAAGGATTTAGATAAATTTTCTTGGGCTATTTCCAATTGTAGATCTCTGGTCATAGGATAACAATAAGGATGTAGGTGTTATTTGTCTCTGGATAAGTGTTTATACACTGTACCTTGGTTCATTCTCCTATGTACTGGTTTTCCAGGCCATATTAAATTTTCTCAAATAAGGTCACTATTTCAAATGCAAAGGATTCTACACCCTTTTCTTTATAGCCCTAAATGAAACGATTCATTCCTGGTCTCTGTTATGACCATCCTCTCTTTGTCTTTTCCCCCCACTCTACCACAATTGAATTCATTAATGAGCCCACACTCACACCAAAAAAAAAAAAGACAAAGGCTTCTATTGAAACCTGCTGGAGCTGTTGCCTTGAAAAATCTCTGTACCTTCACAAAGCAAGAAGTGAAGGGGGACCCTTTAATTCCTGCACTTCATTGTGGGCTCTGAACTTCCCCTAAGGTGGACCAGCTTTTGAAGTTATAGTCATTCATTAAATAGACTCCCCTCTGTTTCAGGGGTTTGGGGATATGCCTGCTTTGTGTTTTCTGCATTGGTTGTGTTTGAGGCTGCTCCTGGGTGGTCTTTTGTTCTCTTCTCTGAATTATGTGCTCATTCTTATTGGTTAAAAGGGTTCAATAAAAAGAAAAGTAACAGATTGTATTTAGCATATGTATGACACTGGGTCATTATGGCATCCTTACATCTATGCTTCCAGGCTACTTTGCAGGTGTCTATCTTCCATCATCTATCATTATCAAAGCTAACATGTTCATAGGACTTTAAGGAATGCAAAGTCCTTTACATTTTAATAACTATCATCTATCTATCTATCTATCTATCTATCTATCTATCTATCTAACCTACCTATTTCTCTCTCTCTCTCTCTCTCTCTCTCTCTCTCTCTCTCTCTCTCTCTCTCTCTCTCTCTCTCTCTCTCTCTCTCTCTCTCTCTCCACTCCTACCTTTCTACCTTTCTACCTTTCTACTTTCTACCTAACTAATCACATTTGATCCTCACAACCCAGGTAGGCAGGTGCTATTATTATTTCCATTTTACAGAAGAGGAAACTAAGGCTTAAGGAACTCATGACTTGCCCAAGGTCACATAGCTTGTAAGTCTCTAAGGCAAGATTTGAATTCAGATCATCCTTACTGCAAGTCCAGCTCCCTTAAAACCCTTACTGCCTTACAACATTTAGTCCTCACAACAGTTCTTTGAGGTAGGAGCTATTGTTATCCCTATCTTAAAGGCGAGGCAGCTGAGGGTCAGTAAGACTAAATGACTTGCCCAGAATTCCACAGCTAAGATTTATCTAAGTTGAGATCCAACCTAAGGCCATCTTGACTCCAAATCCAGGGCTCTACCAGAAAGGTGAGTTGGTTATCATTTCCTGTGTTATTCACCTCCCCAGATTAGAGCTGGGTTAAATGAGTGTGTCAAGTGTTTTGAACAACTTAAAGTTCTCTAGAAATATCATCTATTTTTATTATGTATTTCAGAAATGGTCACATTTAGACACATTGGATCCAAACTGTAACTCTAGTGAATGGTGTTACAGTGATTATCTGTTGTATCAAAGCAATGCAGATCTATGTGTTCATATTTATGCATTTAGGGTTACAAATGGAATGGGATAGAAATACACATTTCTGGGATGCTTCGGCTTCATAAGCATGCAAATGGTTTCACAGAAAATTAGACTGGGCTCTCAGAGCAAATCATTTTCCTTTTTGCCAAATTTAAAACATTCTGCCAATAGATTGAAAGAGAAGGACATTGTTGTGGTAATTAATAACATCTTTGGCCACTTACAAGACTGAAGAATCAAAATTTCTTATTCGCTTTTAACATTAGTATGATAAGCATAATCCTTCATACTTCCTTGGGTAGTTTCAGTGGCCAGTCTTCCATCATCAAGACAGTTTGCTTCTAGAACATTACATTGTTTTGCTTTTTTTTTTAACCCTTCCATCTTAGAATCAGTACTATGTATTGGTTCCAAGGCAGAAGAGTGGTAGACAATGGAGGGTAAGTGACTTGCCCAGGGTCATCCAGTGACTGAGGCCAAATTTGAATCCAGGACCTCCTGTTTCTGAGCATGGCTTTCAATCCACTGAGTCACCTAGCCATCCCTTGTTTTTTAAAATTTTTTCAAGGGGGAGGGTAGTTGGGGAGAAAGCAATTTTATTTATACAATATATATCTCAATCTCTTGATATAAATTCATCAAGTGCCTACTTCATTCCAAGTACTGTACAAGGCACTGAGGATATAAAGACAGAAGTGAAACAGTTCCCATCTTCAAGAAGCCTACATTTTAAATACAAAATAGGAGGTGATTGGGGGAAAGAGGAGATCTGTAGCTCTTCTGGGGATCTATCAGTGCTTCATGTAAAACCAGAGAGCTTATGCTAAATCTTCAAAGAGATTAGTGATTATTAAAAAGCATGGAGAGGGAGGAAATACACACACATACATATGGATAAGAATAGAGAAAGGATAGGGGATTTCACTGCTATTAGAAACTCCCAGATTAGTCATCTCAGCACTTTCTCTGCACCTCAAAATCTTTAGAGTTGTATAAAGCTCTCAGAGATTTAGTAACTGATTTTACTTTGTAGAGCAGAACTTCAGTCAACCAATCTGTATTACCTACTATACTATGTGACGGACTCTTGAGACACAAAGACAATAGTGAGACACTATCTGCCTTCAAAGAGTTTACATTCTAGCTAGAGTATAAGTCAACTGATAAGAAAGCAGAAGATGCATACAAAATAACCACTGGGCAATAGCAGGTCTTCCCTACTACAAAGTTAGTTCTCTAGCCACTCCATTTTAAGTTGGGCTAATTGGTGGGAACTCAATTAAAAGGGCAGCTGTGACTCCTCTATGTAACAAAGCAATGTGGTCAAGAATTAGAAGTAAGATGGACTAGCCCAGCTGAACCTTTTTCGTCAACAATTAGTGTGCCACTACCCTAGAGGCATAGCCTTATTTTTTATCATAGTAACAATTAGATTCCAACTCAGGGTTTATCCAGGCATGCAATATTGCTTATATGACATGAGTATCTGGCCTGAGCTAACATTCCTCCACTTTTCTCAAATGTTATCAAGTTCAGTGTTGGTGCCTGATCCTTATCCTATTTCTAGCACAAGGATTCTTAGCCAGGAGTCCAGTGGACAGATCCTGGGGTCCATGAGGCTGTATGGGGAATAAGATGACATTAATTTCAGTGGAATTAGTTTCTTTATAAACATATGCATTTTACTTTAAGCCCTTAAAAACATTATTCTAAGGAGTTCTGTCAAAGGGGGTCCATTACACAAAGAAGTTATGAATCCTTGCCCTAAGATGAACCAGCCACATTGCTTAGTAGATGACACAGGTCTTTGAAGAGTTTCCAAGTATGGAACAAGATGTATTTCATCACCTTAATTTTGCTCAGATGCATCTAAATCATGGTGCTCTCAAGCCTCCAGCTCCCCAGACCTCCCTGTCCTCAGATCTCCAGCAAATACACATTTCTTATTTTTCAATCCCACTTATAGGTAGGTGTCAAACTGAGTTCAATTTTTATTTCATTATTATTAATATTATTATTTATTCCTAACTCACTGTCCCTGGTTTATATTCAAGGGAGGAAGCTGGGGAAGATACCAATGGTAACTTTGGTAATGGCTAACTGAGGGCGGGGGAGGCAAGTTGGGGGCTGAAGGGTGGTCAGGAAATGACTGTGTATAAAGAAATGGTATACCATCACCATGGCAACCCAAGCAAACACGAAGCTGAAAGGGTGTGGCTCCAGCCTTAATGAAGTGCCACTGGGTTTGATCGGCAGCTGGAATGTCTGAGTGTGGCCAGGTTCCCAAAGAAATTGAAGCCAAGTCTGTTCCAAGGACTGCCTGTACCTTTCAGGAATGTTCAGGATGAAAAGAGGAATGGAGAGAGGGAAAGTACCTCCTAGGTGTAGGCTTTCCTTCCCTAGCCCACAGAAAGAGGAGAGAAAGACCCACACAAGGAATCGTTGGAATGAAGACAATCTGGAAAATCAGTTGAGAAGCAAGAGAGATTCCATCTATAACATTACACCCCCCCCCCCCCAGAGCTTTGGGAAGAGTGGTTTAGGGTCTTAGAAAGCATCCTGGATCCAGTCTCATCTCCATCAGCTCTGTTCTTTGCTTTTCTGATTATTTTCCCTTCTCCGAGTTGAGATTCCCATTTGGGTGGCCTGAGACATCAATTTCTTCCATCTAATTAGAAAAATATATTAACTGAGTAGAACAACTTTGTTATACGTGTCAGCACCAGGAACATGGAGTGATGGGAGGGTAGGTAAAAGAATCAAGACAGGACTCTGGCAAAAGAACAAGGCCTGGGGTGAGGGTAGGAGCCAGGTATGAAAGAAAGCAGGCTAGACTCAGGAAATACTCAGAAGTCAGTATTCAAAGCAGCAGTGGGGCTGGGGGTGGGGGGTGGGGTTGGGGGGGGGAGATTGTCAGGAGCTGGAAGTCAGGAATAAGGAAACAATAATATTAAAATTATTTCCATGGTACACTTACCCCACACCCATCTTGTGAGGTAGGTAACACAAGTATTGTTTTCATTTTATAGATACTCAGAGAAGGGAATTCAATTGAATTGACCATGGTTATATAACTAATAAATGAAGTAAGAAATTCATAGGAATTAGAAGCTGTGATTGGCCAGCTAGACAGCACAATGAATAGAATGCCTGGCCTGGAATCAGAAAGACTCATTATTTTGAGTTTAAATCTGGTCTCAGACACTTACTATCTGTGTGACTCTGGGCAAGTCACTTAACCCTGTTTGCCTCAGTTCCCTCATCTGTAAAATGAGCTATAGAAAAAAAAATGACAAACCACTCTACTTTAATCTGTCTCAAGCCTATCCCAAATGAAGTCATAAAAGTATCTGATAAAGTCAAACAATAAGAGGGTGCAATCAGCACCCAGGGATGCAAGGTAGCCGATAGGGGAATCTTGATTTTGAAATAATCATCATTCCAACCAAAATGTTCCTTCAGTGTTCAAAGAAGAAACTAATTCATAATATAGTAGGTCTGCTCTTCAGCTAGTATACCTGCCAGAGCTTTACATAGGGTTGCTAGATTCCTTCAACAGGTGACACCACTGAGCTCCTGGAATCATAGACTTCCAGGCAGCAGCATTGTGGGATGAGAGGCAATTTCCACTGAATTTGTAACCAAGACTGGCAAGAACACCCCATATTCTGGTGCTGTTGGAGGGTAGGGATTGGTCTTCCAGGAAGAGTTAATCCTGTGGAAGAAGGAAGACCAGACTAATTGGAGCAAGGCCAGTTTTTATGTTGGAGTATCCAAATCTGTAAGATATCTACCACTCCTTTTGCTAAAGGAGAAGACTTTTGAAAAATCTAATTCAGAACTAAAAGGGACAAAATGGAGGCCCAAAATTTTTGATTGATTTTTCCAAGATCACACAGGCAGTGACAGGCAAGATTTGAACCCAAGTCTACTGATTCTGAATTTAGTGGTCTTTCCCCAATCTCTAGATTTTTGGCTTGAAAATATGTAATGTCCCTTTCTCTCAACATTTAATGGATGCATAATTACAAATTCTCAGAGTTGAAAAGGACCTCAGAGTCAATTTAGTTCAACCCATATATATTTATGAGAATTCCCTCTTCCACATATCTGGCAAGCGCCATACATGTATCCTTTGCTTAGAGTCCTCCAGGGAAGGGGAGCTCACTTTCTGCTGGAACAATCTATTTCATTTTTGAATCATTGATTGTTAGGAAGAATTTATACATATATATATATGTATATATGTATATATATACATATATATGTATATAAAGGCTAATTTTCTGCAAACCATCATGCCTGGTTATTTAGCACCAAGAAGAACAAAACTAACTCTCTTTTATTTTTTTTTAAACTTTACCTTCTGTCTTAGAATCAATACCATATATCAGTTCCAAGGCAGAAGAGCTAGGCAATAGAGCTTAAATGACTTTCTCAAGGTCACATAGCTAGGAAGTGTCTCAGGTCAGATTTGAACCTGGGACTTCCTGCCTCTGAGCCTGGCTCTCAATCCACTGACCTACCCAGATTCCCTTTATTCCCTCTATTAGATGATAGCCTTTCAAATATCTGAAGACAGTTTTATGCCACTCCAATCCCTCTTCTTTTTTAAAAAACTCTTACCTTCCATCTTAGAATCAATACTATGTATTGGTTCTAAGGCAGAAGAGCTAGGCAATGGGGGTTACAGTGAATTGCCCAGGGTCACACCATTAAGAAGTGTATGAGGTCACATTTGAACCCAGAACCTCCCATCTCTGAGCCTGGCTCTCAATCCACTGAACCACACAGGAGCCCATCTTATATTCTCTTCTTGAGGTTAAGCTTCTCCAGTCCCTCCAGCTTAAATCTTGAGAACTCTCCTTGATTTCTGACCTTGTCTTTCTTTCCTCCTTTTCATTTCTATCTTCTGTCCCCTGAGATTGGTCTTTGCAGTTCTGAGAAAGTAACTTTAGAGACGCACCATAGTAAGAAGAAAACGGGTTATCTGAGCTCTTCCCTCTTGTATTTCAAGAATCCTATGCTGCTTCTTCCAAGCTACAATCAAAGCCTAGAGTGATTCTTAACCACTGTCAGGTGAACTCTCAATGTAGAGAATATTATGGCTTTCATTTATGTGCATCGGGGACTTCCATGGATCTGGGGCATTCTTTAGTGAGTAAGATCCCCACAGGAAAAGTCTCAGGACATGCTCCCTGGCAGCAACTGCCCCTTCAGCATGGTAGATAAATTCCATTCTCTTGTTGACAGGAGTTTTTTCCCTCTTCCTTTAATACTTGGAATCAAGAAAGCATTCTAGCTATTCAATCTGGGGCCTCAACCTGGCACAAGGCATGGATCTAAATGTAATCACATTTAAAACATAGCCAAAGGTTTATAGAACATTTAATCAAGTTTCTCTGTGTGTGTGTGTGCACGCGTAAGAGTATGTGTGTCAGTTTACGCACATGCCCATGTTTGCCAATCTGTCTTGTTCCCATTCCCTAAGTGGGAACAGCAAAAATAGTCTAGAAATTCAAAAGTTGATCAGCAACCACTTGCCCTTTCTCCTGAATCTATCTTTATCACTAACATTCCTGCCTACCTATAACAGGAAGGATCCCTCCTGAGCCTTACTTCCTCTTTCTTCTGCTGACAGTGGTCCAGTGTGCTAAATGTATATCCCTCTCTCCACACATTATTCCATGAGGGGGCACTCTGTCAGGTGAAGAGAAATAGCTCTGGAGTTTATGAAGTTCCATGGTGGGGCAAGTCCTGTAGCGGGCAAGTCCTGTAGCCCACCATCTAAGCAATGATTCTCTGAAGATATGTCCAGAAGGCGTAATTCTCTCCCTTGGTCTTCTTGGAGTTACTTGTCCCCCTGCCATTTTAGATCCTTGGGGTCATCAAGTGGTCCCTTTGTTCTTTCATTTGGAGTCTGATAATCAAATCTAGAAAGGTATTGGGTTGTGGATGCCTTGTGGTTTTCTTAGGCATGCAACCAGAATAAGATGAGTAACCAAATAGATTTGCAATTTTTGTTTTGCTTTGTTTTGTTAAAGGAAAAATCCCTAGACATCACATTAGAAGATCTGGGTCCAAATCTCAGATTTTCTTATACTACCAGTGTAATTATAATAATAGAATAATAATAATAGAAATAATGATGATGATGATGTTAATAATAATAAACAACTAGTATTTATTTAATGCTTTGAGGTTTGCAAAGCAATTTACATATGATATCTAATTTGATCCTCATAGTAACCCCCATGAAACTGTTGCTTAAAATTGTCCCCATCTTAATCTGGAAATGGAGACCTTAGACAAGTAAATGATTTGTCTAGGGTCACAAACCTAGTAATTGTTTGTCAGGATCTGAGTTCAGGAAGTCCTGGCCCTAAGCAAGTACTAGAAACCAAGGCTTGATTTATTGGTTTTTGATCATACTTAATAAAGTGATAGGGAAAGTTTTAATAATGCAAATCCATTGTCAGCTTCCATATATCACTGTTATCACTGTATTCCAACCACATGATATGGAAGGGGAAGACCTATGGATATCTCATCTTCATCCAAATACATCCATCATTCAACAAGGATTTACTAAACACCTCCTATTTGCCAGGTGCTGGGCTAGTTATATTAGGAAGACAGAAATGGGAAATGAAAATAATTCCTATTGTCAAGGGTTTTACATTCTAGGAGGGGAGATACCATGTGTATAGAGGAATATATTCCTCCCAGCCTCCCTTTGAAGAAGTTACTCTGTATCCCAGATACTTTAGCACAGGTTCTTTCTGCTCCAGGTTAAAAAAAAATTGGAGTTTGACTAAAATTTTCTTTAGCTCCAAAATATTATTTTGGTCCCACACACATTTTCCCGTGTCATTCTTTTCTCCTCTTATTTCTGTTCATGCTTCTTGTTCAGCTGCATATCATTTCACTAGAGATCTCCCCCAAATATATTCAGCATTCCTCTTGAAATTCAAATTAATCAGAAAACCCATCCAACCATGATATACTTTACTTTCTCCTTCAAATGTCTTTTAAATCTAGAATTATAAAATTAGAATAGGAAGAGATACTGAAGATCTCTTAGGCTAAGAGAACAACTGGCTTTGAATCTTCTCAGAGCAAGAGTATAGACTTGTTACATCCACTTTTTCTTCATTTTCTCCATTTTGGAAGATGACTTTTGTCCTCTCCACTCAATTAACATTGTTCTGATAGAGGCAAAATGGTTACCTTTTTACTTAAAACAATGAACTTTTCTCAGTCCCCAGCCTTGACCTTTGCCTGGTATTTCCTAGAATCACAGAATGAGAAAGATTATTATTAATACTTCTGCCAGGTTCCTTTCCTTTCTACACTGCTATAATTACTTTACTTTTAAAATCCTTCAGGGACTCCCCACTGCTCAGTAATTAAAGTTCAGATTTTTATTTTGTCATTTAATGACCTCACAATATGGTGCCATCAGCTTCATATCCTGCTGTAACCCTACATATATACTTAATTCCAACTAAATTAGAATTTTTCTATTTTCAAAATGTAGCCTACAGTTTCTAGCTTTCACACCTTTGATCATTCTCTCTTACATTTCCACCTGATGGGGTTCTCTTCATCCACTGAAAATCCATCTAGCTCAAAAGCCAACTTCACATAAAGCCTTTCCTTTATCATGAAAAATTAGAATTCATATCTTCCTTCTCTGACCCCCTAAAACTTTTTCACCTGCATTTTTCCATGTATAGCCTTGTATTATTTACTTTTGTACACCTAATTATGAGTGTATGTTCATTTGGGGCAAATGCTTTGCCCTGGTATCTAGAAAAACGTAAATGGTCAATATTTGTGTATAAATGAATGAAACTGGAGGTAGAGGAGGTTACAATTTCAAGTCATATCAGTCATGGATCTTGAACTTGACTTTCAAGTTTCTTAGCATTGGTTCTGGTTCTCAGAATTAGATTGTAGGATAAATTTAGCATGTGGTGATTAAATCCAAAATGCTCAGTCATAATATACTAGTAAATGTTTACCAACCAACCATCCTACCTCCCTACCCCTGCAAGTATGAACCATTTTAAATCTTAATCTTCATTATTAACATTTCCTTGCTTCCTTCCTTTTTTCTTTCTTTCTTTCTTTCTCTCACTCTTCCTTCCTTCCTTCCTTCCTTCCTTCCTTCCTTCCTTCCTTCCTTCCTTCCTTCCTTCCTTCCTTCCTTCCTTCCTTCCTTCCTTCCTTTCTTCCTTCCTTCCTTCCTTCCTTCCTTCCTTCCTTCCTTTCTTTCTTTCTTTCTTTCTTTCTTTCTTTCTTTCTTTCTTTCTTTCTTTCTTTCTTTCTTTCTTTCTTTCTTTCTTTCTTTCTTTCTTTCTTTCTTTCTTTCTTTCTTTCTTTCTTTCTTTCTTTCTTTCTTTCTTTCTTTCTTTCTTTCTTTCTTTCTTTCTTTCTTTCTTTCTTTCTTTCTTTCTTTCTTTCTTTCTTTCTTTCTTTCTTTCTCTTTTCTTCTGCCTTAGAATCAATTCTGTATGTTAGTTCCAAAGCAGAAAAGCAGTAAGGACTAAGTAATTAAGATTAAGTGACTTGGCCAAGGTCCCACAGTTAGGAAGTGTCTGAAGTAAAATTCAAACCCAAGACCTTCCATCTCCTAGCTCTCTATCCATCGAGTCACCTACATGCCCTCTCTATTGCTTTCTTAATTTTAGAGAAACAACAAAACAATAAACCAAGCACTGATTTGTAAGCTTTGCCTCTCCTTTTCTGAAATGTAAATGCTCACACTGAAAATGTGGAAATTTAAAACCAGATCTATGAGCAGACCTTGGCAGGAAGGTCTCTTTGGAAAATCTCTAGCGTCTTTGTGTCATCTTCTTTGTCATGGTAGAAGGGACTGGTGAGTTCTTTGTAATTTTTCATGAGGAGCTAATTGTCAGTAGAGAAACTAAGTGCCCTGGTGACCTCCAAGATGAAACTGTGAAAACAGGCACATGCAGCGAGCCCTGAGATGAGCGCTTATTGCTGCTTTTTTAGTCCCCAGATTTTATTCTGATCTCATTCAGCCTCTTCCTGGGTAAAAGTTTTGTGTGCTACACTTAGTCACTAGCCTGAGATTTTTAAGAAGGAAAAATAGAATTTAATTAAACACATATACCATAATGGGTCCCCTGCCTTGCAAAGGACTAAGTACTTTTATAAGGCTCTTTATTAGGGCCATGTCCTCCAACTACACCTCTGCACAATGGTTACGGGAGTTTTTTTTAACCATTTGGTGTGGTTCCAACAATAGTCCTGTGTAATATCATGGTCAGGAGAGGAGAGGGTTGAAGCATCCTCACTTCCCGCTCCAAGACCTGAGGTTAGAAGGGAGAGGTCCAGGGCTCTGACCTTTGTTTGGTGCTATTGTCAGCTGCATAATCAACCCTGGCTCTATTGGATCATCACACACATTCCTGGTGCTAGGCTGCTCTTTATTTTATCTCTTTTGTGGGATATTGAACAGTTAGTTTCTCCCAGACTCTCAGAAATATCAAGAAAAGGATCAGGATTTTTTAAGATGCCTTCGCTTTCTGTCTTAGAAATATACTCCCTATTGATTCCAAAGGTAGAAGAGTGGTAAGGGCTAGGCAGTTGGGATTGTGACTTGCCCAGGGTCACATAGCTAGGAAGTGTCTGAGGCCACATTTAAATCCAGGACATCTCATCTCTAGGCCTGGCTTTCAATCCACTGAGTCACCTTGCTGTCTTTCTATGATATATTTATTTTTGATTTTTTATTGAAAATTTCAAATTAATTAATTAAGAATATTTTTCCATGGTTACATGATTCATGTTCTTCCCCCCCCCCCCATAGCCAATGAGCAATTCCACTGCATTTTACATGGGTCTTTTATGGCTAAATCTCCAAAGAAACTGGGGTGGGATAATAAAAAAAATTTCTTGGACTGTCCTGGATCAGTTACTGGGGTGCTGCTTTGAAAAATGTCTAAGTTATTTCTATGAAGTCATTGGGACACTGAGACCAGTTGATTCACTTAGTGCAAAGATCTTGAAGCTCCAAATTCACTGGGGAGAGATTATTTACATGTAAGAGACTTTCAAAATATTTAAACACAGGATCTGTGTGTGGGTGCAGGTGTGTGTTTAAACACAACAAAATTCGAAAGCCTTCAGATGATTGCTAGTTGAAGGAGAGGTAAAAGGATAAAAAAAGGCTTGGAATGGAATAACAGGCCAAGTGCACTTTAAAAATAATCCTTACCTTCCATCTTAGAATCAATATTAAGTATTAGTCCCAAGACAGAAGAGTAGGAAAGGCTAGACTATTGGAATTAAGTGACTTGCTCAGGGTCACACAGCTAAAAAGTATCTGTGGTCACATTTGAACCCAGGACCTTCTGTTTTTAGGACTAGTTTCAATCCATTGAGCCATCTTGCTGCCCCACAATAGTACTTTAACATGTCATTGAGTATTTATATTCCAAGAGGTAATCCTGAAAGTAAGACTTAAGCTCCAGTGTCACCTAAAAACTGTGTGGCCCTAGGACAGTCATTTAACCTTTTAATGACCCCCCCTGCTAAATTTTCTAAGTGTTCTAAAAAATTTCTTCAAGGCATTAGGAAGAATTTTTGTCTACTTTAAAGAAATTTTAAGTCTGAATAGAAAAAAATTAAAAATAAAAATAATACTAATATAGAGGAAATTCCAGGGGAAAGATACAGATGCTTGGGCTCTACTGATTTGACCACAGGCCAGATCTAGGTTATAAGAAGATCAACATAATCAACAAACATTTATTAAATGCTGACCTCATTGTATGTCAGGAACTATGCTAAGCATTAGGGATACAAAGAAAAAGTAAAAATAGTTCCTGCCCTCAAGGAGCTTACATTCTAACAGGATGGCAATTTCTACAAAAACCTATGTGTATATAACCCAGATCAAATTGCTTACTATCTCTGGAAGGGGGAGGGAAAAGAGAGGGAGAGAAAAAAGAGAGAGAGAAAAAAGAGAGAGAGAGAGAGAATTTGGATGTTATAACTTCAGTAAACATATGTGGAAAATAATTACATGTAATTGGGAAAATAAAATTTCTTTTTTAAAAAATCTATTCATATAAGAGAAATACAGAGATGGTATGTAGAAGGTAATGTTACAATAAATAGCTACTTTTTATATAGCACCTACTATATGCCAAGCACTTTATTATCTCGTTCAATCTTCACAACAACCTTGTGAGATAGGAACTCTTAATATTTCATTTTACAGATCAGTGATCATCTCCACTTTGCTCCCTAACTATCCTTTAGAGGGGAAGGTACTAACAGCTGCGGGAATGGAAAGACTTTTAAAGGAGCTGGAGAATAAAGGAATCAATTAATTAGTATTGTTATTCCTATTTTGTAAATGAAGAAACTAAGAATCAGAAAGGTTAAGAAATCTGGATATATTCACACAGCCAGTAAGTGACTAAAGGGGATTCTACTTTTCTTAGCCTCTTTTTGTCTGTTTTTATTGCCCAATCCTACAGGGGGTTTCTTGCATGCACACACTCTCCCCTAGAACCTCAAGAAAGGAGACAGGATAGTCAGTCTCTCTCCTAGAACATCTATTCCCCTTTCCTTTGTTTCTCAAATAGACCCTGATCTACCAAGCTTACAAATATCTGAAAAAGTCCTGGGGTTTGATTCCAAGTATTTCTGGAATCAAAATCTAGCTGTCCTTCTGCTTTACCACATTGTGTGTACACATATATCCAAGGAATTGAAAAGAACTTGAGAATGTAACAAAGAAACCAAACATTCATGATCTTTAAGGAATTATAAAATAAGAAATAAATGCGTTAAAATGCCACTGAAGGGAGGTTTGGATGATTCAGTGGATGGAACACCAGGCTTGGAGATGGGAGGTCCTAGGTTCAAATATTGCTTCAGACACTTTCTCGCTAGGTGACTTTGGACAAGTCACTTAACCCTGATTGCTTAGCCATTAGCCAGCCTTGGAACTGATAGTTAGCATTTATTCTAAGTCAGAAGATAAGGATTTTTTTTAAAGCCACTGAAAACATCAGAGATGGAAAAATATCTATTTTCAAAAAACAGATTCTGAAAATTATAGGCAATCTTGACATTGATCTTGGACAATAGTCTAGAAAAAATACAATTAACTAACTGTAAACATTAATAAAAGGAAGTGGTAATCAATGAAAGCCAACATGTGTTCATCAAGAACCAGTCATTGCAACCTAACACCATTTTTGTTCTCAGTAGGGAGATAAGATTGAAAGATCAAGGGTCTTCCAAGAATCAAGTATCTTGATTTTAGCAGCCATGTAATAAAGTTTCACAGAGTGACTAGTGTCCCTCAAAGCTCTGCCTTTAACCTTGCCTTATTCAATAATGTTGTCAACACCATCATAAAAAATATATATATCACATCTGAGGGTCTCACAAAGGCAAGGGGAAAAGTAAATATATTGCTTTGAAATGTGGAATTTGGATTCAGCAAAGACTGAATCTTTCCTTGAATAATAACCACGTATATGACAGACAACCTTTCCGTGCTTTAATTTTTCCATCTGTAAAATTTAGGTCTAGTTGGGGAGATTGAGAGAATGTTTGATTTGGTGGATTAAAGCATCTCCCATGGAGCCAGGCAGGCAATCTGGTTCCCTCCCAGGGAATTCACTTCCTCAGATGATACATGATTGGTCTCTTGCTTATGTAAGATGAATGGTGACAAAAATTCAAGAAAAGTTCTCTTGATTGGAGGAGCATATCCATTCTTCAGTCTATATAACATGTGGACACAATTCCAATTCATTCTCTTGGTTCTACATCTTTCATTTTATAGAAACTTTCTTTTCCTGGGACTTCTGGCAAAAGATAGGAGATAAATTCTCTCTCCTCTTTCCCTCCATAGTTATGAAATGCTACAGAAAAAGCTAATGAATGTGAGAGGTACCCTTGATACATGGAAAATGATACCTACAGGAACTACATCACTGTGTTGTTTTGAGGATTAAATAAATGTATGCAATGAACTTTGCATACTGTAGGACCACATTAAATGTCAGATACCATTATATGCAATTTATGATTCAAAAACCTCTTGATTGGCCAGATAAAGGAATCAAAATGAAATATAAATCCCTTCAACCCAGCCTGGGACACCTTTGGTCTTCCCACACTCCTCCTCTGCCCCAAAAGGCAGTTCTGTGATGGCCTGTACAACAGAAAGATCAATCATATTTTTGATTGTCTGAGAGAATGCTGAGCCATAATGTTGAACACCTGAGTAAATGGAGAAGGGATGTCATCATAGGTGGTTGGAGGACTTTGAGCAAGGCTACTGAGAGAGAAAGAACATGAACTTTTGAATAGCTAACAGGAACCATGACACATATTGGGACACCAGCAATGTTTCTTGACTTTCAATGCTTGCAACCCTAGAAGCTGCTGAGAATGGATTTTTTTTCAATCCTGGTGTGATTGAAATAATTTTCTCTCCTGGTTTGAACTAAATTTTAATCTCAATCCCAGCCAAAGATCTCTATAACTCTTGTGTAATCTTCAGTTAGTTCCAATCTCTATGCTTTCTCAAGTTTCTGCTTACTGTTTACTTTGAGAAAGAGATGAACTTCTGAATGACCAAGGAAACCTCCTCTTATCCTCTATCCATTATTATGTTCCTAGACCAGGAGTTTTAACAATTTTGAGTCATGGACCCATGTCATAGACTGGAGAAATCTACAGGCCCCTTTTCAGAATACTTGAAATGTATAAAATAAAATACATAAGTATACTATGAAAACAAAGTATATTAAAATGAAATTATTGATATTTTAGAAAAAAATTATCATTCCCAAGTTAAGCCCTCATGCCCTGGACTATAAATAGTTGAGATATAATAGATAATATTCTAGCCCTACACCTTTCTTAGAGATGGGAAACTAGAGCTAGTTGACTAGGATCTTATTTTTTTTATTATCTTTTTCCTGTTATCTTCATCTTCAATCACTTTCCCTTCTTCATAAAATGGAAGGAAGGAAAGTAAAAAGAAAGGAAATGGGGAGGGAAGGAAGGAAAGAAGGAAATAAGAGAGGGAGGAAGAGAGAAAGTAAAAGGAGAGAGGAAAGAAAGGAGAGAAGGAAGAAAGCCTTTTCTCAACCCTTGAGAGTTGGGTGTATGATTTTGAGCATGGAAAGTGCTGGTACAGAAGCAAGACTAGGAGAAAGAATGCTACCAATACTTTGAATGACTGACAAATACACCAGTGTATAACAATTGATCAGAAACTAAAATAATAGTATGTCTATGTCTTCCTCTCATCTGTGATCTACCAACTTGAGAAACAGTTTAAATTTCTTGGAAACAATTTTGAAAATACTGAAGACTCATGGTTCTTTAGAGCTTGGGATGGAGGTACTTCCAGACCTTTAGGGGCTTAGGGTTTTCAAGAGATTGTGCTTTCAGAAGCTAGGAAGATTCTTCTAGGTTTTGCTCATTCTCCATTTTTGGATTAATCAACCTTGTGGTTAACCAGCAACTCCTCCTCCTCCTCCTACCCGTTTGGAGCAGTAAGGATAAGATTCTCTTTTTCCTAGGGCAGCATTTCTTTCTCACTTTGGCCTCATCACTTTGAGGCTTTTCCTTGGATTTGGTATCCATCCATCAGGACCCAAGAGAGGTTATATAATCCATGTCCATATTCCTTGTATGAATGTTTGGTATGAATAGATTTTTAAGATTCTGTATTAGAATCACATTCTCCAATATTGGCACATTTGTTTTGGAGTGCAGTTTTTCTCAAAGTGGTCAATGTGGGTTCTTTCTCTTATTTTTTAAGGACTCTGTGCTTGATAAATATGCCTCCTGTTCTTAAGGAAAAATGCCTATCAGTGTAATTAATCATCATGCTGGCTCTTGTCTGAACTCTTACCTCTTTTGTCACTAAACTCCTTTAAACAGTTGCCTACACCTGCTTTGCGCACTTATTTATGACTCCAGTTTTTGGTTCTCTCTACTTGAAATCTTTCAGCCTCATGGTTCCAACTACTATGTTCCAACTACTCACCTCTCCAGACCTTAACTTTATTTGAAACTATTATCTCATTTCATCTCCATAATGCATGTAAGTCTTATTATTATCCTTATTTTACAGAGGAGAAGACTATGGCAAGCAGAGGGTAAGAGATTTTCCCAGGGTCACCCAGAATCTCAGTGTCTGAAGCTGTATTTAAAACTCAGGTCTTCCTAATTCCAAATCCAGTATTCTCCACTGGGTCATCTAGCCACATCTCCCATTCTTTATAAGATATCTCTTTCAGGATAACCCACTGGCACCTCAAATCCAACATGTCAAGAATGAAATTCCCAACTTTCCCCCAAAACTCTGCCCTTTCACTTAAATTTAATGTTCCTGTGTGTGGCACCACTTGTTTGCCCAAGTATGTAATCTTGAGGTTATCTTTGATTCTTTCTTCTTCACTTCCACTCTTTCTCCAACAATACCGTTTGAAGACATCTTATCTTCTCTGTTCTCAATACTACCCTTATTAGTCTTTTATTACCACTCATTGGACCTATGCTATTGTTTCCTTGTATCTTTCATGACTCTGCTCTTATCTGATCCAATCTCTCATTCATGACACTGCCAGAATGATCATCCATATAAATGAATTTAACATCTCTCTCATGCTAAAAATCCACACTGGCCCCATATTATCTGTTTGAGTAACATTCAGTCACTTTTCCCTGCTATGCAGGGTCTTCTACAATATAGCATTACATTCTCACTATACCCTTATCTCATATTTTACCACCCCCACCACATAATCTGTGGCTTACCCTAATTAAGTAATTCTCTTCTCCCCCAAATCCAAGCCAAAACCCTTACTACTTTCTCATTTCTCTATGGCTTTGTTCAAGGCTATTCCCTATGCCTGGTATGCTCATCTTCCTTAATGTAGTGAAGAACTTTCCATCCTTTAAAGTCCAGTTCAAATGCCACCTCCCACATCATCCCCTCAGTTGGTAAAGACCTTTCTTCTCAGACCTCATTGTAGTGTTTTCTTTGGTAACTCAAATGTACTTAGCTTATATAATTGTGTATTATTATTATTATTATTATTGTTATTATTATTTCTGTTAGTATCTTATCCCTTCCTCTATTAGATGTTACATTTTTTGGGGGGGCAGAGATTCAATTTAATATAAATTTTGTATCCTTTCAGAGCCTAGCACAGTGCAAGGCACTGTCTACAGTCTTTTTTTTTTTTTGCATATTATCACCCTCTGGTTGGTCTGTGAAAGAAGGAATTGTTTTTGCCTTTTATTTTTCTTTTGTATTCCTAAACCCTTAGCACAGAGCCTGAAACATCATAAGTATTTAACAGATGTTTGTTGACTTGATTTAATTTTTAACAAATTGCATTATTGCCAAAATTCTACTCAAGTTCTTTTCAACAGGTAGCATAGTATAGTAAAGAAAGTATAGGAAACAGAGTCAGAATGGTCTGGACTCAAGTCCCAACTGAGACACTGAGGAGGAATATAACCATAGCAAATTACTTAATCTTTCTTTGACTCAGTTTCCTCATCTATAAAATGATTGGGTTGGAAAGGGCCTCCAGGATCACTTCCAGTCCTACATCTTTGATCCTGTGACCCAGCATCAGCGACCCTTGAAATCTGAGGAAGAAATCCAGTAGAATCTCCTGGAAGATCCAAAGCACTATACCAGCATTTTACCACAAAACCTTACTCTGGATGAAGACTGATTTGTTGAATGAATTTCCATCAATGATGCCAAACCCTTTACTGAGTAGTCAGGGGAGAGAAGCAGGACTGGAGCAGTCAAGGGACTGGAGCAGAGAAATAGGCACCTGAGACATTTTATCTTTTATGTGTTGATTTTTTTAATGAACATATAATACAAAATAACTGGCTTTAGCAGTTTTACGATACAGTAGATCAGTTCCTTTCACTGTGTCCCCAATCACACCATTCTCAAGGGATTTGAACTGATGAGCCCAGTAACAATTTACAGGGTAGAAGGGGAAGAAGAGCCAAGTCAAATCCTTGGTAATGAAGAGAAGAATGTGTTCAAGAATGGTCCCCTTGTTTCATATGTAGCCCTTTCTTCTGTCTGTCTGTCTTTCAGTCTGTCTGACTCTCTCTCTCTCTCTCTCTCTCTCTCTCTCTCTCTTCTCACCCCTGCTACTATCTTGTTCAGAGGTAGCACCACGAAAGAGTTGATCAGACTTTTGGGTTATCTTAACACACCTTTAATTAATGTGTTTTTGGAACCAAGAATAAACAGCTAGACTTCTTCCTATAATAGACCATTAGATTTTTCATCTGCAGGTGCAAAGTGAGCAAAGACTGAGTAAATGCCATTATCCCCTAGGAATTCCCCTAGAGAAGGGCATAAAAATTCCTGACAGATAGTATTTGGATGGCTGAACTGTTAGAATATAGTTCCTCATGTCTCTTTCCTGCTTTTGTATCTTCAGTGCTTTAGCACACTGCCTAGCACATAGCAAGCACTTGTTACATGTTTAATGAATGATTAATTGATAAAAGTCCAGGGATCTCAGAGACAAAACCTGGAGGAAATTGTCATCTCCGAATGGCTAGAGTTGAATGATGACCCTGCCACCAGCTAGATCAGGGCTGGCCAGACTGAGTGGATGATGACGTGTGACCCCCATTACTTTTCTGACAACAAGAAATGGGTGCTCTTGCCTTCTTGCCATGATAAGTCATAGACAACATGAAACAAAATGTTTAAAAATAAAGAAGTCCAAACAAAAAATGCTATTTACTGTCAACTTCATGAGAAGGCAGGGCAAATACAGAGGCTAGCATGAATGAAGACTTCTTATTCTTGTTTGGGACTGCAACTATGCCTGGGCAGCTTTAATGGATATCATAACTCTCTGAACCCTATCTGGAACATTAGACAATTTATAAAAGCCCTAAGACTTTCCCAAGAAATTAGAATTCTCCCCATCTCCATGTTCCAACCCAAACCATGTTTCCACCATGTTCATTTGTATAATAATTAACTCATTCTTTCCAATGCTTTCCAAGAAAAGCTCACCAGCATTCTAAGAATCCAAGAGTCTGTTTCAGAGTCAGAAATATATTTGATTGATTTTCTGAAGCCTTGGGTGTACACAAGAATGCTTTATCAAAATTAGGTTAGAGTTTGTTTTTGTTTACTTTCTTTTGTTCTCATCCTACTGTATCTTCTAGGACAAAGGATCTTAATCTGGGGTCATTGCACTTTTTAAAACCATTTAAATAATTTTATTTCAAAATAATGGAATTGCTAGGTGGCACAGTAGATAGAGTTCCAGGCCTGGAGTCAAGAAGTCTTCCTGAGTTCAAATCTGGTCTCAGATATTCATTAGCTGTTTAGCCCTCGATAAGTCACTTTAACCCTGTTTGTCTCAGTTTCCTCAAAAAGGAAAGGGCAAACCACTATAGTACTTTTGCTAAGAAAACCTCAAATGGGGACACGACAACAATTGTAAACTTATGAATTTTATTTTATGCATTAAAATGCATTGTTCTGATGAAGAGGGGTCCATAGGCTTCATCAGGCTGCTAAAAGGGGTCTATGACACAAGGAAGCCCTGCTCTCTGAGATAATGTATGCTTCCCCTCCCTTTGCCTTTTCATTTTAGAATATGTGCTCTTCTGTATGTCAAAAATGGTGACTGAAAATAATGTTTAACATGACAGTTGATGAATGAACATTAATCCTTCTGTGAAAAAGCAAACTGTGCACTAGTGAGTAGCTAGTGGGCTAACATGTATATGCCATGCAATTTTTTCAGAAGAGTTCCAGAGTTCATCTTTCCTTCTTCTTCTTTTACACATTCAGGTTTTCAATGGAAAATGAAGGTAGTACAAGATGAACCTATAACCGATTAGTCTTTGCTTTCCCATGGTTACTGGTCCAAGGTGCTAAGGAGCAGTCACCATGCACCTACTAGAGGTTTATCCAATTACCAACGAGAAACACATATCTTTGGGAGTTTCTGAATGTGGGGAGGGCAAGGCAAGGACTCACATTTAAATCTACTTTATTGGCAGGCAGATCACAATCTCACTTGCTTTAAAATTAAATCATTGGGCCTTAAATGTCTAAAAATAAAAACTGTGGGTTTCATATTACTGAAATTCACCAATATCCCCACAGAGTGTCACCCTAACTCTATGAGTTTCTCCAGTTAGCTTAGTCTGTATCTACGGGTCACAGATTCTTCATGCAACATTTGATTTGGATTTCCTTTGGATTCTCTGGTTCATCTCTTCCTGCCAAAAGCAACCCCCTGGGTATGCTTCCAGGCTTGGCTTAGGTACTAAGTCACCTTGACTCATTTCTTCCTCCATCTCTCTCTCACCACCACCCCCCACCCCCAACTGGGGCCTCCTTTAACTCTAAAGCTGATAGATCTTTTCTGTTATTCTCAGTTTTTCTTCATCTTTATCAGTGACTTTCTACTCCTCGTCCCCCCACTTTCATTTCCAATATATATATATACATATATATGTATATATATATTAGTAAACTCTCCTCTAGATTAGAGGAGAGGTCTCCTGTGACAAAGACAAAAAGCAGAAGGCAGGGATGATAAGAGAGTGAATTCTTGGGGCTACACTAATGACCACTTAAGGTCTTTGGGAAATACTGCTTAAGTGACCAAGTAAGATTCATATTCAAGTTATACACACCAGGCAATTTCCATCCTACCCTGTCAGGTTTGGGAATGGAAAAAAACAAAAAGCCTCTGAATAATGCCTGTCAAGTGAGTCGTCTTAGAGTCAGAAGCAGTGAATGTTATCACTAGGAAACATGCCTTTAGCATCTCGTTCTGCTAAGCATCGGAATTGGGGATTTAAAGGAAAATCACGAATATAGAGAGATCATGGACAAGTCAGGGGAGCAATGGTTACTGAGCTAAAGAAACATGGGGCAATAGCATATGGAGAGGATCTATCACAAAATTTCTTAAGTCTAATTATTTTTTCAACTGGATTTCATGAACCAGATGGGATTCTTACATGTACAGGAATCCTCCATTATTTAGTTTGTCTAAATGGCCATCTTGCCAATCCATGAAAGAGGCTTCTTAAATACAGAATAATTGCATTTGGAAACTATAATTAAGGTTTTTGACATTGAAAGCAAGGGACTTCAATCTTTCACCTGCCCTAGAAAGAAAGAACAAAGATGACTCTAGCCTAGTTTCTGCTCCTTTCCTTCCAATGAAATATTCTTGAAATGGGAAAGTGACTTCTAGCATTTCTCAGTTGCCCATAAACTTCGGTCTCAATCCAGTCTCTGTCCTCATTCCTGTATCCTGATATCTATGTCTCGTTAGGTTTTCCTAAACCTCATACCCAAGATGACAGGACTGAAAATTTTTCTGGTTCACATATGCATCTGGACTAGGGTCACAGTCATGTGGCCACTAACCAGAGTTCCTATGAGTCCCCAAACCCTAGTTTTCTCCAGATGGCTCCATTGGGAGGGAGCATAGGGAGAGAGATTGAACTTGTGCTTTCCTTAGTAGAAGGTCCTGCAGGTTGGCACTCCTTATGCAATAGACAAGTCTAAGAGGGTTGTGTGAGAGTGTGAGTTGGCTGCTTCACAAAGCCACCATATGTCAGAGTTAGGACTTCAACCCACAAGTCAATTCTGTATTCACTACATCATGCCGCCTCTAGATGGCTCAATATTAGGGACATCAACCATCCAGGCAAAGCCTACTCTGTTGAATAGACACTGGAAGGGAGGGAGAATGATCCAGGTCTCTTGGTCTCCTTCCCACTAAGTTGTTATTCACCGAGTGTTTGTGTTGCTCAGCCCTGCTCCCAGGGCCCTTATCCAACATATCAAAAGATGGCTAGGATTGCAGTTATCACAGTCTCTCACTCCCTGTCCAGGCCCTACACCCAAGAAAGAAAGGATTAAAGGGCTATTGTCTGTTCTTACCCCTGGATTCCCAGCATTTGTTTTGGGACGTGTACTTTACAGCAGCATGTGTGTGACAAAGGGTACTTGTTTTTTACCTTAATAGACAGCAAAAAATATATAATATATTTCATATATTTATGTAAATTATGTAGTTTTGCTTAAATATTTGTAGAGAGTTCATGACTAACTTCATTACTGCTGAAGAAGCCTACAGAGCAGAAGAGAGGAAGCAAGACAGGTTAGAGAAGATGGAGCTGGCTAGATGGCAGACCATTTATGATAAGAAGGTACAAAGAGTCCCTGGCAGCTTCTCCTCTGGGATCTTGAGTTTGAGTTTATAAATCGGGTGTGGGTGGTGTGGTGTGGAGAGCAGGGGAGGAAGAGGAGAGTGTCAGAGATGAGAATGAGAGTGGAGCATGGTACAGGGGGACCTTGGTCCATCAAGTGTTTATCATGTCACTTGAATGAGGTCGTCCCCTTGATAATGATAATTTGCAATCACAAATGTCTTTTGCCATGCTTGGCACTTCAAGGCATTCTCTCACAGAGTATGTCTTCCTCTTCTCTCTCCTTGTTTCTTAAGTGCTCCTCCAGGAACCTCCTCCTTTCATCAACAGTCTTGGTCTTCAGAGCATTCTTTCCTTCAGACTTCCCTTCCTCTTCACCCACCCCACCTTCCTTAGCCATAGGGTCTCCCCCAGTGGGGCTGTCTCTGGTTCATAGACTCCTGGGCCAGCAGTGGGTCTTCTTGCCCCCTTTACTGATTTTCTTCTGCTTTGGGATCCCGGCAGGTGCATTCATCTTGCTCACAGTCCGCAGCAAATGGTATTACCTAAAGGAGATACAGAGACAACTGAGTCACACTGGAAATTGTGTACTTGGGAGTTTTTAATATTGTTCATATGTGGGGGAAACTAGATGGGGAAATGGATAGAGTACTAGGCCTGGAGTCAGAAAAACTCTGTCTTCCTGAGTTCAAGTCTGGCCCCAGGCACCTCATCTGTGATTCTGGGTAAGACTTATCTCTGTTTGACTGAGCCTCTCATCTCTTCTTGAGCTGGAGAAGGAAATATCCTTCCAGTATTTCTACCAAGAAAACCCCAAATGGGATATCCATCATCTCTCTCGATTGTCTTATGCCAGCAAATATTAGAAGCAGACAGGGTTTTTTTTTTTCCCCTCTTTGACTTTTGATTTCACCAACATAAAAAAAAAATTGCAGCTATAAAACCCATTCAACTGAAGACATGAAGCCTTCTAACTTACAATTGCTTTACCTGGGTTCTATACCTAGCATCTCTGACTTCATGGAGAGATTTCATTGGGTTTGTGAGCCTCAGTGGGAAAAAATAGCACAGCTTTATTTTCACTAACCTTCTAACTGAAATTTATGACTCCCTTAAATTCTTCAAGCATTCATTTATGAATAAACAGACAAACAAACAAACATAAGGCTGGGAGGTATTTTACTAGATTGCTAGAGGGGTCCATGACACCCCAAAATGAATAAGAATCTTTGTTTGAAAGAGTGACTGGCAGCACAGAGACATTAGGAGCCTTGAAAAGAACCACAAAACTAGAATATTCCACATTCTGCTTGAACCCAGGGCTTTGACTGTGAGATCAGCTCTTGGTCCACTATATCATGGTGAGGTAGATAAGGAACTCATTTTACAGATGAAGATAAAAGCTTAGAGGTGTCAATCCCACTGACGGAGGTTCACCCCAAGGTCAATGAGGTGAAAGTGAGGTGGTGGTATAGCAATGCTTTATTTAGAGGAAAAGAGGGGGCAAAGGGGGATGTAGAAGTGGCAGTGGAATGGTGGGAGAGGGAGGAAGGGAGAGTGAGGGGGTAGCCAGAGACCAGTGGATGGCTAGGGGCCTCTCCTGGAGTGGAGAAGAGGGAAATCTCTTATAGTGTGGTTGTCTGGAATGAGGTAACCTGTGTTGCCTCTAACAGTTCAAACAAGGTTACTTGTGCCCAGTTCATTGGATGTTTAATTCCATAATGTTTAGAGTTCTGAGCTTGTAGGTGGGAAAATTTGAGGAGAAATCTTTTCTATTAACCTTCCTTTGACTCAGTTTCCCCATGTAGAAATGGAGACATCATAAATGAACATCCTAATGCAAGCACCAACAACATGGAAATGGGTTCTGATCAAGGACACATGTAATACCCAGTGGAATTGTGCATCGGCTATGGGAGGGGTTGGGGAGGGGAGGGAGGGAAAGAAATATGATTTTTGCAACCCAGGAATAATGTCTGAAATTGACCAAATAAAATTAAAATAATAAAAAAAGAAATGGAGGTATTAGTCACATCTATTGCTCAGAGTTCTCACGAGGATCAAAATAGGTAGTATATGTAGAACACTTTGCAAACCTTAAGATGCCATATTAGTGTTATTTAGCAATAGTAGTAGTAGTAGTAGTAGTGGTGGTGGTGGTGGTGGTGGCAATAGGGGCAGTAGCTATTAATAGTAGTAATAGTAGAAGTAGAAGTAGTATTTCTGGAGGCAAGGTATTGTTATAGTCTTAGGAATCTTGATAGTTTTATAAGAAAATTATTCCATTTTTGGTTCCTTCATGGGGAATATCTGTCCTGTCTTCTCTAAAGGCTTCCTGAAAAGTTCCCTGTTCTGGTGAAACTCTAGGATTTCTCTACTATCTTGGAAATGACTAATCTCCTTCTTTATAGGTTTCCTCCCTTTCAGAGGTGGCCCAGAGCATATCTACAAGTCCATTAGACCACCCTTTCCCCAATACCTATACTTCTAGATTTTCTTTGCTGTCAACTTGTTGACAAGGATTTACTAAAGTCTTAGTCTCAGAAATATGCTAAGAACACAGAAATCTTGCCTTGTATTTGACCACCAAATAAAAGTTAGCTAGATCTGTAAGCAAGAGGAATTGATTCAGAGTATGAACATGATGATTATCCAAGTTCCCTAAAGAGAAGAATTGGTCCAGGGATGGTGCTGAGTGGGCTTGTTTTGATACTGCTCCCAACTTAAATTCATGTGCCTGGGGCAAAGTGGACTAAATGGTACACCAGGAGAAATAAGATCTCTTTCATATACAGGTTTAGGTGAAATGATATTCATAGTCATTAAATGAAGTAGCAGTGAAACCATGAGCAAGAGGATCTTACGATGAGGACAATGAAGGACTAATAGCAAATGGCCCTGACCCTGCCTGTTGCCTCCTTGGGTAACCAGGAATCCTTTAGGAAAATAGCATGGAGAGGAGGAGTGGTGGTCAGGTGAACTCTTTGATCAAGGACTTTCTCATTTTCAGTGAAGAAATCAATTTAGGTGGGTTTGACCTTGTATTTTAGATTTGCGAAAGGTGATGAGAAATGCTGGCACTGATCCTTCTTTAGCTAGTTTAGAAGCTAGGATGGCTGTTAGATGTTTTAGATGTAACACATTTATAGACTTTAGAACTAAAAGGGATTTGGATGTTACATGGTCTGACATTGTGTATTTGATTTGTTGTGGGCCAATGTGCAAAGAATGCAGTATAACTTCTTTGGCCAGTTACAAATGAACAAATTGCCCCAAAATCATCTTCCCTGTTATCCTCCTAGTCTGTCTCACCACCAGAGCTCTGCATTCCCTTCTGGCATTAAATCTATAGTGCTATGAACAGGAAGGGATATGACCAGAAAGGGCAAAATCTCCTTCATAATGTCCTGCCAGAAAGATTGTTCAAATAATCTGGTGGCCTTCATTACTCTTTGAGCCCCACTGCTCTCAGCTCATTCAGATCAGTGATTTCCAAAATGTGACCTACAAGAGCCTCCTAGTGTCCTCTGTGAAATGGTCTCCTGAATGAATAATTTACTTCTGTTATTTAATAAAACCAGATGCCATCTTATGGCTGTCTCAAAAGATATGACTTTCTTCTCATTTATCCTATAGAAGTTTGGGAGAGGTGGTGCTAAACTAGAGTGGGTATGGTGCATGAGTGAGTGGTCTATTGAGCCTTTTGATTTTGTTGTTGAAGAAGAACAATGTCTTCTAATAGAACTATCCTAAAGAACCCTTGAATCCTAAGACTCTCAGAATCCCCCCCCCCCTACCCCACCTCAGGGTTTCTTCTTTCTCCTGAATGTTAAAAGAAAATCCATGAGAAAAAAAAGAGACATCAGAGGCCATCTAAATAATCCCACTTATGTCTGAACAAGATTCTCCATGATAGCATACTTTACAAATGGACAGCAAGACTTTGAAGGGAAATCCATTAACTCAAAAAATGGCCCATCTTCCTAAGTTTTAGGAAGCTCCCCCCCTGCTTTTTTTAAGTCAGACTCTCTATCATTGTGATTTTTACCCATTCATTGATCATATGTCTGCTCTTTGAAGCCCAGGAATGCCTCATCCACATGATGGCCTTTTAAATTCTTGAAGAAAGTTATCATGGTGTTTCTCCTTGCTCTTCCTTTAGTCTATTCTCCTCCAGACTGAGAATCCTCGGTTTCTTTAACTGATTTTCAACAGAACATATTAAAGGAATCCTCCTTTATGATTATTATTCTCCTTGGAACACTCCCTATCTTATCAATGGCCTTTCTAAAGTAGGGGCCCCAAAATAGAACATAGTAGTCTAGATGTGGTCTGACCAGAGCAGAGTACAGTGGGATTATCACTTCTCTAGCCCTGGAGTCTATGCTTCTTTTAATACTAGGATTTTTTTTTTCATGTATATATGTGTAAATATTACAAAGGAAGGATATTTGAAGAAAGTAAGTAGTCTGTTTCTGGAAATCGGTTCCTGCCAAAAACTCAGATTGCTTTGTCTGATGGACAAGTGTATCATGACAATTTTTTTAACAGTTTAAACATTATTTTATTTGGTCATTTTCAAACATTATTCCTTGGAAACAAAGATCATTTTCTTTTCCTTCCCTCCACCCCCCACCCCTCCCATAGCCTATGCAGGATTCCACTGGGTATCATCACATGTGTCCTTGATTCAAACCCATTTCCATGTTGTTGGGATTTGTATTAGGGCGTTTATTTAGAGTCTCTCCTCAATTGTATTCTCTCAACCCCTGTAGTCAAACAGTTGCTTTTCCTTGGTGTTTTTACTTCCACAATTTGTCCTTTGCTTGTGGATAGTGTTTTTTCTCCTAGATCCCTGAATATTGTTCAGGGACATTGTATTGACACTAATGGAGAAGTCCATTACGTTCAATTATACCACAGTGTTTCAGTCTCTGTGTACAATGTTCCCCTGGTTCTGCTCCTCTCACTCTGCATCACTTCCTGGAGGTTGTTCCAGTCTCCATGGAATTCCTCCACCTTATTATTCCTTTGAGCACAATAGTATTCCATCACCAACAGATACCACAATTTGTTCAGCCATTCCCCAATTGAAGGGCATCCCCTCATTTTCCAATTTTTGGCCACCACAAAGAGCACAGCTATGAATATTCTTGTACATGTCTTTTTCCTTATTATCTCTTTGGGGTACAAGCCCAGCAGTGCTGTGGTTGGATCAAAGGGCAGACAGTCTTTTACTGCCCTTTGGGCATAGTTCTAAATTGCCCTCCACAATGGTTGGATCAATTCACAACTCTACCAGCAATGAATTAATGTCCTGACTTTGCCACACCCCCTCCAGCATTCATTACTTTTCTTTGCTGTCATGTTAGCCAATCTGCTAGGTGTGAGGTGATACCTCAGAGTTGTTTTGATTTGCATCTCTCTGATTATAAGAGATTTAGAGCACTTTTTCATGTGCTTATTAACAGTTTTGATTTCTTTGGCTGAAAACTGCCTGTTCATGTCCCTTGCCCACTTATCAATTGGAGAATGGCTTGATTATTTTATACAATTGATGTAGCTCTTTATAAATTTGAGTAATTAGACCTTTGTGAGAGGTTTTTGTTATGCAAATTGTTTCTCAATTTGTTGCTTCCCTTCTTATTTTGGTTACATTGGTTTTGTTTGTACAAAATCTTTTTCATTTGATGTAATCAAAATTGTTGATTTTACATTTTGTGACTCTTTCTATGTATCATGACACTTTTATCAAGGTTTGCTCTTATCCCTTGGGACCCCTGTGCTTGGGCTTTGTTCACCTACCTTCTTGGAAGAGAGGGTTGAAGAACAGCAGTCTCCACCATCATACTGACAGTAGGCTCGGTTGTTGATTGTATCGCACCACCCATCCGCTTGAAAAGGCTGGTGGAGAAAATGAAAAGTCAGTGTTTATGTAGGATCTCCTTCACTGATCTTGGTCAAGCCTAGGACTACACAGAAATAAATGGAGAATCTGTAGGGGGCAGGAAAGAATACTGGCCAAATCTCATAAAAAAAGAGGGGGGGGGGTTGTATCCGCTGATGGTGAACTATTTTAGTGGTTCCAGGGCCATTACACTATCGTGAATGACATCTCAGGGATGCTCAGTGTCCCTGGTAGCAGGCCAGTCTCTTTAGTTTCCTTAAGAGACCTATTCCTAGTTTGTACCTTTTCATAACTGTCTATAGACTGGCTTGTCCACAGGCGCTTAAAATGGCATAGGGAATGGATGTGAATTTTCACCTAATTTCCCCAAGTATCAGCATAGTCTCATGCCGAGAGGCTCAACTGATCAGGAGGCCAGAAGGAACCTGTGGTAGCTATACTTTAGCTCTAGGCTCTAAGCTCTGCCTGCAGCACCTACCACTGACTGGCATGCTGCCAATGAGACTTAGGGGGTGGGTCATTGGTCATTTCTTCTGCTTCCAGCCCAGCAAGAATAAGAGCATCCTTCACTACCCTTGGATCAGAAGACTAGTACTTAGAGATTAGGAACTTTCCAGAGGTCCTATGTAAATACAAGAGGGTGGCTATCCCAGAGTAACTTGTCATTGCATTTGGTGACCCCAATCCTGGGGCAGAAATGTTCACACATGTGCATCAGTCCTGTGCACACAGCGGTAAGACCACAGGATAATGGGGGAGCGAGCCAAACAGTTTCCATTTGCTCCTGTTACTGCTGCAAGTTAGCAGGAACCAAAATGGGAATCAGGCCCAGGCCAAACCAGAGTTAATGGAGTGTTTCATCCCAAAAGGGAACATATGATAAGAACAGCAACAAGTGGTTAAACAATAACTCAGTGGCCCATTGCCATGTATCTCAAGAGGAAAGGCCCTGGCAGGAAATATAGTCCCACAGCATCTTGGAGGACTTACCAGCCAGCCCACCTACTCAATAACATTGGCTCTCCTCCATTCTGAACTGATGCATTATTGCAAAGCCTCTAAAAAGCTCTCAAGTTTAATTGCTTAGGGCAGAGAATCTCAACTATTTTTGAGTCCTGAACCCCATTGGCAGTTTGCTGAAGTCTATGGATCTTTCAAAAACTAATGTTTTTAAATGTGGAAAATAAAATACAAAAGATATAAGGAACTAAATCTGTGGAAATAAAGAGTTATGACCTAGTTTTTAAGAATAAATTCATGGACATCAAGAATTCAAGTTTAGAGCTGTATAATAGACTGGAGCTTCCCAGATTATAACTCTGATTCTGAATTTTCATGGGCCAGTCACTTCCTCTCTCTCATTTATTCCCCAAATTTCTTCATTTGCTCAACTAAGATAATATCACCTATTTTAGAGGCTCATAAAGGTTACTAATAAATAAAAAACTAACAAAAGAACTTATCAAGTATATATGTAATGTATATTTATATATACACACATACATGTACATATGTGTGTATCTACATGTATTTATTTTCTATTATATATGTATGATAGATGCATATATTTATTTGACAAGAACCATTAGGTTTTGCCTGGACCAGACTTTTCAGTGATGTAGGGCTTCATCAATCTCATTTCAGATTTTCTTGGCAAAGACAATAGAGTGATTTGCCATTTCCTTCTCCAGCTAATTTTACAGATGAGGTAACCAAGTCAAACAGAGTAGTGACTTGCCTAGGATCATACACATCAGACACATTAAGTGTCTGAAGCCAGATTTAAAATCATGGAGATGAGTATTCCGTAGTCCAAGCCTGGTGCTGTTAAAAGTATATATAATTTGGATAGAGGGAAGGAAAGTAATACAGAGGGGAAAAACATATAAATATTGAATTTATTTAACATAGAAGGGATGAAGGAAAGGGAAATGGGAAAGGGTGAAATCTGAATTCTTTTACCCACTAAATAAACAATATCAGACTTACCCTAGCCTAAAACCTAAGTTATCTAAAAGCAAGTCCAACAGAGGATTGGTATGTCACAAAGAGTCCTTGGTGAGCCAGAAACAGGAATCGCAGGTATAATGTCCACAGATGGTCTCTTCCAAGTAGATATTCCACTCTTCAATCACTGTCCAGCAGAAGACTAAAGACTGACTCCACACCAGTCAATAGATATCAAAAAGGCCAGTATCTTGATGGATGGGTCTCAAGATGATTCACACATACACCTGTCTCCTTCCTCTCTCAGGTCCAGAGTGACAGCTAATCAACTGTCCCTAGGAAGTCTGACCCAACCAGGCTCAGGAAGATTCTGATCTCAAGCCTCTGTCCATCATTCCACTGCTACAGTTCACTATCCACTGCGACACAAAGCAGACTCTGTATAAGGTTTAGTGACCCTGCTTCTCTTTGAACTTGACCACCCTGAAGAGACCTTCTGGTGAGGAAGCTCCCTCTACCAATGCAGATTGGCAGAATCTCTGTAATTTATAGCTTTAGGGAACCACAATTCTAGCCATCATTATTTAAGCAAGGCTAAAGGGTCCTTAAATAACTAACCTGGGATGCATACCAATTTGCTGACCATTGAAATGCTGCTGATACCTCTGAGAGAGAATCTGACAGCTATTTAGCAGCTGTTCAGCAATGTCTGCTGGGAGTGGAAGGTTACACCATGTCCTCTTTTCACCACAAAAGAGAATCAAAGAATAACACAAATGGCCAGGATGTGAGTGTATCCTGAATACCTGGGGCTTATTGTTGTCTCCACGGAACCTAGAATGACAGCAAAATCAAGATTTCCATGTTATATGCATCCAGATAAGGACTTAGTGGGATGCTTAGGGGAACACCTGTGCACAGGACACTGCTGCAGGAAGATGCTAAAAAGAAGAACAATGCGGGTAGGCTTTCCTCTTCAACACTGTATCTTGTTATTTTTCCCCAGCTCTAGCTGACTCATTGAAAAACTAAATCCATCCCTGATTGCTTTTCTGTGTGAATGCCTATTTTAAAATGGCACAATAATACAAACACACTTCCCCTACATACATGCATATCATCTCCAGCATGAGGGGTTTAGGTTTTCTTCCATCTGCAAGAAGGAACTTGACAGTGAGGACTGCTAAATATTACAGTGAGTAACCAAGGGAAGCTGTGGACTCTCCTTCTCAGTAGTCTTTGAGAGGAGGACGGATTCTCATCTGGGAATCATTAAGCATGGTCTGCCTGGAAGAAAGGAGCATGGATAGGTGACCTCCTAGGTCCCTTCCAGTTCCATAATCCTATAGGGCTAAAATGATTTACAGACTACTTTTGTGCTTCTGTGAGGTCTTCTAGGAAGGGAAAGGGAGGGAAGAGGACAGAGAAATGGGGAAATCATTGGAAAGACCAGAATTTAATCTTACTCTATACCTATTAGAATTAATTGCTCCTCCCCCAACCTGCCAAAACTAACCACTCCACCCTAAACAAACAGAGTTGCCTATAGCAACATGTGCTGGGGAAACTTGACTGCTTGTATCCAAAGTTACAATGGAAAAAAATAGGAGGAGGGAAATGACTAATTGATCCAAAATCTTGAGAGTTTCTGAAGCCTGGATATAGTCTAGGAGTTTTTGTCTCAACAACTGAAAGGTGTCAGGCTTAGGATATGGGATATAGTGTTTGTTGAAATTGCCTACATGAATTTAGACATTCTTCTCCTAAAAGGAAGCTTTCCAAGCTCTGCCAAGGGAGGGTTTTTCCCCTTCACCATGAACACATATATTCATTTCTCTGTCTAATCTTTTATATCTAAAGAAACATCTCATTTATACAGCATCATCAGAAAATTCACCATCTGGATAACTGAAGCTTGCTTCTTCAATGGATAATTTTTTTTCCTTTTAACCATTTTGGTGGACATCTTTCTTTAAAAATAGATTCTACACATTCTTGTGCTCTAAATCAGAAGACGGAGAACATAATTTTAACTTTTTCAATGATCCAGAATCACAACTGAGAGTCTCAATGTGAATATAGTACTATGGAGAGACAGGAATAGAAAATTGAATTTGGGGTAGGAAGACCTGAATTCAAATTCTGATTTAGCCATCTACTTACCAACTGTGCAGTGACTCTTAGAAGTCATTTCATTTATTTGGTTTTTTTGGGTTTTTTTTCATTGTAAAATGAGGGTTTTGGACTTCTAAGGTCACTTCCAACTCTAAATCTATGATTCTCTGATCTTAATATATGGGTCCTGGCCAGTGAGCCTGTCCTGATGAGTATGTGTAGCAGACTTGGCTAAAGCCGTATACCAAAGTGGACTTCAGAGCACTCTTTTTCTGAAACTCATTCTAATCTGTTAACCCTGTTTGACTGGGTAGAGAGCTGGAGCTGCAACACACTCAAAAGTCTTTAATTGGGTCAAAATGGATCTCATAGTCTGGGTCTTTGCTGGCTTGCTGGCATTTAATAAGGAAGACAAGATGCTTTGGATCTCCAGACTGGGGCTATCATTGAATCTGAGAACACATGAGTCTGCTGTCTTTCAACATTTTTTTTTCTTGCCATCACTTCAAGGGTAGTGAATGTTATCTTGTGAGCCTCAGAATGCTAACATAACAAGCCATTGGAGTACAGGATCAGGAAGAAATGATGGGATTTTCCTGAAGCCAAGTGGTGAGAATTTAAATACCCTGTTAACTGCTTGAACCAAGCAGTAAGTTGTTGAAAGAGAGGACTTATCCAGCAGCTAAACCATATTTGGAAATATACTTAGTAGGACAACGTTATTTAGAAACTCCTTTAAGTATGAGCCCACTATCCCTAGGGACTGAGATGGTTTAGGGGAGAGTATTCTCCCGAGTGTTAGGAAAAATATTTATGCTTCTGTTCTTGCCCTGTCTTCACACACACACACACACACAATATATATGTATATATATGTATATATATGTATATCACAGTAATATCATTTTGTAAAATCTGAGATTAATTGGTTAAAGTAATTAGGACATTAATGATTGTTAATTAATAGTAGAAGAGGGAAATATGCTGAAATGGAAACTCCAGTTAGTGGCATTAGAGAAGAATAACCCCATCCATTTAGGGGTACATTATAAATCTGAAGATCAGATATAGCCATCCAAATTCTGTAAACCTATTTGTGCTTTTCTGGAGAAGAGGGTGGGGAGAAGCATGAGGACAGAACCTCATTGCTATAATGAAACTTCAGTATTTTCTATTTGCCCCCCAAACTTCTTTTATCTTTATAATGCTTTGTGTGTGTTTTTGTCTGTTATCACTGCACTTTGTTTCTTCCCTCACTGATACTCTGTTAGCTATGACTTCTTGCTGCTGTCAGAATGACTGTGTGTAGCAGCCTCCCCACCCTTCCAATTTATTGCTTCTCTTAGGCTATGGGTGGGAAATGAGATAAAAGCACTTCTCAGAAATATGTCTAAAGAAAAAAAAAAGAGTGTATAGAGGCCTGTGTGAGGACCTGGGAGGAGCTCTTCTATGAGGAAAGTACATGAGCCATAGAGTATGACATCTATTTTGGCTGCTCAAAGACCTGTTTTTCTCCCCTCCTCCTGGACCTCCCAACTCTGAGCTATGTTCCAGATAGTTAAGGTTGATGAATAAATGAACTTCTGATAAGGGAGTGGTTATTTTGTTAGGCATACAGGTATCTATTAAGGAAGCCCAACAGTCTATCTTCTTTGTATGAAACTGGGAACTATCCAGGGGCAGGGAGGGTCATCTTTTCTTTGTCATATGGTCAGATGACCAAAGCATCTTTTTGTGGGCACATGCTGAAAGCTGAAAGCATGGCAACCAAAGTTGCCTGGACCATGGGCATGCTTGTAAGGTTGCATCTATATTCTTCATACACCAAAGCACTCCAGAGAAGAGAGCATCCAGGGATAGAAATCGAGTGTCAGAAGGAAAGGAGAGGTCCAGAAGCTTTCTCTAGGTTCATAAAGGGGAAGGGAAATTATTTTACTCTGGACAGAGAAAAGAGTAGTTGTGTCCTGGCCTATTAAATGTAAAGCCTTCTGTGTGGGCTAAATATCTGATGACCAGCTGAACAAATGGATTAATAAAAATCCCCCATTTCCCATCAACTTCCAGTGGATGTCCTGCTAAGTTAAGGAGCAAAGTTTATGAATTCCCTGCCCCCCCCAAGAAAGGTAAGAAAGTAAAAAAAAGATCAACAGAGCAAGAGACAAACCAAGAGATATGTTGAATTTGAGATGCCTTCGGAATATGCAGTTTGGAATATCCAAGAGACAGGCGAGGATGTGGGACTGGCAGTAAGGAGAAAGTGAGCCGTCTCTGTAGATGTGGGGTAATCTACATAGAGGTAATAATTGACCCTACCTAGGAGTTGATGATATCATCAAGTGATATGATATAGATCAAAAAGAGGGGAGAATCCAAGACAGAGCCTTGGGATATACTCATGGTGAATATAACATAAATGAAGATTTTGTACTAAAGGCTGAAAAGGAGCAGTTATAGAGGAAAGAGGAGAAAAAGGATGAAATGAAGAGAAAGAAGAGGGAAGAGTGGGAGGGAGGGAGAGAGAGAGAGAGAGAGAGAGAGAGAGAGAGAGAGAGAGAGAGAGAGAGAGAGAGAGAGAGAGAAGGAGAGAGAGAGAGAGAGGGAGAGGGGGAAACGTTAGCTAAACCTCAAATTGAAAAGTCTTAGAGTTTTCACTGGATATGTATGGATGTGCTTTTCCTTTCTTCTCCCTGAAAAACCCACTCATCTTTTCCCTTTTCTTATGTTTTCTCTCTTATGTTTCATGGGATAGTCATGGACATATAGCAGGGAACTTCTAGCCTGGAAGATGACTGATTCTTGCAAGGTAAAGCACATGATTAGACTCTGCTCCTCTTATTATGAAGTATTTGAAGCCTGGAGAAGAAGGTGATAATCTAATCAAAAAGTTGATATATGACTAATGCCTGATTACTGTTTTTCTTCTGCCTTTCCTAAGTCACCTCCCAACAAAACCTCACAGTCAGTCAGTCCTTTGGATGACTAATCACAGTCACATCTGTTTCTTTGTATTGTTTAGGCTGCATCTGTCTGGCCAAATAGAACCTTTTTTTTTTTTTCCAAGGCAGCTGTGGTGCAGGCACCCAGTGAAATCTTTGTAGCAACTGGAAAAAGTGTGTAAAAATATAAGTACATATGTATACATATATGTAAACATATATCCATATTTATGCATGTGTGTGTGCTTAAGTGTCTGTATATACTCTTTAACATTCTGCTTCACTGCTTAATGATCTTTGACCTACTTATTATTTTCCTAACTTCATGTGTTGGAAGAATTCACTAACTTTTATCATTCAGCCTGTTTGAGCCCTCTTGTGACCCTCTTTGGAATGCAAAATCCAGACTCTCTTAGGATCATAGAACTTAAACTGGAAGGGAAATTTAGGGGTTATCTAGTCCAATCTCTCTTACTCAAGCATTCTGCATTCCTGGGGGACTAAGTTCTTCTTGTTTCCTTCTGTACTATCATGAAATTATAAGATGGATAAGTTTAGGAATCAGTCTAATTCCCTCATTTACACATAAGGAAACTGAGGCCCACAGAGTTGAAGTGAACTTGCTCAGATTCACACAAATAGTCCATAGCAGAGGTAGTATTAGAACCAAGTCTTCTAATTCCTACTCTATTATCTCGTGTCCCACTATACACTACTACTATCAAGTGGCTTAACTACCATGCTTAATGTAGATGCCAGAATGCACATTCCTTGGGCATGCACACAAGGAAGGTTTCAGCTCAGGAAGCATTAATCCTCAAATCAATCAAATGATGAAGAATGAACAAAACTGCAAGGAAAGGGGTACAAAGCCACCCCCTTCCCAATGGCTTTTTCTAATACCCCAGAAATTAACTGAAGACCTAATCTGGAAAAGCCACTGAATGTCAAAGGATTTAGTGTTTAACTTGACCCCTTAGTTGTCCCATGAGGTTGAAGCATGCAGAAGGAGTAGCCTTGGCACTGGGGCATTGAGGCCCCAGCCACAGCTGTGCGTGTCTGAAAGAAGAGAACAGCTGTTTTTAGGCAGAGGGAGCCTGAAGCCAGGTGGCTGAATTGGTTCTGTATCTCATTTCCATCATCAGAAGGAAAATGAGAAAGAGAATCAGCCTGTTCCTCCGTGCCTGGACCTTGGAGCTCAGAGGAATGTGTATACATAGGGGTAGCCTGCCCTGACTTGGTTGGTTTCTCCAAATGAGATGTTGTGGCTTTGGGAAAAATCCTCCTAGGGATGATCTGAGTTTAAGTGACTGCACACATCTTTTGTTGAACTGGACGCTTCCACTACTGGTGGTTAAGGGACAACCCCTGCAAAGGTGGAAGTAGAAGCTGAGAAGCCCTTCTTCCAGAATGGGAAAACTGACAATCTTCCTGTCTTTCAATCTCTTTCATGTCCAGGTCTCTCTCTTTTTACCCTTGATATACCAATCAGTGCTAATAAAAGGCATTCATTGAATCTCTGCTAATGCATCAGGCTACATCATTGTTGTAGAGTTTATTCAGTGTTCTGAGTATTTTCTGTATAAGATTCAAACTCAAGTCCTCCTGACTCCAAGGCCAAAAGTACCTACAGGACCACCTAGCTGCCTCTTCTGTAGAATCAGGGGCACATTAGATGCCCTGTGAGGTACTTTGAAGCTATAAATGGATGATTCTTTGATATATGCTCTTATCAAAAGGAAGTAGGCCAGAGGCAGAGAGTTTGAGCACAATAGTGGTATCTCTAAGGTATTAAAAGGACCAGAGAAAGATGTTCAGCACAATGGATAAAAACTACAAGGAAGAATAATGAAAAGGCTTGGATGACAATTACAAAAGATGAAAAAGCTGCTAGTTACAGCAGTGGTACATCCAATATTGAGCCCACAAGGCCACCAAATTTTTGAAACGTGAAGGAATAAAATCTAAGAGTAGGATATCTGATGCAGGGAGGGGGGACTGGTATAGACACAGAAGTTAGTGGGGACATAGAGTTGGAGAAGAAAGAAATGGTAAAAGAGAGAGATGGGTAGGATACTCTCACTAGGCTCTAAGGTCTAAGCTCTAAGACAGTCTTGAATGGAAGAGTCCCTCTTCTTGTTCCCTACCACCTGCATAACTAGTATTGCACACTAAGACATCTTTAACTACTATATGATTCCCACTGAACCAGACACATTGGGGAACTATTCTTCCCATCTTAAATCTAATCCAAGATTTGCCTTTTCTCTCTTAAGAGCTCTATTATTTGCTACCTCTCTGTGAATTTAGGCAAGTCATGTGAAGACCAAGAGGCACAGATGATGTCAGGAGGCAGCCCTAACTAAAATTTCAGGATGAAAGAAGTGCTTCTTTCATCACCAACACTGCTCTTACACAGGACCAGATATTCATAGATCCAGAGCTGGAAGGACCTGGAGGGACCATCTTGTCCAACCCCCTCATTTTTCAGATCAGGAAAATGAGAGTCAGAAAGCCTTTGTTCAAGGTCACACAGAGAGTAAGCATCAGAGGTGGTATTTGAATATAGATCTTCTGATGGGAAGAGAAAAGCAAACAAACAAAAACCTTGGGGAACAATAAGTTCCATAACATTGAATCTCAACAGCATGAGGCCACCCAAGGCTGTCCCAGGCCACTTGGGTCTTTTTATACTAGAAAGATATAATGCTTTGTGTAGCTTCCCTTCAGGGGAGCCTAGGAAGGTTCATCTAGGAAGGAGGGAAGAGGGAAAAAGACCCAAATTATCCTTTTCTCCCAACCTTCCTTTAGTTCAGACCAAGCTCAAAATGAAAATGGCCAAGGTCCTTTCCTACCCAAGGTAAATACTTTTAAGTTTCAAAAGCCCCCAAAGTGTGATTTATTATCAACATGGTCTTTTAAACTCAGTTAACAAAGGAGCACAAATGGATGGGGTTGGGGTGGTATTTGAAACAAGAAGTCAAATGGAGCCTGCCTTTTACCAATATAACCCTGGGTTGTATCCCTTTCCATCTACCTGGCTGAGTCCTTCATCACCCATTATAGTCAGTTCACTGTGTCAGTACCTTTATCTTTTCCTCTGCTTCCCCTTACTTCTGTGAAGGAGGCAGTGATAATCTAATGCATTCTCTTTATCCTTTAGAGTTCAAGGGCAAGGTAATTGATTTTCTGTCGTACCCAGAGTAGTCTAAACTTTTAAAGAACATTTAAAAAATGTTATTTGTTTGTTACATTAAAATTCCCAGGTATCTACCTCCTTCCTTCCACTCCCCACACTAGAAGAGGCACCATTTGATAATGCTAAAGCTTACAGTAGCAACATCTCATTGGAATATAAGGGCTCTCCATAATGCTTTGGAGTCAAGTGGGAATAGCCCATGCCTTCTCAAGGATATCAGAAGTTTCATTTTTCAGTTGTCTCTTAGCACTAAACTATGAAATTCCAGTGAGGGCAAAGAGGGTCAGGCACAGGATAGTTTTAGAGGAAAGAGAGGAAAAGATAGAAAATCGACATATTCTTTATAATGGATGCACTGTAAGAAAATTCTAAGCAAGTCTATCTTTTGGAAAGAACATTGATGGAATGAATCCAAACATAAAGGATTTAGCATTGTGCCATGATGAAGGAAGCTGTAGTTCAATGAAAAGAGGTTTGACTTCAAAGTCAGAAGATCTGGCCTTCTTATTTGCCATTTATGTGTGACTTTAGGCAAGTCATTTACTCATCCTTGGTGCCAATCTTCATATCTGCAAAATGAATGAGTTATATTGGATAAACTTAAATATCCCTTATAACTCTGGATAAGGGATGGATGGATGACATATCCCTTTGCAAAAGGAGCATGAGCCTCTAATATCTCAGGATCCTACTTAATGTTGACTTTTGGGGAATATATCAGGTATTCAGAGGAAGAAAGATTGTACTGTAACATTACTGTGTATCTGTACAAAAAGTAGGATGAAAAATCCAGTAATAGAACAGCAGAGAGAATTTATTCTGATAGGCACTGCTGACATAAAACTAATATAGGAAAAGAAGATGAATTAATTAAAAAAAAACAGGCCCAACTTTCCACTTCTACACATGGTTTCTTCATTTGCTTCAGGTTATACAAAGCTTTAGTACTTCCTATTTTCCTCAGAGATTTAAGGTGGTAGAAAAGTACTAAGTATGACTTTCTGGGTCCTGCTTCTAATAATGCTTTGTGGTTTTCAGCAAGTCACTTGCATGGGTAATTCTCTAAGACAAATAGTTACAAAGGAGTTGCTGAAGCTTCATCAAAGCAGAGTTTCCATACTGGAACTTTCCCAAGCAAGTTTAAAACATTCACTTCCCCTCCTCCTACAAGACAAAGAAAAGCCACCACTTCCAACATTATATAGAGGTGCTTGATCCCTTGTATGTCATTAGTTAGATAATTTCAAGACCTGACCTTGGATTGGGAGCTGGAAATTACTTTAGAATGTGGTAGAGGCATGGAGAGAGAGAGAGAACTTGTAAGCCAAGATGCAAGAAAACAAGCTGGGGACGTGACCTGTCAATCAAGAAGAATCCTCTCTCTCTCCATGCCTCTACCACAAGAGCCTCTCTAGTCCAATCCTCTCTTTTTACAGAGAAGCAAAAAGACCTAGAGATCAAATGACTTACACACAAGGGGAATGCCAAATATATAAAGCTGGAAAACTGTTAATATTACTGTTCCTATTCCTGATAAATCTTTCCCACTGCTTGTCAACACTAATACAAGAAGAATCTTGTCAAATTGGTGAATGATCTCTTCATTGCCAAAGCTAGTGGTCTTTTCTTAATCTTCATCCATTCAGTCTCTGTGGCCTTTGAGACTTTCAACCACCCTTTTTCTCCTGGTTATTCTCTTCTTTCTAGTTTTGAGTGACGTTGGCCTCTCTTAGTTTGATCTCTCCTTAGCATTCTTTGTTGATATCTCCATTTCTTCCCATTTCAATCCACTTTTCAATAAGGTGCTAAAGAAATTCAGGTCTGACCATGGCATCTATCTATAACTATAGAAGAGTGGCTCCTCAGTTTTGCACTTAAAATCTTTATCAACATGGCCCCTTTCTATATTTCCAAGCTTTTCACATTTTCCACCCTTCTACATACCCAAGATATAGCTATATTAGCCTACTTGCTGTTCCTCACAAGATGCTCCCTTTTCCTGTCTTTTCCTTGACTGTCCCCCATGCCTAGAATGTTTTTCCTCTTCACCTTTGCCTCCTGGTTTGCCTGGCTTCAAGACTCAGTTTAAAGCTCAATATCTGGAGATCTTTATCTCTCTGCTCCTTCCTCCATATTGTGAGTGTCTTCCCTCTGAGATTATCTGCAATTCATCCAGGCTATATCCTCTGGGTACGGTTATTTCCATGTTGTTTCCCTCATTAATATGTGAGTTTCTTGAGGACAAGAACTTTTTTGCCTCCTTTGTACCCCCCAGCATTTAGTCCAATGCCTGATATATCATGGATTCTTCATAAATAACTGTTCACTGACTGAATGGATGAAATTATGGAGTATAAATTTAATGAAGTATATTTTTTCCACAAGAATTTATAAAAAAGATGGTTTTGAGGAAACCAGGATGGCTTTTCTGATCTGATGAAGAGTGAAATGAGTAAAAGTAGACCAATTAATGTGATAACTACAGAACACTAAAAAAAAAAATTGTAAAGAAAAACAACTTTAAAAGATCCAAGAACTCTGAACATTGCAATGCCCAGATATACCTCTAGAGGACTGATGCCTGAGAGAAAAATAGGATATCCAAGATGTTTAAATTTGGGGACAGAGCAGGATATTGCTTTGCTTTGCTGGATTATGCTTTTTGTTGCAAATTATTTGCTTAATTTTTTAAAATGGGGTGGGGGTATTGAGAGGTAATGGGATACTAGCAATAGTAAGGCCAGGAAAAGAGGGGAAAATGAATAAAAGGCCATTAAAATGTCTTGGAAAATGTATGAAAGAAAACAGGAGACAGAGAAGCAGGGCAACCAACAAGAATATGTTTAATTTAATATATTCTTAAAACATCAGCTATACATAATAGATTCTTAGTTTCATGTACAATCTCTTTTTTTCTCTCCCATATATGGAGGTTTTCATATTTGTTGATGTTTTTCAAGTTTAGGATAACCAAAATTTTTCTTTAAATTAAATCTCGGAGTTAAGGAAGCTGGGTGCATCAAAGCTAAAATCGAAGATTCCTAGGAGTCTGCATACAGTGTTCTGAGGGACTGTAGAGACCATAAAGGTCCACTATACATCACTTTACAGATGTGGAAGCTGAGGCCCAGAAAGGTTAAATGATTTCCCCCAGATAATAAAGATTGTAAGAAGAACAGGGACTTGGGTTCTCTGAGTCCTTTCCACTGTAAGATGCTGCCCCCAGAAATAAGGCAGTAAGGACCTTGGAATGAGACTGGGGAGAAAAAGGACTCTCCTCAAAGCAGTGGGAGTGATCTGGGGTGTCTTAGCATCTGACAAATTCCAAACCATCACAGACACCTTCCCCCAACACAGCAGCAGAAGAAAACAGGAAGATGAAGAAACTCACTGTGACTTGTGTTCAGCCAAAAATAACCTTTCAACAGCCCCTTTCATTTCGTTCCTAATAAAGATTCATGGCAGCTCATAGATGCTCCCCCTCATCCACACATATAGGCAGCTGATGCTCTAACATCTAGCATAGAAACTCAAGCTGAAAAGTCGGTGGCCACCCATATTAACCTGTCCAGAGACAAAGATAACGCTTTTCTCTGGCTGCCCAGGGTTTGCTGATAACATGCTAAATTGGCAGGACCCTGCTGGGGCTAGTCCTGCTGGCAAGATGGGCAGCAACTGGAATACCAATATACAAACTCCATTTCTGAGTTCTCATTTTCACATCAAGTTTTAGAAGATAAAATGCTTTGGATTTGGATCCTGGAAGATCTAGACCCAAATCCAGCCTCTAACATGTATTAGGTGTGAAGGTACAGGCAAACACCACTACTGTGCCAATCCTTGGACAACTCCTTAACTCTCTAGGTTAAAAATGAGTTGTAATCAGCAAGGATGAAGGGAGCTTCCATATGAGGAGTTCCCATAAGAACAAATCTTAGGCACACTGACACTCACAAACCAAAGACCTAGTTTATGATGGGCTAATGAGATCAGTCTCCCCCACCTCAGCCTACCCCCCCAGAAACCTAACCAACCAAAAGAAAAGAAAATCGTAAAGATGTATACACTGAAGTCCTACCACTTCACAGGTGACCAGATTCTAGGAGAAAAGGATCCACATTGAGACAAACCCAGGCTCCCCTTCCTTGGACATTTCTCAAACAGTATCTATCCTGAGGGGACTTGGGGAGAGTGCCATGGCTGGCTAATAACAACAGCAACAGCAAATGGCATTTGCATAACATTTTAAAGTTTGTTAAACATTTTATATTCTTTAGCTCATCATCATCCTAGGTAACACATGTATGACATCTAGCTGCCAGTAACTATGTTAAGCAATTCACATTTATGATCTCATTTTGTCCTCACAACAATTGTGGGAAATAAGTGCTATTATCGAAATTCTACAGATAAGGAAACTGAGGGAAACAGATGTGAGGTGACTTTCCCAGGATCACATATATAGTAAATGTTTAAGGTCACATTTTAACTGAGGCTGGGTGCTCTATGTGCTACGGAGCCGACCTGCTCTCATTTGAGCTTCACCCAAACAAAACAAACACAATTCCCCTGTGAAGTCCTAGAGATATAGTTTCCCCCATCTTACAGATGAGGAAATGGAGACTCTGAGAAGTTAAATGACTTGAATAGGAATACCCAAGTCTAGTCAGTATCAAGGATCGGAATTAAAATACTAGGTCTGGTATTCCTTCCATATAACCACACTGTTATAATTACTCATGAACAACACTTACCTCCTCATAAGATGGATGGGAAGAAAATGCTTTTTAAAACCTTAAATCACTAAGTATTTTTTTTTTGGCTTGAGATCCAATGATTCTCAACACTTAAACCTGTCATTTGATTTCATAATGGTACCGCCATTGGTGCCATTTGACAGTGGTTTTCACCATGTTGTCTGGGGATCATTAGGAGTCCCCCCAAGGCTCTCTCTGTGGTCTGTGAGCTACATTTTTGTAGCACTGATGTCTACAATGTGACAATGATTGTGCTTTTGTTTCTGACATGAATTAACAATTTACATATTATAATACCTCATTAGTGTCCTTCAAGGCAATGTCATTTTTCTCATTAATTCTAGTGTTGGGATTTTTTCCTCCCAATGGTGGCAAGTGAGATTAAATGGCCTGAAGAGTTTTTCTAGAATATTTATTACATACACATACATGTATGCATGTATAGGTATGCATATACTCATTTTTAAGCCTTTACTTTCCTTCTTAGAATCAATAATAAGTAGAGATTCCAAGGCAGAAGAGTGGTCAGGGATAGCCAATTGAGGCTGAGTGCCTTGCCTGGGTTCAGGTAGCTAGGAAGTATCTGAGGTCAGATTTGGAACTAGCACCTCCCATTTCTGGGTCTGGTTCTCCATCTCCTGAGCTACCCAGCTGCCCTTGTGTGTATACTTTTCTTAAACCAGGATTCTCAATGGAATAAACTCCCTCTAGCAATGCAGATTGACACCTCTACTGCACCTTAGAGTCTTAATGAGTTTCTCAGAGCCCTGAGAGTTAAAGGAGCTGCCTCATGTCAAAAATAAGCATATATCAGAAGCATTAGCTGAACAGGAGTCTTCATGATTCTGAGCCCTGAGAAGTATTCATTATGCCCTGCTGCCCCTCATGTATTCCTGTGAATACTATGAGGCATAACCTACTTGGGAATTACCATTGGTCTTTGTTTTCAACTCCACCATGGCTCATATCCCCTAGGAATGCTAATGGTGTGTATGGATGGGTCTTTGTTCCCAATGTAGATCCATTCATCCCTCTGTAGGTGATCTGAGGATCCTCTATTCCTACAGGCTCATCATATTCTAAGCATTGATTCCAAACACAGTGTGATCTACTGATTGACCTCATGGCTCACTGCTCTATATAATAGGTGCCCTTCCTGTCCTCAAGACAAGAGGAGACCACTTGAAGGGATTGAGGATATTTAAGCCTAAAGAAGAGAAGAGCTGGAGGTCAAGTGGATGACAGTTGCTTGAAAGAACTTGGCTTAAGCTTGTTTAGTTTTGCCCCAGAGGGCAAAATGAGTAATGATAGGGTCTAATAGAAAAAGAATTCTTTCAGAAAAGGGACAGTGTCATTTCGGAGCCTTCCTATTCCTAGCACCTAGAACAAGGCTTGCAAATAGTAAACTTTTTAAAATGTTTTGTTTTGTTTTGTTTTTAAACCCAGACCTTCTGTGTTAGAATTAATACTAAATGTCAAAGGTGGAAAAGCAGTAAGGACAGGTCAATTGGGGTTAAGTGATCTGTCCAGGGTCACACAGGAGGAAATATCTGAGGCCAAATTTGAACCAGGGCCTCCTATTTCCAGATCTGGTTTTCTATTCCCTGAGCCACTTAATTGTTCTAAATGGTAAGCTTTAGTATTTGTTGAATTTGAAGTTAAACCTTATAGAGAGGCAGATTTTGGATTGAAAATTTTCCTAATAATTGGCATTGTCTAAATGTGGAATAATAATAGGGGCCTGAGGTGGTGGAGGTGGGGTGAGCAGTGAAGATCTGAATTCAAATAAAGGCTCAAATACTTACTAACTATGTGACCCTGGGCTTGTCACTTAACCCTTATTTGCCTCAGTTCCTCATCTATAAAATGGGAAAACCATTTTTAGAAGGCATTGGTAAACCCTTCCACCATCCTTGCCAAGATTTAGTCCAGGGTCAAGAAGAATCAGACAAGACAAGACTGAATGGCTGAACTACAATAAAAAGGTGGAATAGATTGCTTGAGAAGGTCTTGACTTTTCAAATGCTGAAGGCTTTGGAGTGAATGCTTTATGACCACATTAAGGTAAGATTCCAGAAGTCAGTCCTGTTCAGGTAGGTGTTGGACTAGATGACCTCTGATAAACTCTAAGTTCTGAGATTCTGTGATCCTATTTTCTGTGAAGGATCACTGCCAGGTCCTCCAAGTACAAAGCAGCTCACTTCATTGAGAAGCAGCAGTGTGGGCACAGACATGACTATCTTTGATAAAGGAATGGAGGAGCTTGTCCTTGGTAAAAAAAAAAAAAAAAGAATCTAAGGGGCTGGCCCTGAAATCCTGGGCAAAATAGGTCCTTAAGGGTCTTCTCCAAGCTTGGCCCTTGGCAAAATTGTGAAGGTGATTAAGGTTGTTTGAGCATCCTCCTCTTGAGGATGAGCTAGCCTGGTACAGGAGAAAGATCAGACAAATTTATACTCAAATCCTGCACTGATATATGCTATCTCTTTCATTTGGGGCAAGTTGCTTAATCTCCCTGGGACTCAGTTTCCTTTTCTCTAAAGTGAGGAGCTTAGAATGGGCAGCCCTTGAGGTTTCATCCTGCTCTCAATATATCATCCTATGCATCTTCATTTTTCAATGCCCTTATCCTCCCCAAGAGTTAGCTGAAAGTAGATTAGATGTTATCCTTCCTGGGGATCAGTTGAGACAATTACAAAACCAAAAGTTCCTCCAATGATAAAGAATGGAATCCCTTCACTAAAGTGAACTAGAGGGCACCATGTATGAAGAAGCAGGGGAGTTAATTTGGGGTGGGTGGAAGTTTTCTGATGCTCTTCAAATTGTACTTGTGATGCCATATAGAGATTCTTGCTGACCCTGCTTGACCCTCTGCTGGCTACTGTGCCAAAGACCTGTGCCTGATAGCATGGCACCTTCTGTCCAGCTGTGAACAGATGGGAAGTACATGAGATGAAAGACAGAATGTTTCACATAGGAACTGTGTACTTCATGTTCAGCTAATGGAATTGAACTGAATCAGGTCAAAGAAAGACAAAAGAGGGCAGGTTATATTTTATTCCCATTTTATCTTTCCTATTATTTCCCTCTATTCTCCTCCAAGTTCTTTGGTTTGATTTTAGTTTAGAGGAGGGCGAGTCTTGCCAGAAATGGCAACACCAAAGCCCTCAACACGTGTGTGTCCCCCCCTCCTCCCCTTTTCTCTTTCCCTCCCTCTCAACCTCCCACCCACAGGCCAGGCAGCTCGGCCGACATTTCTTGGCTCTTTCTGCCTGCCTGTGGAAGATGACTGGGAATTCAGACTGTGGGAGGAAACGACAATGTTCATTGTTTGGATTAAATATTTTTCTTGGCCTTCCTGCTGTTTGCTGAGTGTCTTATTTTTTTCCCCTCTCCCATTCTCTCTCATTCCCTCTCTGCCTTGGCAGTCCAGAGCCCTGCTCAGTGCACATAGAGAAGGCAAAGTGTACACTGGCACCAAACAATTTTTAGCCATCCCTTTCGATGACCCTGGATAAGTATAAACAACATGGAGGTGGTTAGGAGAAAGAGCATTGAATCCAGAGTCAGAAGTTCTGGGAATGAGTCAATCTCTGCCACTCACCAGATGAGTGGCATTAAACAAGAAGTTCTCTCTCTCTCTCTCAGCCTCAGTTTCTCCACTGATAAAATGAAGGGTCTGGACTAGATGATCTCTAAGATACCTTTCCCTCTTTACAATGTATTTGATTCTCTAACAATAATATGCTTGGTGAGGGGGTAATTATTAGAGTCTCTCAAAGGTTATGGGAGATATAATTTCTCAGTATTCCCATTAGAATGCAAGTTCCCTGAAGGCAGGGAAAGTACATTTGGTCTTTCTTTGTGTACTTAATGCCTAGCATATAGTAACTGCTTAAGAATTATTTGACTGATTGGTCTCATTTTCAAAATGATGTGGTTGGATTAAACAATTTCTGATATCCCTTTCAACTTAAAATCTATATTTCTCTCTCTTAAATACTGGCTATTTTGGAGGCATCCATCTCATGCCATGTATCCACATTCCTCAAAATATTTCTTGACTCTGAAAACCCTTACCAAGAGGTATTGCCCTGTGATGAATGATCACTGAATATGGTCATGAGTGAAACTCTATGAAACTTAATGCTACCCAATCAAACCCTACTTTGTCTATATATCCTATAAACAACATACTGTTCCTATAAGGAGATACAGAAAAGTAACAGAACTTGCCCTCAAAAAGTCACAATCTATTTGGAGACATAAGACATAGACCTGAAAATTTTGGTAGCAGTTCAAGATGGCAGCTGGGTTGCTTGGTGGATAGAGCATGGGACTTAGTATCTGGAAGAGCTGATTTTAAATCCTAGTTCAGATATTTGTCAGCAGTGTGACCCAGAGAAAGTCACCATCTCTCTTAAGCATCAGTTTCCTCATCTGTAAAATGGGATTGATAAAAGTGCCTAACAGTGTTGTTATGAAGGTCAGATGAGATAACATAAGTAAAGTGATTTGCAAACATTAAGTATCATATACACGTTAGTAATCACTATTACTATTAATACTATTTAAATTACATAAATACTATTTAAATAATAATAATATTTATATAACAATTCCAAGTAATAAGAGAGATCAGAATGTTAAAAAAAAATTTAAGAGTTAGTTGTAGGGGCATTATCAATCACCCAATTCAAATTCCTGACTACTGCAGAAATTATTTCTCTAATACCTCTCAAGGATAGTCATCTGATAGGTCTGAACATCCCTTTTGTGATGGAAAGGTTATATGATATTGTTTAGAATAGCATTAAATATTAACAAATTCTTCCTTATTTTTGACACAAATGAATGATATAGGCAATAAGTACTATATGTTTCTAGGGTAGGAAAGATGAATTTAGATTTTCAAGCAGGAATTTACTGAGGATTGTGAGATTTCAGCTACCTTGAAAGATATGAAGGCTGTTGATCAGTTAAGGAGATGAGCAATAGGAAAGTAGAGAGGTAGAGGTGGGGGGGAAATGTCATTCCTATCAAAGTTATTAAAAAATAAGGGATGTTTAAGGAACAGTGACTAAATCAAAAAAGATGCTGACAAAAAGGAAACTGTATCTGAATTTTATATTTAATGTTTTACAAAAGACAAAAGAGAGTGAGCTGTCTAGATTAGTTAAACCAGACTGTGAAGGGCCTTGGATATCAGGATACAAAGTCAGAACTATATTCTTTGGGGAATGAGAAGGCTTTTGAATGGGGGTAGTCATTTGATACAACCATTTGGTTTTTTAGAAAGACTGCTGAAGTAAATAGTGTCCATGATGGATTGAAGGAAAAGGTGAATGGACCCATCAATACCAGTTAGGAACCTATTATAATACCCCCACAAATGAAATGAGAAAAACCTGAACTTCAATGGAAAAGGAAAGGAAGGGATGGATTTGGTAGCTATTTGAGAGGAAAACTTGACAAAACATGGTAACTTCACATTTGAGGATTAAAGAAGAATTTCTCATTTCTCTATAAGAAATTCCAATCACATGAAACATTATATAATTTTCTCCAAATTGATAGGGAATAGGAATTGTAATTGTGATTTTATTAGTATAGGGAAATTCCAGGAGAGGAAACTCCCTCTATCCATCTAAGTTGGTACCCTGTCTACAATTCATCATCTTAAAGAGTTACCTAATTCACTATGAAGTTATACATCCAATATGTGTCAGGGGTGGAACTTGTACCCAGCTCATCATAACTCAAAGGTCAACTATCTAGCCACTATGTTGTGTAAAGAGAACCCCTTCTTCCCAGAATCATGAACTTTCTGCTCATCCAAGCCAACCCATTAGCATGCGTGGAATGCTCCAAACAGAGACTTTGATTGGTAACTGAGATGTGAAACACAGGGAAAGGAAGTGATGTGGAGAGAGAGGACTATACAAAATGAGACCATAGAGGAGGTGAATTTTTTTTTCCTCTGGAGATTTTTGGCTGGGGGTCTTTCTGTGATTTGATGCTGCTGGCTTGGATGGAAGACACTCTTGTGGGCTTGTAAGATTAGGGTGGGAGGCTAGGAAATATTTTTTTTTCTATTTCCTTCCCTCCTTATTTCTTTCTTAGACTATATTAAAATTAAATTGTTAAAAGCTACTATCATCCTTGTGACTTAACGGTTAAAATTATTTTATAAATGGTGACCACAATAATCTTTTTAAATTAATATTATATTTCAAACCAATTTATAAATATATTTAGAATATTACATTTGGCATAATATTAATTTTCAACATTACAATGTCATGCTGCCATCCATGAGTGTCAGAGGTGGATATAAACCCATTCTTTCCTGACTCTAAGTCCAGCAATCTAGCCCCTCAGCCATGCTACCCATGAAGAACAAAATAATGTTCAGTGAATAATGGTTCAACATTCCTACTAGAAGGAACTGAGGCAACTCAACAAGTGGGTCAAAGGTTGCAGGTGACAACACTTCCCATGAAGCCAATATTATCAATTTAATGCTTCTTTACAAAGCATTTCTCTTAAAACTGCCTTGGAAAATAGTGTATCAAGATTCCCAATTTGAAAATAGGAAATCTAAGGCATAGAGACATTAAGCCTCAGAGTCACAACACTAATAAGTGATGATTTGAAGAACAGTGTCCTCTCCCAGGGCATCATGCTTCCTCCTGTTTCAATCTCCACATCCTGATCTTCTTAAATATATTCCATAAGCATTTTTCTTCTCTATCTTGCAAAAAGGTGATATGGAACATAATGGTTGGTCTGCTACCTTTTCTTCTAAATAGTCTAATTTCCTAGAGAGCTTTTATCCTGTGTTAACTGGGATTGCAAAGACATGTTTTCTAACTTTATTAAAACATCTATTTGCCCACAGTCTACTTTCTTTTAGTGGCAGTTCATTTTTTTTTTAATTCTTATGTTATTTGGGCAGCTGTTTACTCTGATTTTCTCCCTCACCTGTCATGGGAGCCTGGGTTACAAGCCTTGCTCTTCTGTTCTCCATTAGTCACTCAGCATATCCCAGCTCGATTTCACCCATATGGAACCTATTCTCTGCACAAGTGTCTTGTTGACATTCCCTTTATCTGAGGGATGCTTGTCTGTGTATCTTATCCATTCATCTGATGATCTGGTGCATCTGTTTCACACCACACTGAGCAGAGAGTCTTGGTATTCCCCCTCCTCCTCCTCCTGCTCCTGCTCCTCCTTCTCCTACTCCTCTTCCTCCTTAAAGCATGCAAATCCCAGGGAGGTATCCTAGCAGGTGACTCAATTCCCCACAGAGATGTGCTGCGTTAGGTTTTTAGAATCCTGGAGTTAGTGGTTCACATGCTTTTCATCTCCCTCAGTCATTCCTTGGCTTTCCCTCCCCTAGCCCCACATTCTTTTTTCCTTCTCTACCACACACTAAAAACACCAAAACAACCAGCAGTCAATTCTGTCCACAGGACACAGAGCCAGAAAACCAAGACATCTTCAATTAAGGCTCACAGAGTATTGCTTTTAAAAACTGCCATGTTTCTTCCATCCATCCATCTTCCACCACCTAGGGTCAGACATCATCATGCATCACCGAAACTATATCAATAGTCTGTTCTTTTCCCCTTAAACATCTCTCCCTGCTCCAATTCACCATCTGCATAGGTGTCAAAGTTAAATTGCTGAAGCCTATAGATCTGGCCATGCCACTTTTCTGAAGGCTTCAGTGACTTCCCTTTGCCTCTAGAATAAAAGAGAAACTCTTCCACTGAGCATTAGCTTTTAAGGGAAAATCTGTATATAGTTTCTCTTTTCCTACTGGTACTCTTTGCTCATGACTCTCCTTTGATATTCTAGGCTATAGTCAAGTCAAAAATAAGTTTGTTAAATGAATGAAAAGGTCATAAGAACCTGATGCCAAGCTCTGAGATGAGCAATGGCCAACATTCTCAACCTATTGAGTTCCCAATCAATGTTTAATAGCTATAAGGAACTTGTGCTTGGTCTTGGCTCATCCACAAGGGGGAATTAACCTCACAAACTGTGAAATCCTAGAGAGATGGAACCCACAAATGAGATGGCAGTGTCTTATCAGCTTCTCTGGTTTTATTTGTTTTGTTTTTAATGGTGATATGGTTGAATGTGAAATCCAGAAACCTCATCTTTCTGAGTTCAAATCTGGCTTCAGACACTATCTGTGTGATCCTGGGCAAGTCATTTAACTTTGTTTGCCTCGGTTTCTCATCTGTAAAATGAGCTGGAGAAGGAAATGGCAAACCACTCCAGTATATTTGCCAAGAAAGTCCCAAATGAGTTCACAAGGAGTTGAACACAACTGAAACAACTGAATGACAACAACATTGAACTGAGTCCAGTCTTAGCATTTAGTGGAAGAGTAGGAAGAGCACCAGATCTGGAGTCAGAAAACCCATCTCCTATGTGACCTTGGGCAAATCACTTATTCCCAGGTTTCCATTTCCTTCATCTGTAAAAGGGTCAGATTAAGTCTACATTGCTTTTATAAGGAGATAAATCAAGTTTTGAGATCCATGAAGAAGTAACAATTTAAAGCAGATGAAGTTCTTTCCACTCTAGTCTGCCTATTCCCCCTACCTCTAGCCCATCATCCCCTGACACAGTGACATCCCATCCTTTAACTCATATGCTCTAAGTAATCAGTGACTTCATATCCTTTCCTCTGATAATAATGTATTATCAGTAAAGGAAGCATAACATAGTTGAAAGAGTTCTGGGATTGAAGTCATGAGATTTGAGTTCAAATCCTGCCTTAGATATTTTCTAGCTATGTGACTCTCAGCAAGATCCTTATCCACTCAGATGCCCAATGTCCTCCCCTTTAAAGAAGAGACAATAGTATCTTTACTAGCTACCTTGAAGAATTTTCATGATAAAAGGTGCTTTGCAAATTTTAAAACCCTAGAAGGATGTGAGTTGTTTTTATTGTTTCTGAACTCTGCTGTTATCTTTTTAGACAAATTTCAGTGGGTAAAATACACTAATAAGGATCCAGACCTCTAGAACTTTTAGTCCTAGAGAGCTCACAGGAGAACTGGAAATTAAATGATTTGAATCTAATGACCAAGCTAGTCTCTATCATGGCAAGATATGAGTTCAGGTCTCCCTAACTACTATCTCTATGCTTTATGCCAAATTGCACTTAGTTATTATTATGAATTGAAAGATGTATTTATACTGAAGTGCAGATGAATAATAAAGTATTATGTGTTATCCTTCTCAGTGGCCTTAGCATTTTAATTAGGAACAAAGAACTCAGGCCTCCTAGGATATTTTGCTAGGGTTTCCATGCTTTTAAAAGGAGAAATATCAAGACGTTGTTTAGCTAGAAGCAGAAACAACAAAAATGAGGGAAGAAAACATGGAAAATTAACTTTAGTGTAAAAAAGAGCAGGAAGATTTGGGCTGAAGGAAGAAGAAAATAACAACAAAGAAAATAATAGTTGAAATTTTTTAGAGCTTAAAGATATTAAATCAAATATTTTTTGATCCTCAGAATAAACCTATGAGATAAGTTGGTATCCTGATTTTTATTTTGTAGCTGAGGAAACTGAGGTTCAGGGACATTCAATAATTTGGCCAAGGTCACAATTAGTACATGGTATCTGAGGCAGAACTTGAACCCAGGTCTCCCTGGCTTCAAATCCAAACCTCTATTCATTAATAATATGAAATTCAAAAGAAGATTTGGAGAGTTGTAGAATTTTAAAGGAACCTAACAATTGATTTTAGGATGAGATTTGCCAAATATCAGAATCTGGAAATTAGAAGGAACTTCATACATTATATAGCCATACTGGAACCAGAAATGGTTATAGGGTCATTGAATCAAAGATCTGGAGCAAGAATGGCTTCAGTGGCCATCCTAACTAACCTATAATAGAAAATGATCCCCTCCACAAAATACTGAGCAGTTATCATCCAGCTCCCATTTTTGAATCACTCTCATTTTGATGATAGGGCAAATAGATCATATAGTAGATAGAGTGCTGGGCCTGGAGTCAGGAGAACCTGATTTCAAATCCAGCCTCAGATATTTACTGTGTGTCCTTTCTTTGCTATAGTTTCCTCAACTGAAAAAGGAAATGGCAAACTACTCCCATATCTTTGCCAAGAAAACCTCATAAAAATGAATTTCATGAAGAGTCAGACACAACTAAATGACTTAATTATAATAACAATGACATTTTTATGAAGATGTTCCTTTTGCAAGCCAAAATCTGCCTCTCTTGAGTCCTAACTCTTTCCTCTTTTTTCTGATGTCTGGGGCCAAAAGGAGAAAGTCTCTTCAGATATCTGAAGACAGAATTTGGAGAATCATGGGAAGATTTATATGAAAATGTGAAAGTTGTTGAAGAGAAGTTTAAAAAGAATGAGAAAGAGAGGGGTTCAGGCAGAAGGAGAATGGTGAAAGCTGAAGGGGACTGATTTGAGAAGGTGGACAAGAGACTTGATTAGGGAGGAAAAGGAAGATCAGAAGATAATGGAGAAGACTACCTGAAGAAAGAGAAAGAGGATTCCAAGAGCAAGAGAGAGAAGGAGAAGAAAGAATAGAGCTCATGGAGGAGAAACAAGTCATTAAGTCAAAATAAGAGTTAATAGGACAAGGGAAAAAAAAGAAATTGGAAGGATTATTCAGTGTCAACAATGTGAGAATGCATGAAGAAACTGAAAATGAGCTAAAAGAGTTCCAAGGAAAAGAAAACTCTTAAAGACCCTACAGTTTGCCACCAAATCTCTTTAATGATGTGCCTAAAAATAACTTTAAAAAGATAGAGAGGATCTACATATAGGTCTCACTTTTTAAAATTTATTTTTGAAAATTTTATTTAATTAGTTAATTTGGAATATTTTTCCATGGTTACAAGACTCATGTTCTTTCCCCCCTTCCCCTCCCATAGCTGATGTGCAATTCCACTGGGTTTTACATGTGTCATTGTCACTTTTAACTGATATGGAAAACAAGGAGGAGCACTCCTGTAAATGTCTCTTTCGCACAATTATATAACTCATATCAACTCTCAAAGCTCTTCTCCCATCTGAAAAAGAAGAAAAAGGAACTTAGGAGTATTTCTCAAAACATTTCAGGGATTATAAAGTGTTATGAAAATAAGAAAGCAGTTCTGAAGGGTCAGAGGAAATCTTGACCAGTTTTTCAATGTTGAAAGTTCAATTGTGACTTAAATAAAAAGCCAAAAGATCATTGACTATCTAAAGCAAAGAGAAATGGTAGGAAACCTTTCCTCATGAGGAAGAAGCAGCTGCTTGTCCTATGAGGAATGATCATAAGAATCTAAGTTGTCAGGTAATAAATGATCCAATAAGGGTCAGGGGAAGAGAAGAAGAATAGTGATTGTTGAGGACTCAACCAAGAAGTACTCAGCTAGTCATTTAACAATCTGGTAGCAACGGTTAAGAAATCTTCTATCTTGACAGGACAGACTCATCAAATCTGATGACTATTATCTTCTTCTGGTGTTTCAAATGAACATAAATGATACCAACTGACAGAAGCTGGAACACATTGCTAAAGATGCTGATAACTTGAGCAAGAAATGAAAAGGCTTAGATTCATAAGGGCTATTTTCATTACTGTTGCCTGTCAAAGCCAAGGGCATAGGAAGAGAATGACATACTTAGGAAGCAAATAAGTGACTAAGAAAATGGTGTCAAAGAATGGGGTCTGAATTTCTGGACTACAGATTAAAATGGAAGAATGATAGTTTCCTACTCAGAAACAGAATGGCTACTCAGAAGGGCTAGAAATAATGTGTCTTGCTGGAATTTTATAAGGTTCATAGAAAGACTTTTAAAATTAAAAGAATAATATTACCTACATTCAAGTACCAGGTAAGATACCATATGAAGTGACCATATAGTAGGGGAAATAACAGAAGTAGCAATTTCTAGAAATTCTTAGCAGAGCAAATCAAAGATAGGAACTCACATTCAAATCCAGGGTCTCAATATTTTATATAAAAGTGAGAAAAGGATGGATAACAATCAAAGCAGGATTAGAAGTCCTAATTCAAAGAGGCAAATTTAACCTCATTAGTATCACTGAAAATTTGTGAGATAAGAACTATGGCTAGACTATGACTATGGAAGTTTGACCTCATTCCAAACGAACAGAAAGGTAAAAAGAGGGCAGAGAATTATATATTAAGAATTCAGAGTCAAAGGATATAAATGGGCAATTCTGAGACGAAGAAATTAAAACTATCTTTAGTTATAATGAAAAAAACGGTCCACGTCATTATTAATTGAAGAAATGCAAATTGAAACAACTCTGAGGAATCACTTCATACTCATCAGAATAATTAGCATGGCAACAAAAAGAAGATGAAAAGTTTTTAGAAAGGATGTGGAAAAATTGGAATACTAATACACTGCTGGTGGAATTGTGAACTGATACAACCATCCTGGAGAGCAATCTGGAACAATGCCCAAAGAGCCATAAAACTGTACATACCCATTTGATGTGGCAATCCCAAATGGATTAAAGATGAGAAAGAAACCTACCTCTTCAAAAAACATTAATAGCAATAGCAATTCTTTCTGTAGTGGCAAGAACTGAAAACCAAAAGGATGCCTATCAGGTGGAACGGTCAAACAAACTGTAGCATATGCTCATAACAGAATACTACTGTCCAATAAGAAATGACAAACCAAATGATCACAAAAATCCTGGAAAGACTCATGAAATGATGCAAAGTAAAGTGAGCAGAACCAGAAGAACATTGTATACAGTGACAACAATAATACATGATGATCAACTGTGAATGATTTAACTATTATCAACAAGGCAAGAATACAGGACAACTGTTAGAAACTCCTTTAAAAAATGAATATCCTCCACCATAGAAGGAAATGATACAGTCATGTAATCTGGAAAAAAATAAAATTTATAAAAAATTTTAAAAAGAATACAAGTTAATGTGAGAAATGCCAGGAATCAAATTAAGGAAGCATAACCAAGAGAATTTGGGAGAGGAAAAACCAGATGTTATATTTGCCATTAGAATGTGATATAGTTCATTTGGATAGAATCCAATGAGACATTTGGGGAACAGATAACAAACCTGGCAAAGAGCTATGGTATAGTAGTAATGGGGAACTTATTAAGACATCTTTTAGGACATCTCTGTAGCCCAAGCACAGTAGCTAAAAATTTCTTGACTTTTCTTAATAATAATTTCTGCTCTCAAAAGAGGAAGGAACAAGAATGGAGAACTTTTATTTTGTATTTTATTCTCACCAACAAGAAGTTGCAATGGCAGAAATGATAAGAGCTTTTGGGGTATCTGAACTCTCCCTCTTAAAATCTATTATAGAGAAGAAAGATAATAAAATTCTGACACAAACACTAGATTTGGGAAAAACAATTCAAAGAATTTAGAGAAGAATTTATTGATTAAGAGATCATTAATAACTTTGGAGAAATCAGTTCCAATTGAATGATGAGGCTAGAAGCCAATGTGCAGTTAAGTAGGGAGCAAGTAAAAAGGATAGAGAGGCATCAATTTTAGACAACTTCCTCAAGAAGTTTATTATAAAATAGAACAGAAGTATGATAGTGAGAGTGAATGGATCAAATAAGGGTTTTTAAGCATGGGAGACATTGGGAAGTCTTTGTGGGAAATTTTAAAAAAACAGCTAGTAGATGGGAAGAGATTGAAGATTAGTAACAGAATTGGGACAGGAGAGGTCATAGAAAGATCAATATGCTGAAGAAGACAGTTAAATTCAAAAAATTAAAGGACTAAAATTCCTTGCCACTCTAAGTTATCAACATAGTCCTCTATCTGGTATCCTTTAAACTATTTCTTCATACATATATTTTCCAGTTTTTAATAAGTAAAAATTATATAAACCATAAGACTGTTAAAGAACAAATGAGGCATCATTTTACATCTTTCACAAGGTGATTTAAGTTTTTATCTTTGTGTTATTATTCATTTTCTTTCCCAAATGGTCCAAAATCCATCTAAAAACCGTTTCTGCAAACACCATTTTTATTATATTTTATTAAACTAAAGTCCAGGTCCTTTTGGGCATCAAGACATTCATCTTTGTTAGAGGAAACAACTTGTTTCATTCACTAGATGATTCAAATATTGTTTCTTTGTACAAAAATGTACCAAAAAATGGAAACATCTCACAGGGCTAGTACCTTATCTTATATCAGGCACTAGTCTTCTAGGTACAGGAGGTAACTAGAGGGCAGGAGAGCTATTTCAGCAGCCCTAAAATCATACTATTTAGCCACAATGGTGTGCTAGACTTAGTTCATACCATCTAGAAAGCTGATTGTTAAATTTTCAGTGTGAGTACATGTAACTAGGAAATTGGCAAAAGCTACAACGCAGAACTTGCTTTATTGTTCTGGTGATTGTCTAAAACTTAAGTGATGGAAAAATTCTTAGTCCTACAGATTAAACTTAGTGTGCCATGAGCATATTTTTTCCCCAGGACAGTCAGTTATTCTCTCACATCCCTTCATATAGGTGTCTATCTACTTTCTTAACTCAAAAAGTTGCTGATTCTTTACAGCAGGATACTTAGGAGAAGGAGAAGAGAGAATGAGAAGAGGCAACACAGGCATAGGAATCTTTCATATAGAGCTGGTAAGTTAGCATATTCTGCCAGCTCACCAATCCAGAGCTCTCATAGAAGTTTTTAGGCTGTTCATGGAGGGGGAGAGCTTGGTGGTAGGGAGCCAATAGATAGTAGAGAGGAGAAAAGGGAGAGATGAATTAGCTGTGAATGTGAGCTCTTAGGATGAAAAATGACCACTTGCCACTTTTGTTCCATTTGCAAGTAAAACATGATGTTAATAACATGGTCCCTGAGCACATGATTAATAACATGGTCTCCCTGGGGTCAATAATGCTGGCCCATCATGGGTTCTGAAACTGATCTAGCTAGAGCAGCTTTGGAATCTATGGTGGCTCCAAGCAGGGCATTCCTAGAAATCCAAAGGGTATTGCAGACATGCACCACTAAATTTAATAGTCTGTGCATTTTAAAAGTTTCAGTTGAATTACAATCTTATTTTTAATTAGTCCTTATATAACCTAGTGAGGCAGATTAGTATAATTATCTATATTCCACTGATGAGGAAAATGAAGTATCAAATGGTGCCCCAAGGTCACTCAGTGAGTGAATGGTGGAGCTGAGAATTAAGCTCAGGTATTTCAAAACTCCCAGAGCAGGACAAGAGAGATGGAGTCGCCCAGGGTATGGGTCACAGTGTGCTCAATCCCTTTTACTTTCACATGCCTGAGAAGCAGCCTGGTGTCATGAAAAGGAACTAGTGTTAGAGTTAGGAAATCTGATTTGAATCCTGTCTCAGCTACTCATGATGTGTCTCTGTGCCTCCAAGCTCTGGGGGTCTCAGTTTCCTCATTTATAAATCTAGGTTAATTAAGAATTACTCTGCCTACATATGTAGGGCATTGGTGGAGAGTGATTTTTACTAGTTTCAGATAGAAAAAAAGAGAAGTCATATGGTATAATAGAGGCAGAGCTAGCGAAAATGGGGTTCAAGTTCTTCTAGGATACATATTGATTATGTGACCCTGATGATTCTTTTAAGCACCCGGGCTCTCTGAAACTCTCAGACAATAAGTTGCCAAGAAGGTGCTGACATTGTTAGAGGGTTTTGGTTTTCTCTTTTTTTTCTTATTTAGGAGTTCTCCCATGCCAGGCCCTCCACCATATACAGACTCTTAGACTTAAAAGGTACTTTAGGGATCATTTAGACCAAGCCCCTCATTTGACCTATGGGGAAATTGAGACCTACAGAGAAGATATGACTTGTTCAAGAGATAGGACTAGAACCCAGGTGTCCTGGATCCTAGTCAGAAGGAGTTTTGAATGTCTCTCATTTACACACTTCCTTGATTTTTCTACTTCGTTATTATCACAAGAAAATTTTAAAAGCAAAATTTTAGAGTCTATGATTGGGCAGTCCTGTTTCAGAATATACCTAGAGAATAAAAGTCATCCTTCCAGGATACATACATACATATACAAGATAAATACAAGGCAATATCAGGAGGGAGAAAAAGCTAACAATTGGATGACTAGGAGAGGTTAGAGGATGAAGAAGATACTGGAATAGAACCTTGAGAAAACTGAGTAACAAGAGGGCAGCTAAGAAGTACAGTGGTTAGAGTGCAGGACCTGGAGTCAGGAAGACTCATCTCCGTGAGTTCAAATCTGGCCACAGACATTTACTAGCTGTGGGACAGTAGACAGGTCACTGATCTTTGATCGCCTTAGTTTCCACCTTGGTAAAATGAGCTGGAGAAGGAAATGGAAAGCCACTACAATATCTTCCCCAAGGAAATCTCAAATGGGTCAGGAAGAGATAGGCAGGACTAAGAAACAACAAAATGTGTATGTATGTATTCCTAAGTAAGATAAAGATGTTTCCTAAACATTCAGTGCATGCAGAATGTTTTATCCCTTCCAGGGAGTGTGGGGAGCCTGGGGGAAACAAAGAATTATTCACATGGAGATACGGAAGATAATTTGAGGGCAATCTTTGCCCTTAAGGGATTTGGCCTCCTAGGAGAAGCAGATCACATGTATGAGCTCTCTACAGCATCCTAAGTCCTATCCTACACTAGATATACTTTAAGTTCACAAAGCAGGTCCCTGTATTTCCTTATGAATATGGTGCACTTCCCCCCCCACAGGTAGGATGTATGCTGCATGAGGGTCAGCAGGATTGCTTTGTTTCTAATCTTTGTTTTCCCAGGGCTTAGTGTGTGGTGCCTCACAAAGTATATGTGCTTGAGTGTGTTGGATGAATTGTAGAGACACAGTTGATATGGTGGAAAGAGCTCCGGACAAGGAGTCAGAGGACCTGAGATCTTTAGGCCCTTTGGGCATCACTTAATGTGTCTCAGGTCTCCTTTCCTCATCTGCCAAATATAGACACTGGGGCTTTGTGATTCAGCCATTTCAGTTGTGTTTTTCACACTTTGTGCACCAATTTTCTTGGCAAAGATACTAGAGAAGATTGCTATGTCCTTCTCTGGCTCATTTTACTGACAAAGAACTGAAGCAAACAGGACTAAGTGACTTGCCCAGGGTCATTTAGCCAGTAAATATCTGAAGCCAGATTTGAACCTAAGAGGATGAGTCTTCCTGATGCCAAGCCCAACATTCTCTCCACTGTCTCTTAGCTGCCCTAATAGACATTGGGCTAATTGACCTCTAATTTTATTTTCAGCTCAAACTCTATGAATTGATTAATTTAATTATTGACAACCTCTTTGTATTTCTCATGGTCCTTACCAAAGTCACTTGAGTGTATTGGATGCTCAATCAATATTAGCTAGATCACCTGCCAATGGAACATGTCAGCAGGCATTCATCAAGCCAACAGTGACTGAAGGGCCAAGAAAGCCAAGGGAGGGAGCCAACCACACACAAACAAAATGCAGAGGAATTAGATTCAGAAGGATATGGTTCAGGGGCAGCTAGGAAGCTCAATGGATTGAGAGACAGAGTGAGAGACAGGAGACCCTGGATTTAAATCTGACCTGAGACCCTTTCTAGCTGTGTGACCCTACACAAGTCACTTAACCCCCACTGCCTAGCCCTCACTGCTCTTTAACCTTGGAGTCAACAAGATAGAAGGCAACTTTTTTAAAAAAGAGAGATGAGATTCAGGGTCTGTTTCTGATGTTTACCAGCTATTCAGCTTCAGTAAGTGCCAACATCTCTGAGCTTGAATTTTCTCATCTATAAAATGAGGGTTGCTGTAAGACAATGTTTTAGTCCCGCATGCCTAGAAAACTCTCCCTTCTTCCCCTCTGCCCTTTGGAGTGCCTGGATTCCTTCAATACTTATCTCAAACACCACTTTCTTTTTTTTTCTTTTTTTTTAATTTTATAATATTTTATTTGATCATTTCCAAGCATTATTCATTAAAGACAAAGATAATTTTCTTTTCCTCCTCCCCCACCCCTCATAGCCGACACGTGATTCCACTGGGTATCACATGTGTTCTTGATTCGAACCCATTGTCATGTTGTTAGTATTTGCATTAGAGTGTTCTTTTAGAGTCTCTCCTCTGTCATGTCCCCTCCCTACTCCCACAGTTTGTCCTCTGCTTATGAATAGTGTTTTTTCTCCTAGATCCCTGCAAATTGTTCAGGGACATTACACCGCCACTAATGGAGAAGTCCATTACGTTCGATTATACCACAGCGTATTAGTCTCTGTGTACAATGTTCTCCTCGTTCTGCTCCTCTCACTTTGCATCAATTCCTGGAGGTTGTTCCAGTCTCCATGGAATTCCTCCACTTTATCATTCCTTTTAGCACAATAGTATTCCATCACCAACATATACCACAATTTGTTCAGCCATTCCCCAATTGAAGGGCATCCCCTCATTTTCAAATTTTTGGCCACCACAAAGAGCGCAGCTATGAATATTCTTGTACAAGTCATGAATATTTTTGTACATGTCTTTTCCCTTATTATCTCTTTGGGGTACAAACTCAGCAGTGCTATGGCTGGATCAAAGGGCAGACATTCTTTTATCGCCCTTTGGGCATAGTCAAACACCACTTTCTTGCAATAGAAGTTTCCAGCATCCTCCAGCTGGAGCCTGGAACCATCTCCAGAATGCATCTATTCTATAAGGCTTTTGTACATAGGTTTCATGTGCATGTGGCCTCCCTTTTAGAATGTAAGCTCCTTGAGGGCAGAGCCTCTTACATCTTTATTTGTGTTCTCCATCCCTTAGCACCATGCCTGACCACAGTAAGGATCTGATAAATGTGTCTTGATTGGTTTGTTGACTGAACTAAAAAATGTTCTGTAAATGGAACCTGTTTTTTTTTATTATTATTATCAGAGGCAGGGTATTTTGTAATTACTGAGGTATATGAAGAGAAACTTCAACCATTCAACAGAGCTTTAATAGAGCTGGAAGGAGACAAAAAAATTATACAGCAGGAAGTGCCTATAATTAAAATATAAAGCTCATGCCCATACCTACCTGAATTTGTTTTTTAGAGTAGGGAAACTTAGAGCCCTATATTCTGCAGAACTAAGCTTAGAGAGGTATGAAGATGCTTCCCTTATGTAAAGTAATGGACATTCCAGGGCTAAAACATGTTTTGTTTGAGGGTTGTTGTGGTTTCTTTCTTTCTTTTTTTTCTCTTAAGTTTTGGATGAGCCTAACATTTATAATAATAACATCAACATTGACAAAAACACAAGTCTTGATCATAAATGTGTGAATAAGGAGACAATTTGGAGGAGGAGGAGGAAGGCCAAAGGGAGGTAGAAAGAGAAAAATATTGGCTGGGACCCTAACAGAGGAAGATGCCATGCATGCCCCAAGGTTGGCACTGTGGGCAGCAACATCTGTTATTGATGAGAATTTGTGTCTCTCTCTCTTTCTGTATGTGTGTAGAAAGAGACAGGGAGACAGAGAAAGAGAGAGGGAGAGAGAGAAAAGGATGGAAAGAGGGAAAGAGGAAGGGAAGGAGGGAGGGAGGGAGAGGGAGAGATTGTGTTCTTGCCTGTGATTGTGCATGTGAGTGTGTAAGGAAAAACCCAACTTATGTACTGAAGGAAAACTAAGTCATGGCTCCAACCTCATCAGCTTGAAAGGCTGCCCTCAGCAGCCTGCCTTTCATAGTGAGTTAGATCTCCAGCCAATTCATTATTTCTAAGTATGTTTTAAGGAAGAGTGGATTGTGGAAAACAAGCCTAAGAAAAAAAAGAAAAGAAAAAAAGGAACCGCAAGGGCCTCCTGACCCATTTGTATCTTGTTTCTGCCAAGTTCTCATTACAGATCTTGAATAAAAAAGAAAACAATGTATAAGGATAGAATAGCCAAGGAGATTGTTGTCAAAAAATCCTGGATGGCAGAGGATTGTATGCTTGAGGAGGTTGCATGGGGAAGATTAGAGAATAAGTATATATATGCATACTTTTATATGTGTGTATCCATGCATATAGTCATCTTTGGAATTAGGGCATTGGTTATTTTAGCTTACTTTAGTGTTAAGCCACTCATTTACTCCCTAAAATATGTCCTTTGATTGAGTGAAAATGAAGGAAACCAAGAAAGTGTACAAAAGAACCTCAAACTGGGCAAATCCATGAACCAGACAAGATAGAGCAGTTTGAAGGGTTCATGAACAAATAACTCAACTGGTGTCTTTGGATGCCAAAATTCTGAAGGTAAGGAGAGTAGAACTAGACTAACATAGCAAAAACAGCAATTTTAGCCAATGAATATGACTTTTCATGCTTCGTTCAGGTGCCTGGTTGGAAGTAGGAAGATGCTCTCTCATTGGCATAAGTCCTAGAGCAAGAGAAATGTAGTTGAGCTGAAAGGAAATAAGGGAGGAGGAGAAGGACAACAAAGTAAAGGAAGAGAAGAAGATGAAAAGGAGGAAAAGGGTAAGGGGAAAGAGTTTTGCCCAAATCTTCGTCTCTTTTCTATTAGTTTTTGCCTGAGCTTTACTGGTCAAGTTCACTTCGAGCAGAATTATTAGTCCTTCATTTTTAAAGTATATGCTATAAATTAAAGACCACCTAACTACAGGGCTAAAGGAGACCCCAGGAATCATATAGGAATGCCTCTGGCACTTAATAATGAGGAAACTGGATCCCAGAAAGAATGGTCATTATAGTTAAACATTACAGTTAGATTAGATGTTAAAAATCATCAAGGCAAAGGACTGACTCAAGACCATACACCAAATGGGGCACAGATTAAATCTGAATGTTGGTCTTATTCAAGACACTGGTCTCTGATATGACTTAAGCCTCCAGAGCCCGAAGGGACCCCAAGGTAGGTGCTATTATTATCTATCTTTATTTTATAGATGAGGAAACTAAGTTTGACAGGGACAGTGACTTGCCTAAGTCTCCACTGTTAGTATATGTTGGAGGTTGTATTTGAACTTGTGTCTTCCTGATTTCAAGTCCAGCATTCTAAACAGTGAATCACTTAGCTGTCATAAAACATATTTTTTTATTAAAACTACACATGCAAGCATGTTATCTATTCAGCTTAACAAGCTACCAGCCTTATAACTCTCAATTCCCTCCTCCCCACCTCCCTCCCCAGAGTTCATTTCTCTTCCATTGAGAGATCTCATTGACTCCATGGACCACTGCAGATGCCATGACTCTAGATGTTTAAGAGAACTCCCTAGCTCAAATCTAGAAATGTTTCCCCACACTGCACCCCATGTAGGTCAAGCAATAGTTAGTTGTCCTTCATTTTTGATTTGCATTTCCCAGTATTTCTGTACCTTTAAATGGAGCTATCCAACAATATAAAGGATTGAATACTTCCTGAATGGGATTCTTTCCTAATAAAAACATATGTTCTATTGGCTAAGCCAATGTTCAACTGATTAAACCAGTGACATAGCTGGAAATTGGAATTATGCAACTTCCAAGTCAGAAGGGTCCCTCAAACTAGTCATCTTGTGATGTAAAACCTGTTTGTGTTTATGACTGGAAGAAACTGAGCAGAAATTATCTCCTTTACATTGCTCACTGGTCTATTGCCTTGACCATCTTCCTTTACAGCTCCTTCCTTAATCTAACAACAGAACCTTCAGGATGTGGAAATGTAACTCTAGCTCAAGCTAGAATTTGTATTGCACCTTGAGGTTTACAAAGCACTTTTTATTTGTTATCTCATTTTATCCACACAAGAATCCTGGGAGGTAGGCACTATTACCATTTTATACATTAGGAAACAGGCAAACAGAAGTTAGGGAACTAACTTGCTTGGGGACATACAGCCACTAAAAGTCTGAGGTAATTTTTGAAATCAGGTCTTCCTAATTCCAAACTTGGCATTCTTTCCACTGTTCCACCTAAATGAATAATCTATAGGCTGTCTCCTGCCCCTTAAGTGCAGAATGTTGACCTCTAGTCTAAAAAAAGCAAAAAAAAATTAAGGGAACATATCATTATTCAAATATATCAAGAGCTTGTGGAAGTGGAAATATATTTATTTGTATATTTTCAGAGTCAATCAGTCAACAAGCACCTACTATGTGCCATACACTGTGCTAAATATAGGGGTTGCAAAGAAATTCACAAAGTCCCCATTTTCAAGGAACTGAAGTCTAATGGACAACATAGCATTGTAATAATGTGCTCATGCTTGTGTGTGTGATAAATTGATTAGTCTCAGAGAGAAAAGTCTAAAATTAAGGAGGACAGGAGAAGGCTTTTTGCAGAAGATAGAGATTCTGAAGAAAGTGATAGCACAGGGATGAGGAGGGTGAATTTTCTTGGAATGTGGGTTTAATTATCCTTATAATTTTAAGTCATTTTTCAGTCATGTCTGACTCTTTATGACCCCCTTTAGGGTTTTCTTGGCAGAAATACTGGAGTGGTTTGCCATTTCCTTCTCCAGCTCATTTTACAAATGAGGAAACTGAGGCAAACAAAGTTAAGTGTCTTTTCCAGGGTCATATAGCTAGTAAGTGTCTGAGATCAAATTTGAGCTCAGGAAGATGAATTTTCCTGACTTCAGGTCTGACACTTTATCCACTTTGCCATTATCATCACTATCATTATCATCACTGAATTAGATGATCACTGAGATCCTTTCCTACACTAATTGTCTTTTAGTGGCCCCCTTCCCACCCCTTGCGGGTAGGGTTAGGGCTAACTCCACTTCTCAAATGCATCAACAAACTGCACCCCAAAAAAGTGGTTATGACTACTCTCAGAGGGACCACTGGGTAACATGAGGGGCTTGGTTTCTAGTACTACTGTCACTCATAAACCCCCACCATGATACTTCCCATTTATAACCAATTAGTAGCCTTGATGAATTTCTAACAATGGATATTATTAAACAGATTCAACGAGACCAAAGGTCAAAACTTTTCCCCTACCACACTCCCTGGAAGGGATAAAACATTCTGCATGCACTGAATGTTTAGGAAACATCTTTATCTTACTTAGGAATACATACATACACATTTTGTTGTTTCTTAGTCCTGCCTATCTCTTCCTGACCCATTTGAGATTTCCTTGGGGAAGATATTGTAGTGGCTTTCCATTTCCTTCTCCAGCTCATTTTACCAAGGTGGAAACTAAGGCGATCAAAGATCAGTGACCTGTCTACTGTCCCACAGCTAGTAAATGTCTGTGGCCAGATTTGAACTCACGGAGATGAGTCTTCCTGACTCCAGGTCCTGCACTCTAACCACTGTACTTCTTAGCTGCCCTCTTGTTACTCAGTTTTCTCAAGGTTCTATTCCAGTATCTTCTTCATCCTCTAACCTCTCCTAGTCATCCAATTGTTAGCTTTTTCTCCCTCCTGATATTGCCTTGTATTTATCTTGTATATGTATGTATGTATCCTGGAAAGACAGATGGCAGCATCTTTGGATGACTGTCTTTCCACATCCTGTTTTAGGTGCTCCCTATGTCATCAGCCACTAGCAGATTGGTAATCTCCAATTTAATTTCTGGTGAATCTTATAATCAGACCTCAGGAGTTCTCAATATTACGTATTCACCTGGGAGAGGGGTCAAGAAGTAAGAGAGAAACTTTCTCTTCCTCTCTCACCCCAAGGAATTATGAACTTAGAATCGCAGGTCCTGGGTTCAAGTAAATAGAAGACAGGGTCTGAAGGCAGGAATATCTGAATTTAAATCCTGCCTCAGACATTTAGTAGCTATGTGGTGCTAAGCAAGTCAGTCACTTAACCTCTGTCTACCTCCGTTTCCTTGTCTGGAAAATGGGAATAATAATAGCCTCTATCTTGCAGGGTTATTACAAAAATCAAATGAAATATTTGTAAAAAAAATACTTAGCACAATGCATGGCACATAGGAAGCACAATATAGATATTAGCTATTATTATTATTACTTTTTTAAACCATTGCCTCCTGTCAGTATTCAGTCTAAGATGGAAAAGTGTCAAGGGTTAGGCAGTGGGAGTTAAGGGTGTGCAGGGTCAAAGAGTTAAGAAGTGTCTCCAGGTTCCCTATCCACTGTCCCCAGCTTCTGCTGTTGTTATTATTTATATATGTTATATATATATATATGTTAAAATTGCTGTTATCATCATCATCATTAATTTTATTGTCCTGAATTGCTAGATATATTACCTTGGGCAAATCACTTGCCCTCTCTGAAACTTAGTCTCCCCATCTGGAAAACGAAGATGATATTTGTACATCCTGCTTCATGAGATTGTTGTGAATAAAGCACTTTTTCAACTCTTCTTCCTCCTCACTTCTGTTTCCTAGCTTTCCTGCTCTCCTACAAACTCAGCTCAATTCTCATCTTACAAATAGGTCTTTCCTCATCTCTCCCACTGATGGTCCTTCCTTTCTAAGATGATGTTTCATTTATCCCGTCTACTTGTATGGATAAAGTTATTTGCATATCATCTCCCTCATTCAAATCTGACTTCAGACACTCACTAGCTATGGGAGTCTGTTTTACTCAATTTCCTCAACTGCAAAATAGGGATTAATAATAATAATAACAACAACAACAACAATAATACAAACCTCACAAGGTTGTTGAAAGGATCAAATGAGATAATATTTAGAAAAGATGCTTAGCATGGTGCCTGGCATATAGTAGGCACTATATAAAGGTTTATTCTCACTTTTCTCCCATAAGAATGGAATACCTTGAAAGCTGCAACTATGTTTTTGCCATTTTTTTGTACTCCTCAGTGCCCAAGTGCTGGTCACACACAGTCATCACTTATTAGGAAGAAGCTAAGTGACTAGTAAAGTTTCTGATAAACGTGAATCATGATGGACATTGTCTCTTGAAGGATATGGCAAAAGAACACAAACTCCAGCTTGGTAAGACCAAATGAAAGGCTTTCAGTTGGTCAGTCGACTGTGCCTGTCCTCTGAAGACCAGCCTAAGCTAAGTCCCAAAAGGTTTATTACCAGGTCAGTTGTTTAGTGGAGCTGAAGGCAGAGCCCACAACAATGACGTGTCTGTTAAGACTAAAAGTGATGGGAACCACTCAGTGGATGGAGCCAAGCCCTGAGAGGAGAGGTCTTGGTTTCAAATCTAGACTATGTGACTCTGGTAAGTTACTTAAACTCCCTTGCCTAGCCCTTACTGCTTTTCTGCTTTGGAACCAATACAGAGTATTGATTCTAAAATGGAAGGTAAAGGTTTAAAAAAAATCAAAGTCATGTTGTTGTTATTATTATTAAGGCTTAAGCTATTTAAGGTCAAAAGCACATTTTTTTCCCCTTAAATTGTTGGGTCCTAGCTAGACCTTTCCTCAATGCCTTATCCATGGTATAGTAGCAACTTTATTTTACTTATTTATTTCTTACTTTCCATCTTAGAATCAATACTGTGTATTGGTTCTAAGGCAGAAGAGCAGTGAGGGCTAGGCAATGGGGGTCAAGTGACTTGCCCAGGGTCACACAGCTGGGAAGTATCTGAGGCCAGATTTGAACCTAGGACTTCCCATCTCTGGGCCTGGCTCTCAATCCACTGAGCCACCCAGTTGCCCCCTATAGTAGCAACTTTAAAAATGATGATGAACTGAATTACCAAGCAGCTAGAAGCAGTGGAGGGATGGGGCCAGAGAAGGAAGCATTGATAAAACATAGTCTTTTCAGGCTAGTACATTTTTCCTTCTTCTAATTTCCCATCTCACAAACTTCCTTCTTGTATTAAGTCGGGATATGACAATGCTCTACAGGCAGAGTTAGACATAGATATAGTGTAACAGAGAGAGAAAATGGAAAGCAGAAGAATATAACCAAACAATAAATGAATGGACAGTGAAACAGAAATTGAGTGTCACTCGTATTAAAGAATGAAGATTAACAGGTTGAGGATTTGGCCCACACAAGAGATTCTACCCAGGATGGAAGCAAACACCCATCTGCAAATCACACCAGGAGAATTTTGGTGCTGCTTAGTGCCATATTAGATATGTGTAAACTCTCATGAATGCTGTTCAGTGAGACGGGTGTTACAATTTCCATGGTTGGCCTTTAATGCTTTGGGTTTTTTTTTTCTTCAACGAAAAAAACAACAATGGTTTCCTATTTCAAAATGAAAACCTAGTTCTAATTAACAGTTGGAGTCAGATTTTCAGAGATTCCAGCTGGAACGATAAAGCGGAACTCTGAATGGAACTCTGGGCATGTCTAAAGACATGTCCGAGTTTTGTGCTTGTTGAAAATGCTGCCTATAGCTGGTGGCACAAAACACAAAAACTTCTATCTCCAGGGTATCAGGCCTTTGGCTGACAGCAGTCTTGGGAGATAGCACTGACTTATGCCAGTTTTCAATCCTTATGTTGGAGCTGAACCCAGAATTAGATGGTTGGAAGCCGTTCTATCCTAATCATTGCCAGCATCGATGCCCTCCTTATATGTCTAAGCAACATTCCTTCTTAATATTAGACATGTTTATAATCATTTTTCATCCTCAGATCTCAGAGATCTTTCTAAGCAATAAAACAAAAGGAAAATACAATCAAATTCATGTCTCAAATAATCCACCCACTGAGAGGCTGGGAAAGGAATCCTTACTGCCCAGTTTATAGCTACCTAAAGTAAAGTACAGATAATAGAAAGATCTGACATTCATATAAGCTTTCAAAATCCTTTTGATCTCTTGGCTCATTTGACTCTCACTGTCATACCTTGAAGTAAGTGCCACAGTATGATTAGACTCATTTTAAAAATAAATGGACTGAAGTCAAGAGAAATGACTTGTCCAGGATCACATTGCTGATAAGAGTCTGAGATTGAGTTGAGCTCAGTTCTTTCTGACTCTAACTCCACCACTGAATTCATTACACCAAGCTGCTTGTCAACAGAGAGGTCCAGTCATTGCTGCCTATTAAATAACTAACAAGAACTAAATAAATATGAAGCAAGAGCAAGATCAGTAATTTCCATAACCACATAAGTGATAAAGTTAGATTGGAACATTTGGTTCCCTGTTCTCAGATGTTAATGAGACACTCTTTTGAAGAACATGTACAAAGGCTTATCCTCAGGTGAAAAAGTTTTTTTCAGAGACCAGTAATAATCCACCTGGTCAGACTTCTAAGCACAGTTGGGGATGTGGTGATACTATAAAATCTAGGAGTTTAGTCACAGTGAGACATTTTATGGCCTCTTAATTACCTTATCTACAAAGGATATTGCAAATAAAGGAAGATGAGTATGATTTATAATGGCAATGATGGAGATATTACTGTGGTGGGGGGAGCATAGATGGAACATAATCTGTAAAAGTTAGAGTTGAAGGAGAAGAGAAAAGAAATTTTTTTTAAATGAAGAGGATAGAAAAGAAGAGAAGAGGGTTAGCAATCTATCTCTTTTGAAGTGTGCTAACTTAATGTAACATCTGCATGCCTCCATACTCTCCTGGAATAAATACCCCACCCATTCCCATCATGCTCTCAAAGACCCACTGAATTTCCTTCCCTGCTATGTTAAACCAATGTCTCACAGTTTGATGCTATATACAAATATAATATTCTCTATTCTGCTTTCTAATCCATCATGTAAAAAAAAATTATATGTGTGTGTCCTGGATGTTGAATTAACCTTTTAGTACATATTTGTTTTCCTGCTCAATCCATCTAAACATTGTGTGGTCAACTCCATAATTACTCCTTTAATGATGAATGTGTCATTAACAGTAGGCTCAGAAAAAACTATGATTAATTCATAAAGTAATTTCTCTTCATTTTATTTGAGCCATCATTCCATCAAAGAAGGATCAGGCATTTCTACTACAGAATATAAAAACTGTTGTATCTTAGAGATAAAAAAAAGTTCATAAAGATCATCCAACCCAGTTACCTCATTTGAAATAATGATAACAGCACTAATGAAGAAGATGATAATATTAAAACTTTGACTCCAACCTTTAAAGACCTGAAAAGGAGGATCTTCTAGAATAATAGGCACCATGGTATTGTAGATAGAGAATTAAACTAAAGAGCTGGATAAGCTGGAGAGTAACTGTGGGAATCAGTTAGCCTCCTAATACCTTGGTCAATATACTAACACTGTAAATTATAGACCTTTTGTTGATATTCATTGATGGAAAGAATTGTCCCAGCCTGATGAATTGTGGATCCATAACAATATGAATAATAACACACACTCCAATAGATCTTGAAGTTTTACAAAGCATTTTCTTCCCAATGTCTCTGATATATATTTGACCATGAACTCCTTGAGGACAATTATAGTTTCTTGCCTCTTTTCTGTATCTCCAGCACTTAACACAGTACCTGGCACATAGAGAGCAATTAACAAATGCCTATTGGCTGTTCTATAGGACAACCATTATAATGTTCATAAGATAAAGAAATGGAGGTTTTGCAGGGATAAGGGACCTGTCTACAGCTGCATCTAGAACAAGTTTCTGAGGTGGGAGATGAATCCAGCTATCCTGCATGAATATACTATCTGGCCCTTTCTCTCTCTACCTGACAGAAATCCCCTAAGGTGAATTATAAAAACTTAAACAGCATGCCTTACTTATAAACAAGCATCCCTTGACCCTAATAAGGCAATTCTTAGTGCTAGTCGTGTATACTTGTCTAAAATGAGGGTTTCTTAAATACCAAGGCTATGTGCTTTTCCCTATATTCAATAGTGAATCTCCTTAAGATATATGTGTGTGTGCATGTGTGTGTGTGTGTGTGTGTGTGTGTGTGTGTGTGTGTGTGTGTGTTGATTTAATGGTCATTTCCCCCCCAGGAATTTATTTAGTATAGCAGTTAAATCTGCAGGTCTTTAATTTTTATGATATAATCTCTTTCTTTAAATATATACACACCCATATGCACAAATGCTTATATCAATTTTTTTCCAAGTTTTAGATACCTCCTTAGTCATTTATGTACCTCAAAACTGTGAGCTGGTGACCCCAACATGATTTATTCAAGCAGTTCTTCATTGGATCTTCCTCAATTACAGCTTAGTTTCCCACCACTTCAGTGTGTGTGTGTGTGTGTGTGTGTGTGTGTGTGTGTGTGTGTGTTGTTTAGCCTTGTTCCCAGTTAGTTTTCTTTGTAATGACAAAGATTTAAAAAGCATTGGTGCCTCTCCTTTGTGTATGTGTGTGTGTGTGTGTGTGTGTGTGTGTGTGTGTGTGTATGTACACATCAGCATTAGCTGTCACTGTCAAATAAAAGGCACTGTTTCCTTTAATTCCTTTTGTGCTGTTGATATGTGTCAAGCAAGTTTTTTCTCTCTTTCTCTTCATGTCTTTTGCAATTTGCATCTCATTTCCTGCTTCAGTTTTTATAACCTTGTTCCTATGAGCCTTCACTATTTTTGTATATTTCTCCTTGGTAAGCTGCCCTCTCTTCCCACTTCCTACTCCCAGGGTTCCACTTCATAAAACACAGAAAGATGCTTTGGATTCTGATTCTTCCCCATTGACCCAAGGAAGACTCCCAGGTCTAACATTCTGAGCCAGAGGTAGGATCTCAGCTTCAGGATGGCAGCCAAACAGACATAAAAGAAGGCATCCCTTAAGCAATGGTTATGACAAGCAGTGATGGAAGTGTCCCATTCAATACATACTTGTTTAGAAGCACCAAGAGTCTTAAATAATTCTTTTTAAAATTTCCTGGAGCCTTCATAGTTTTTTAGTAAAATATTTCAACACATGTTATACAGAAATAGAGGCATAAAAAAGAAAAATTTTATGAATAAATGAGTACTTTTCCCAACTCTTAATGGGTTGTGCAGTAGTACTTTGCTACAACCACATCCAAAAAGCAGTTGTATATATATTTTCTTGGTTTTTCTTTTCTCTCCATCTTCTCTTGCAGAGGAAAAGAGGTATTAAGAAATCTATTCCTTTATTGGGGCATATGAGGAAAATAAATGTCAGCCTGCAAAGAATATTTTCCCTGTATGAAGGCAGAAAAGAGATAAGAGCTCAGAGAGTACTCCATTTTGTATCTCTTAGAAGCCCCAAAATAACATGTGTCACCATTGTGAAAAGACTATTCCAAATACATTCTTCACTAAAGTCTAGTTGTCTTTGGGAAAGAAAGTGGAATCTAACTGATCTGAGTTAGAAAGACTCTTCAAAGCTCATCTACTCCATCCTTCTCATTTCATAGAATAGGATACTGAGGCCCTGGGACATTAAGTGATTGGCCCCAAATCACACAGTGAGTGAACATTCAAGGAGGGATTTGAAATAGATCCCCTGACGTGAGAGTAAATGTTCTTTCCATATTAGTATAAACTCCTAACATCTATTCAGTTAGTCAGTTACTAGTTAATTATTGAGCATCTAGACTGTGCCAGATGCTGTCCAAAATTCTGAAGATACAAAGGCAAAAACAAAACAAAACAAAACAAAAAAACAGCATCAAAATTTAAGGACTTCACAATGTAATGGAGGAAATACCATGCAAACAACTATGTACAAGCAGGCAATAAACTGAGAACAATGAACAGAGGGAAGGCACTAGAATCCATCTAAATCAGGAAAGTCTTGTAGGAGGTGAGATTTTATCTGGGCCTTGAAGAAAGACAGAGAAGCAAGAAGGGAGAGCATTCCAAGCATAGGGGACATCCAGGGGAAATGACTAGAGTTCAGTGATGGAGAGTAAGAGGAACAACAAAGAAGTCATTGTTTTTGGATTACAGAATATGTGGTGGCATGTAAGATATAAGAAGAGTGAAAAGGTGGGGAATAGGGGAAGGCACTTCATGATGGACTATCAATACAAACAGGGTACTTTATATTTTATTTTAGAATTGAAAGGAGCCACTGGAGTTTATTGTGTATGTAGTGGACATAGTCAGTGCTGTTCTTTAGGAAAAAATAACTTTGGGAGTTAGGTGAAGGATGGAGTAGACTAGGGAGAGATTTGTGGCAAGGAGACCCACCAGCAGGCTGTCAAAACAGTCCATGTTTGAGCTGGTGAAATTCCACACCAGGCTGGTATCAGTGTCATAGGAGACAAGGTGATATTATAAGGGCAATATGTTCTCTCTTTCTGCACTTTGCCACTCCCAAACTCATGTAGTGCTCTCATTAAGACCACCAGTCCCTCACCTGCTCATTACTTCCTTAGGACATTATCTTTACTCTGACTTCACTTCCCCCTCTCCAATCATGACCCTGTCTTTTAGTCATGCCATCTCTGCATAGTCCTTAATTCTCAAATCCACTTCCTTGTTTTATGACTTCCAAACCTCAGCTCCAAATCGCAGAACTCCAATCTCAGAAATGTTCCACTCTTACTTTCATGCTGCTGAATGGAGCTGTAGGATGTCACTCATCTGTATTGACTTGGGTATATTAAAAACTCTTGTTATCCATATTTAATTGGGCCCTCATACCAGTGAGGCAACTATTTTATTCTTTTCTACTTGATTCCTTATTTCATACCTTACAAAAGTTTTTCTAAACCTTTTTGCTACTAAAACCTCCTGTATCCTCACCGATTTCTTCTTGACAACTTGCCTCTTCTCCTCCTAGAAAATTGAAGCCCTTCAACACGAACTCTCTATTTTCCAATTTTCCTCATTTTAAAATCATTTGATGTCATTCTTCATTCTCTTCTTTTCTAAATGGTCTTTAATTATGAGGTGAGCCTTCTCCTTGGAAAGGCCAATTAATCTATAGATACTCCTGATCTCATCCCTTCTGGTCTTTTCTAATAGATTTCAACCTGAGTAATCACTGCCTCCATATCTCTCTCTCTCTCTCTCTCTCTCTCTCTCTCTCTCTCTCTCTCTCTCTCTCTCTCTCTCTCTCTCTCTCTCTCTCTCTCTCTCTCTCTCTCTCTCTCTCTCTCTCTCTCTCTTCTCTCTTTCTCTCGCTTTCTCTTTCTCTCTCTCTCTCAAAATTTGATTTAATTAGTCAATTTTTCCTTGGTTACAAGAATTATGTTCTTTCTCTCCCTTCCCCCCACCTCCTCTCATAGGTGACGTGCAATTCCACTGGTTTTTACATGTCTCCTTGATCAAAACCTATTTCCATATTATTGATATTTGCACTAGGGTGATCATTTAGAGTCTATATCCCCAATCATATCCCCATGACCCATGTGATCAAGCAGTTGTTCTTCTGTTTCTACTCCCACAGTTCTTCCTTTGGATGTGGAATTGTTCTGGATCATTGCATTGCTACTACTAGAGAAGTCCATTACATTTGATTGTACCACAGTGTATCAGTCTCTGTGTATAATGTTCTTCTGGTTCTGCGCCTTTCACTCTGCATCAATTCCTGGAAGTCTTTCCAGTTCACATGGAATTCCTCCAGTTCATTATTCCTTTGGGCACAATATTATTCCATCACCACAATTCATTCAGCCATTCCCCAATTGGAGAGCATCCCCTCATTTTCCAAATTTTTTGCACCACAAGAGTGCAGCTATGAATATTCTTGTACAAGTCTTTTTCTTTATTATCTCTTTGGGTATAAAACCAGCAGTGCTATGGCTAGATCAAAGGGCAGAGAGTCTTTTAGGGACTTTTGGGCATAGTTCCAAATTGCCCTCCAGAATGGTTGGATCAATTCGCAACTTTACCAGCAATGCACTAATGTCACAATTTTGCTATATTCTCTCCAGCATTCATTACATTCCTTTGCTGTCATATTAGCCAATCTGCTAGGTGTAAGGTGGTACCTCAGATTTGTTTTGATTTGTGTCTCTCTGATTATAAGAGATTTAGAATAATTTTCATGTGTTTATTAATAGTTTTGATTTCTTTATCTAAAAATTTCCTATTCATGTCCATTGCCCTTTTATCAATTGGGGGATGAATTGATTTTTTGCCCAATTGATTTAGTTCCTTATAAATTTGAGTGATCAGACCTTTATCAGAGGTTTTTATTATGAAGATATTTTCCCAGTTTGATGCTTCCCTTCTAATTTTAGTTGCAATGGTTCTGTTGTACAAAAAAACTTTTAAATTTAATGTAATGTAGTTTTGCTGGCTCTAACCTAAGGTCTCTCTAATCCATTTCCTACATGACTACCAAATTGATGAACCAAAATCAAAGGTCTGATCCTATCACTTTTCTACCAAAGAAGCACCATTGGTTTCCTTTTGCTTTTGGAATGAAACATGCAAAACTCCTATTTGACATTTGAAGTCTTTTACCGTCTGACTCCAATATCTTTCCAGAATTATATTACTTTTCCTCTCCCTCAGGTACTCCATGTTCCAGACAGACTGGCCTACTTGATATCCCTTGGATGGGATATTCCATTTCCATCTCCCCATCTTTCTACAAACTGTCCTCCAAGCCTAGAAGACTGTCCTAGCATTAAAGGCTAGGCTCAGATGTCATTTCCTACACCATGTCTTTTTAATATCACTGTGCATTAGTAATCCTCTGTAACAACCCTATTGAGATTACTTTGTACTTGCTTACTATAGATTTCCTATTTACTGATCTATGTTCAGGATGACTCCTCCAATAGAATACAAACTACTTAAGGGCAGGGCCAACTTTTGTTTGTGATTTTGTGTCTCCTAAACATGATGTGATGCTTAGACCAGAGAAATTTTATTTATTTAGAGGTTGAGTGGAATCAGAATGAGGTCAAAGGTATTTGTGCTTCTTCATTAAGGCTTAAAACTTGATCCCCAAATTAAAAGACTCGCCCTTGTATGCCATTATCCACTGGAAGCTTTTAGTCTTTCCTATGACAAAGACAAGTAGACACAAAATACATATCCACAAATCATGAGGAGTGGCATTTTCCAGCATTCAAAATTTGAACTTATAAAACTTGAAGATAAAAAAGCATTCTAAGTTGCTCATCCCTTCCTTTCCCCCTCCTTTTCCTTCCCTATGTGACTTCGTGTTTGGAATGAGTTTGGCACAACACAAAAAATACTAAACTTACAGAAAGGAGATTAGGATGGGCTCAAGAATATACACAAACAGACTTAGAATCTATATGATAATTGGCAAATCACTTAACTGTTCCATGCTTAAGTTTTCCCAACTGTAAAATGGGGATAGTAATAGGAAAGTCCTTTTGACACTTCTCTCCCAGTTCTGTTTCTTATTCTCTGGGCTTTTCTATCTTTTCTGTAGGTGCTTTCTCATTCTGAAGATGCCTCAAGGGCTGACACTCACCTCTTTTGATTAGTAAGTTTTTACCCAGAACTTCTATGGAAGGAAGTGCCCAGACCATATGCATTCATGCCTTTCTTGGTTCTATTCTCAACTCTCTGTATTTTTCATCTTGCCCTCCACCTTTTGTTGTCTAACTCCATTTTATGTATTTTCTTACTCCATTAGGAAATAAGTTCAATATGGTTCTATTTTGCTTATATTTGTATTCCTAGTAACTAGCATATAGTAACTGCAGAATAAATACTCTGTATCTCTCACTCCAACTCCCTATATAAACCTTATAGTGCTACATCAGTGGAAGTATGCCCTAGTTGCCTATTTAATTTCCCTGTCTTTAGGTCTGGATCTGGGTGCAAATAATTTTTTTGGTAAACAACATACTCCATCTTTCTATAAATGGTTTGTGGATTATGCATAGCCTCATGACATTAAAGAAGCATTTTCTGTTTCTTTTCCTATTTTCTCCCTCTATGGTTATAATCTTTTTCTAAAAATCGAGATATACAATAAGTTGAATGTGGTTGTTATTCAGTCATTGTAGTTATGTGTTACATTTCATGACCCTATTTTGGGTTTTCTTGGCAAAAACTGTAGTGGTTTGCCATTTTCTTCATTAGTTCATTATATAGATGAGGTACAAATAGTATTAAATGACTTGCTCGGGGTTATATAGCTAGCAAGTGTCTAAGTTCAAATTTGAACTCACATCTTCCTTACTCCAGGCGTGGAACTCTATCAACTCTGCCACCTGGCTTCCTCTACAACTCTTCTCATTTTTTTTCACAATCCAAGTTTTACAACAAGTTAATAGATGTCGACCCTTTTGAAGTGGGAGAGGGAATTAGAAGAAATGTAATCTCAAGCTAATATTGTAGATGCCAGCTGATTGATACATTTATTAAATATCTATCCTACACATGAGTTTTTTCAATTTTCAATATTTTCTTTTTCCTCAATTATATGTAAGAAGTTTTAATATTTTTTTTAATTTGAGCCAGATTCTTTCCCTTCCTCCAAGCCCCCCTTGAAAATCAAAGATAAGAATGACAAAATTGAAAGAAAATAATTGAACTAATGAATAAAACTAGAGGACAGTTTTAAGGGAAAAATATAACTATTGGATAATTTGATTAGAAAAGGAAAGAAAAAAGACAAATTACCAATATCAAAAATGAAAAAGGTGAATCACCATCAATGAAGAGGAAATTAAAGCAATTATTAGGAGCTATTTTACCCATTATTTCTTGAGATGCTTTGTTACACATGAGAGATGTAGAAGACATGGTCTTTGACTTCAAGGAGTATCTAGTAAAGTGTGGAAGATGAATACACATAATCCTAAGGAAGATGACCAATTTGGAGCTTAAATAGGCTTTGGAGGTATAGTCCTGCCCCGTAATTTCATAGATGAGTAAATTAAGACCAGAGAAGAGAAGGGAGTTGTCCCAGGTTACACCTGTCCTAAGTATTAGAGCCAGGGTTCAAACCAAGGCCATCTGAACACAAATTCAGGACTTCTCTCTATATATTACAAGGATATGAATTAGTCACAGAATATTTTCTGGAATAAGTGAGTTTCAAATTGGCTCCTGAAGGAAGTCTTGGGTATGGGTTGGCAGACTGAACAGGGGAAGGCATTCCAGGTGGAAAGGAAATGACCTGAGCCAAAGTGCAGGCCTGACATTAAGTAAGAAGTGGACTGAGGGCAATAAGCTGACTGGTTGGTTTGGAATGCAGGAGTCATGCTGAAAAATAACAAAGGATAAGATTTCCTGCTGTTGCAAGGTAATGACTGCCTAAAAGGGACCATCTTTCACTTTATATATATTACTTATAAGAAAAAGAAAGGATGAATGAAAGAAAGAGCGGGAGGGAAGGAAGAATGGATGTAGGAAAGATGGAAGGAAGAAGGAAGAGAAGGAAGGAAGAAGGAATGGAGGGAGGGAGAGAAAGAGAAAGGAAGGGAGGTAGGGAGGGAGGGGGAAAGGAGGGATAGAAGTAGGAAGGAATAAAGGAAGGAAAGAGGGAGGGAAGAAGGAAGGAATGAAGAAAGGAAGGAGGGAGGGAGGACAGAAGGAAGGAAGGGAGGGAGGGAGAGAGACAAAGAGAGAGAAGAACAGAATAAAGGAAAGAGATAGGAAAAAAGAAAGATGAGAGAGAGAGAAAGAAAGGAAAGAAAGAAATAAAGAAAGAGAAAGAAAAAGGGAAGAAAGGAGGAACAGAATAAAGGAAAGATGAGGGAAAGAAGAAAGATGAGAGAGATCAAGAAGGAAAGAAAAAGAAAGAAAGAAAGAAAGAAAGAGAGAGAGAGAGAGAGAGAGAGAGAGAGAGAAAGAAAGAGAGAGAGAGAGAGAGAGAGAGAGAGAAAGAAAGAGAGAGAGAGAGAGAGAGAGAAAGAAAGAAAGAAAGAAAGAAAGAAAGAAAGAAAGAAAGAAAGAAAGAAAGGGAGGAAGGGAGGAAGGGAGGAAGGAAGGAAGGAAGGAAGGAAGGAAGGAAGGAAGGAAGGAAGGAAGGAAGGAAGGAAGGGGAAAAGAAAAGGAACCACTCAGAGAAAGCACCATGAAAAAAATATCTAACTAGGGTATCCTGCATAGCATTTTGTCTTGGCTTCTCTTGCACTTTCTTCCCTTCACCTTGCTTGCCTCTGTATCTGTTTTCCCTCAGTCTGACTTTGATACTGTTCAGTCCTTCTTAGTATTTTTAGATTGCTTTTGATTGAAAGAAAAATTTTCCTCCAAATGTTTCACTTTTCCTTCCCCTATCTTTTCATTCTCTTTCTCACAACTCTTGTCAGTATCTTTTTCTTTTCTTTACACCTACATTTCTTCCTCTCTCCATTTTCCTTTTGATTCCTGTGGGCCCTGATCTCCTCTCCTTTCCTTCCTTCTCCCCTCCCTCTACGTGTACCTCTCTTCTAGCTTTGGAGTCAGGAGCCAATATTTGGTCCTTCGAAACCTGCCCTACCCAGAGGGCCCCAGACAACACTTTAGAATAATCTTACTGTCAAGAAAACTGGCTGGACTAGTTCCCGGGCAGGGAGGAGCTGCGGTTAGGGATGCACTGGCCAAGAAGCTTCTTGTCTGCCTGAGTAATGGGGTAGGGGAATGGTCAATTCTCGACCATAAGTGTAATGTCAGCAGTTCCATAGGGCAGGTGGGAAACTGCATCCCTAAGCCTCCTGATTCCATTTCAGCAGAGTGACAGTGTTACCCTTAATGCCTCTGGCTGTTGAATTTAATCGGTACTGAGGGGTCTGAGGAGGAAAAAGAGGAGGGCAAAGCAACAAGAACAAAAGCTCAGATTCTTTCAGTCTGGGAAAAAATAAAAAACAACAAAGCCTCAAATTCAAATCCTAACTCCATCATCTGGCTTCCCTCTTTCTATCATAATGCAGAAGGAGTAACAGAAGGGAATGCTCAGGCTCTCTTTGATCTCTTCCCAGCTCAGAGAGTGTTTATCTCCCTCCCTCTCTGGTCCCCTACCCCCAAAGCCTTTCTCCTCCCTTCCCTCCCTACCCCCTGCCCTGGAGATGATTCACTCTTTCACTCCCTCCTCCCCGCCCCACTGCCATCTGTTTTCCTAATGATGGCATCATATGAGCTATTTTGTTGGCCTTCATCATATAACAAAGCACCCTCCATGCTAACTAACTTGTATTCCTCATTTACTCCTCTTAGAATGCTTACAAAAAAGTGATGCCTTCTCTTGCCCCCCCTTTCCCCTCTCCCATTATTTCATAGCCCCAGCCCCCCTTAACCTCACACTCTCTCTTTGGTCTCATGGGCATCACAATTTCATCAAGAAATTGGATTGAGTGAAAGAGAGATACAAATGAATAGGGGGATTAATGTGTGTGTATGTATTTGGCACTGGGGGGATTTGGGAGTGGGGGGTGCTGGAAGACATGGCAGTCCAACTGCTCAGGATCCAGTAAGCAAGGATGAGCCAGGATTACCCAAGTGTTACTGCTAAGTAGCTTAATTATTCCCAGTGAGAGTTTTGGAAGACAAACCTGTTGTGGTAGAGGATGGAATAAGTAAGTTTTTGTCACTGGCCAGTTCCAGAATAAGAAGGTTTCATGTAGAGTGGAACTCTCCCCCACTTCCCTCACATGTCAGGTTTTTTATCACTCCTTCTGAGAAACACTTCCCCTGAAGCCTCATATTCTTTTCCCCCCAGAGTCACTATATTTATATTTATATTTATATTTATATTTATATTTGTATCCACTCCAACCTATCTGATTCCCTAAATTACTGACTCTAGGTTTCTGACCTAGAAAGTCAACTAGACTACATAGATTGGAATAAAATGTTTGTTGAGGCAACAGTGGATTAGTTTAAGTTGAACAGGATACAGTGGAAAGAGTTGGGATTGGAAGCAAAAGATCTCATCCAAATACCACCATGGTCACCTACCTAAACGTCTCTTGGTGATGGACAGCTAGATGGCTCAGTGGCTTAAGAGCCAGGTTTAGAGAGAGGTCTTGGGTTCAAATCTGAGCTCAGATACTTTCTAACTGTGTGACTCTGGACAAGTCATGTAACCCCCATTGCCTAGCCATCTCCATTCTTCTGCCTTTGAACCAAAACACAGTATTGATTCTAAGATGGAAGTAAGGGTTTTATTAAAAAATAAAAAGCAAAAAATCTGTCTTGTTCTTAGTTTCCTGGTCTGTAAAATAAGATCATGGGACTCGATGGCATCTAAGTTCTTTTCCAGCTCTAAATCAATCGAATGCTACTTTGATTCCAACTCTAGCTTACAAATCATCAAGCCTATTTTCAGATTCCAAAAGATAATACTCATGGAAAAGTTCTTTCATGTCCCAATTAAATAATGTACCTAAAGTGTTTTGCCAAGCTGAAAGCAATATGTAAACATTTATTATTATTATTATTATTATTGGCTATTATTATTCTTCCATTGAGTCAAAATTTGATTACATCTACAAGTGAACATACTACCACAGATGTCTTTGGGTACTTGTAAAACTCCTTGGGAAAAAAAGATGTAAATCCTAGAGATTTTATTCAAAGAAACCTCAACTTCAAAGGAGCCATCACCTAATTTGTATAGGTTTCAATGGATTCAGAGTTACAAGAAAGAAATGAATGAAAGGTTCTTTTTCTAATGAGTTACAAGTATGGTACATATACTCACCTCTACTTTAGGTTAGGCCCTGGGAGAGGAATAAATCAGCTTACCTCACATGATTGGATGCAGTGAACCAGGCTGGGATCTGGGTGCCACCTCCGCCTCCCAGTACACACTATATTCTGAGATGGAAAGAGAGGAAAACAAAATAGTTAGATCAGGAGGAAGAGAAATTAAGAAGACCCATAGCTTCCCTGACCTTAGGGCCACTTTATTAAACTAAATAAACTCTATGGGTTCAAACTACCACTGCTAATCTCCCAAGACATCCTTCTTTTGGGAAGCAAATAAAAATAATAGAAATTTGGTAACTTGGTAATAGAAAAAAAAAAGGCTCTAGAATGCAATCCAAGGGATTATGTTGGATGCTGACTTGGCTTCTTACTACACAGGTGCCCTTGGGCAAGTCACTGCACTCTGGGACTTAATTTCCTGGATAACATGACAGAACTGGATAAGATTACCTCTAAGTTCTCTTCCAGCTATAAATCTATGATCCTACATGCTAATAAAGGAACCAGAGAAGGCTAATATTTCTTGAAATCTTACAGCCTCATAGTATGACCTTATAGGAAGTAATCAAGCTCTGAGCAGACATGGCTCCCTGGATCTCTGATCCCCATGATGTAAATGACTAAATAAGGAATAGAAGTCCATTGAGCTCTCCCTGTGTTCTTGTCAAAGCTATAAATCCTCCCCTTGCATGGGCCATAAAAGGTTGAACACTCATTGTTTAAGCACCTAATAAATGTAGCCCTTTGAAGCAGCTGGGGATCAGCATGACACCAAATGAAAGCTTAAGGAGGGGGCAGTTAACTCCCCCAACACCCAGTATTCCCAGATTTCAAAACATCCCTGCTGGATGCCCACATGAGTGTATTTGCAGCCCTGTGCCCTGAGTGGAATGAAAACTCATTGTTGACATTTCTAAGTACTTTTCAATATTGCTGGATTCTAAAGTTCCAGGGAACTCTCTGCAGAGAAAACAGCCTGATCCAAAACAAGAACAAAAGTTTTCTCCCCATCTGGCTACCTTCTCCACCCCCACACACAAGCACCCATATTTCACTTGCCAATATTAGGAAGAAAAGAACAGTCTGGTGAGGTGAGAGCTCTTCCTTTGAAAAAAGATAACACCCCTTAAAATTGAAGTACTCCAGTCAGACTACTTACTGATACACCCAGTAGAGGGGCAGTTCAGCCAACTCCAGTGATCACTAATTAAAAGAAGCCTACCAGACTTATTTTACATGGGGATTAGGCATCTCTATTATACATATATTTATACATTTAAATTATATGTAGGTATCCTAGAATATCCATGACTTTCACAATGAAATGTCTCTCTTAACCTAAACTCCATCCTCACAATAAACTCCCAACCATTTGAACCCATCTAATTTAGAATTGTGATAAAAACAAAAATATGGCCAAAGGCAACTTTGCATTATTAGGAGAAAAAGAATGACAAAACAAATAAGCCCATTCAAGAGGGTGAGGGATGATGAGGTGTGTAAACTTCAGAAAGTAAACTTCTCTGTGCAGTTTTAAATCCCTTTAGAATCACCCATTTAAATGTAAACAATTGATAGACCTGAGTGATACTTAATTCATTATTAAAGCAAGTTCATCAAGACTCCTGCTTTGCTTTTCTGTAGTGAATAGTTTTACTAATAATAATGATGATGAAAAATAAATAATAATAAAATAAATAAACAAATAATAATGATAAATTAATAATAATCAATAATAATGATGATTAAACAATAATGATGGCCCATATATTTTAAAGTAATTCAGGTGGGCATTCTTCCCTAAAGTTTCTAAATTCTGACAAGTATTATAGTTAATTGCATTATTGCTTACTCTTCCCTCTAAAATTATAAGTCCCTTTTGGGTCAGAACTGGTTTGCATTTTTCAAGGTATTCCGCCTCTCACTTAGGTTTAACACATTGTTTTCCAACTAGCAAATATCCAATAAACAGCTAGATGAAGGCATGAAAGAAAGGTGATACTTCATCTTATTTAATAGTACTCCTAGCTGAAGCAGGAAGGCACTCTGGGGGAGAGACAGAAGCCAGCATGGGCTAGGGAATAAATCACTAGAACCCATTTGTCCTCAGTCTTCTGTCAGATACTGATAGAGACAGTCTAAGATCTCAAACCCCAAATCCTTGGAAACAGCAAGGCCACCAAACCTACTTCTGGCCCAGAAACCATAGACATCATTAAGGGGAAAAATCATTGAATCAAGAGCCCATCTCCCTCATCACCATGAGTAATAGCTTTTGGCCAAATGCTCAGGAATGTTTGGGGTTACTGTACCATCAGATCACTAGCCCAGCTTCCATTGAGACAACTCTTGTGGACAAGGGGCCAACTAACCACACCATTTGATAATCAACTATCACTCACAGGAAAGGCAAGTCAGTCTAGCTGAAGCAATGAGGCACTCTGAAGAAGAGACAGAAAGCACCATGTACCAGATAGATTAAAACACCATCACCACCATTGCCACTTTGACCACCATCTTTCCTCAGATCCCAGAAAACTGAGCCCAAGGATCTTGGGAATAGCAGTGTTTTGAGCCTAAAAGCAAATTGTTCAATATCAGAACAGATAGGATTTTATCACTGGCCATGACATTAATGAAGAGGCATAAACCATTTTGCTTTGCTGTTACACCCTAATGACCATTGAACTTTTCTATCTGACTGGCAGCTGAATCTACCTATATGTATTGTCTTCTTTTAGAATGTGTCTCCTTGAGATTAGGGACTGTCTTACTCTTTTATTTGTATGCTCAGTACTTAGCACCTACTAAGTATTTAATAATTTCTTAATTCATTAATTCATTCACATCAAGGATGCAATTTCCCCCCTCCAATTATTGCATTTGTGCCTCCTTCCCTACAATCCTGTTTGGGGGAGGGAAGAGCTTCTTATAATTTTGTGTCCTTGTTAAAACATAGAGTATGCTACAGATTGTTCGAACTTTCAAAGAGATCAATTAATCAGAGATTGGGCACCAACTAGATATAAGACATTGTTGACTTGTCCACTATATTGAATATAACCTCCCACTCTTTCTACTTTTACTTCTTCAAACTTAAAAATTTTCCCCCTGCATGGGCAAATTCACTTTTATAACACCATAGAATTAGAGCTGGAGGAGGAATCTTAGAAGTGATCTAGTCCCAACCCTTTCTAACAGATGAGAAAACTGAGACCCAAAGGTCTTAGTAACTTGCCCAAGGTCACACAAGTAGAATGTGGCAGAGCCAAGATTGGAAGCATTGTCCCATTATTCCTTTCACTGCCCAAACTCTCTGTTCCAACAAGTGTTTATCAAGGGTTACTTATGTGTAAAGCATGGTTAAATAAAATAGAAAGGAATTATCTGCTTATTCAATGCCATTGTTCTATGTTTATTGTTGTAACCCATGATTCTTATACATAAATTATTTCAATATATATAAAAAAAGATGATTTAAACCAGCAACTTTTAAATCTTGTGTCACAGAAAACTAAGATTTCCATGAAGTACCTTTACAGGATCTTTGGGGGAAAACAACTACAACAACAATCCAAGACTATAAATAAATAACATATCAAAAGTTGATCCTGGTAGATCTTGTTAATTTTTATCACTTTGACTGCCATTGGGTTCCACAGCTCATATTGTAATAGAGTTTGGGTTCCAAAATATGCAGTCATTCAGTTAATCATTCATAAAGTACTTATTAAACACCTACTATGTGCCAGATCTTGTATTGAATGTTGGGGAGGATACGAAGACAAAAATTAAACAAGCTGTGCCTTCATGAAGCTTTCAAAGTTGAACTTTCCAACTACATGTCAGAATATATGCACACAAATTTCTGGTCAGGATTGTTATGAGGATAAAATGAGATACATGTAATGTGTTTTGCAAACTAAAAGTACTACATAAATAATAGTTATTATTGGCTGTTGTTAGAGACAAGAGAATATAAAGTAATTTTATGCATTTTTATAAAAAGGGGGAGGAAATGCCAATAATGGCATGCAGGAATAGGAAATGTTCTCCCTTGGGTGCTGTTAGCTTGATTTTGAAAAGAAGTGTAGGGAAGGGAGAATACTGTGAAGACATAAAACAATTGCCCAGAGTACAACAATCATACAAAAGCAGGGAGGCAAGAGATAGAATGATGTTTGTGTATCTGTGAAATAGCTAGCTTGCCAGTTTCCCTGAAACAGAGGGTGCATAAAGGAGAATAACTTAAAATAAGATGGGAAAGGTAGATGGGAGCCATGCCAAAGAAGCCCTTAAATGACAAGTTGAAGAGCTTGCAGTTTATCTTGAGGGCATTAGGGAATCATTACAAATTATTAATTAAAGAAATTACACAGTCAGATCTGTGTTATAGAAATATCAATTTGACATCTGTGGAGACCTCTTCCCTTCTCCTCCTATGCTCCCCACAGTTGCTCTTCTTTCTCCCTTCCCATCCTTCTTCCCCTCTTCTACCCTCCCCCTTAAAAAATCTACATAGAGTGAAAAATACAGTAGCATAGACTAAAAGAAAGGAAATAAAAGGAACTAATTGCAATAGTCCACATGAAAGATGATGGAAGTCTTAAAAAGCATCAGCTATATGTTACATCAAAGAGTGGCAGAACATGAGGCATGTATGTAGGGGGCTTTTGTGGATCACAGACATTTAAGGGACTTAAGAGGATGAAATTTATTTAAAGGAAGGAAAGAACAAATCCCTGTTGATCGAGGAGTTATTACACAACTGTGGCATATAAACACAATGGAATATTATTGTATCATAAGCAATAATGAATATGAAAAATTCAGAGAGACAAGACATTTACATGAATAGATGAGGCAAATTAAATAGAAAATGAAAATTATATATGATGAAACAATGCAAATGAAAGAACAATAAAATGAAATTGAATGTAATATATTTATAATAACTAAACCACCCAAGAAGAGATATGAGAAAATGTACTTCCTTCTTTCATTAGAGGAGTGAGGAGATTTTAGGAGAATGTTGTGTATGTTGTCACTCAAATGTACTTCTGAGCTATTTTATCTTCTTTTTGTATCTATGAAATGTGAGAAAACTAACTGAGTAGAGGAGATGGGAGATGTATATTTAAGAAGGGAGAAAAGAAGGAAGGAGGGAGGGAATGCAAAATTTCATATATAAAGAAAGAAATTGAGAATATTTCAGACAAAAAGAACAGTTTGAGCAAAGTTACAGAGAACAGGGAATGTACAGTTTGCCTAAAGTGTGGAGTGCTTAAAGAATAGTAATATAAGAACTGTACAAAGATAAGGTAGCATCAACTATGGAAATCTTTGAATGCCAGGTTATGGAGTCTGAATATTAATTGATAGGCAATAGGGAGATACTGAAGAATTTTGAGCAGAAGAGTTATATAACAGAAAGATTATTCAGGCAGGAGTATTGAGAATGGATTAGTGAGGGTTGAGAGGAAATGAAAAAGCATGTTAGGCTACCATAGCAACAATCTTGGCAGACAGCAAAGAGAACCTCAACTGAAGTGGTAGTGGTGGTTCGAATAAAGCAATGATGGACTTGAGAGGCATTTCTGTATTGGAATCATCAGGACTTGGTCACTAACTGCATATTTAAAGTTCAAGAAGGGAAGAGTAAAAGGTAATAAATACCAAGGTTATAAACATGGAAAGTTGATGAATAGTAGCACCATAGTCAGAAACAGTAAAGTCATAAAAACAGCAGGTTTAGAGGAGAATATACTAAGCTTTGTTTGGGATATTTTTAATTTGAGATGATAGTGTGATATCCACATGGATATGTGCTATCAGCAGATGGACATCATAGAACTTTAGACAAGCAGAATTGAGAAGAACATGAAAGGCCATCTAATTCAATCCTCAATTGCTCCTCATTTTCCAAATAAGAAAAGTAAGTTGAGGGGGGGATTAAAGGACTTCCCCAAGATCACAGAGGTACTAAGTGCCAGTGGCATGATTTTTACCCTTACCACCTGACTCTTGTGAGAATAATAATGAATGAATATTCCAAGTATTTAAATTTATAGGATTTAATAACAGCAAAGTGAGAGAGAAAGAGGGTCCTTCAGCGGAGTGAGCAGAGCAAAGAGCCAGAGACCTACCCTGCAACACTTTACTAAAGCAAAAGCCCCCAAAACCCTGCAGCTTGGGTTTCAGTGAAATTTATTTCCCAAATGTAGTGAGGACGTAAATTGAAAAGGATGCTGGGTAAATGTAGTTCAGGTATATCAAATTTCTATTTGCACACTCTAGAGCCACTGAATGTCTCACTTTACCATAATTTCTTCAAGAGCTCTAGGTCTGGGACTCAGAAGAGATATTTCAACTTTTATATGTATATGTACATACACATATATAAAATACAAATATGATAAAGACATGGAATGAATGGGAGTATTAAGGGACAGAAAAGAGAGAAAGGAAGTAGAGAAAATAGAGTCAAAGATAGATGCTTAGGTAGCAATTATGCCAAAAGGGTGGAAAAGTGGAGGAGGACCAGACTTGGGTACTAAAAAGACCAATTTTTTCAAGTACTCTAAGTTTTGTCTCTATTAAATGTCATTCTTATATTTCCATTAAAGCATCCCCAAGTGAACCAATTCTTGTCAACACATTGTTAAAAATACAAACTACCAATATTTAAACAAAATGGTGTCTTAAAAAATCTAAAATATAGTAGCAAGTTTTCTTGATCTAGTAAGCACTAGGGAGAACAAACATTTGTTTAATGTTTGATTTTTTTTGTAGAAATGTTACCACTGTGCTCTATGGTATTTAGAAGACATTTAGGGTGCTAACACGATGACATTATCTTCACTATTGGGCTGGCATAAAATGCCAATCTGTCTATGAAATCAATTCCTCTCTTCTAATTAAAAATATTGTCTCCATCTAGGCAGTGGGAATTTGAAAAAATGCAAAAAAAAAGTATGCTTGTTTTCCCTTTGTTAATCCACCTATATTGCAATGACTCTGTGATGTCCTTAATGTGGCCACTCCCTGCTGGCCCATTCTGGGTGATATTTGTCCACATGTGTAATGCCCCCAAAAATCATCAGATAAAATTCTCCCATAGATCTCCCCAGGGAGTCCACATAATGTTCATGTTACATGACAAACCCTGTTGATAATTGTTCCTTTTAAATCAAGCTTTTAAAATAGTAAACTGCTAAAAAAAACTAATTCTTTCTCATTGTTCCCCACTAACCTTTCAAATTCACCTCTGCTTTGCCATAGGGATATAATGATATTTTTATGAAAAAGTTCTTAGCTTACCTGACTTCCTTACTTCCTTATATTGGTGATTAGGATACAAGTGTTGCAGTAGAGAAGGTAGCTGAATGGGAAGGGAGCTTTTAATCCTAATTTGGATCTTAGTGTTTTCTCTTTGGCAAATTCCAACTATACACACACAAATACACATGTATACAGGCACATATAACTATGTTTCATCTATATGAGTATATATACTCATATAGATATCTAGATAGATACACACACCATAAATGCACACACATATATTGGAGTGGGTTGCCAGAAAAGATTTTACTGATAGGAAAATAATTAAAAAGTCAAGAAAAGGGTTTGTAGAAATTGGCAGATTTAAGGTTTTCAAGGACAGAAGAGGGTTAAAAAGGAAGGCAAAAATGATCATGGGACAGAGAGAGCCTGTATCCCCTAACTAGTGTCCTGGTTAAGACACTTCTCAAAGATAGTTGTCTGTGATAGTTGAAGCACCCCAGGAATCCAGTGGTCAGACAGGAGAGGTGGCTTTGGACTAGTAACTTAATATCTCGGAGTCTCTGTTTCTTCATCCATAAAATAAAGGAATTGGACTCAATGACCTCTAAGGTCCCTTGCTGTTCTCAATCTATGATCCAATGAGGTAGGAGCTATTGGGGGCTGAAGTGGAGCAGTTGGCAGATACTTTTTAAAATGGCCAGAGGAGGTCTCAGTGTCCCAGGTCTGGAGTTTTCCCAATGTTTTTGGTTCTTTAAGAGTGAGAGAGGAAACACAGATTAGAAACACACTTTTTAGCTAACAGCAAGAATGGCTGGGTTTAAGCACTTGATCTGTGTTTTGGAACTCTTGGACTCAAAGTATGCTTGTAGACTAGCAAAGAGCAGACTGAGTCTGGGAGAATCTGCTTTGTAGTTATTTAATTATATGTTATTATCTCTTTTTTACTTTTATAGTAATAAGTGAAACATTGAATAAACTCATGTTTGTTTGATTGAATCTATTGCACCTTTCTTATATGAATAAGGTTCATTGAAATATATCTGGGAAGAGAAGAGAGTAGTTTTCCCAATGAATGGGGGGATAAACCAAGATTATAATCAGTAAATCCTTATTGACCTTATACACCTTTACACTAACAAAATTAGTATTGCTGTCCACACAAATACACAATATAGAAGCTTAAAGAGAGAAGTAACAAGTTCTCTGAGTCTTATGTAGAGCTGAGTACCCTCTCACTTTGGGAGAAGTAACAACTATAGAAATATGTAAGGAATTGTCCATGCTTAGTTATTATTGCTAAACAGGATCAAGTGATAATGGTCAGCATGCCTTTGGGCAGTTAAAATAAGAAAGATATAAATTAAAAATGCATTCTGAGCAGCCAAGATTTAAACTACAAATGCTTGAAATTATCCTTCCCATTGGCCTGAGATTAAAATAAGTTTGAACAGGACCAGGCTGCTTGGTTAGACTCTCCTATACAAGTCAGGACATTTCACTGACCTTTCAGTTTTCAAGAGAAGGGAAAGGAGGTAGGACAAGAATAAGAAGCATTTAGTAACATTAAGTGTCAGGAGAGAGGAAGAGGAAGTAAGGAACTTTGTCTTCATTAAGGATTTCCTGGCCTCTAGTTTAATAGCCAGTTAGTAAAGATGATTTTGGATATGCTTCTTAAAAGTGAAGTAATAATCAGCAAATATCATTAGGGAAAGTATTATCTATTTTCCCCAGAGGATTAGAACAATGGAAAAGTACTGGGATTTGATGAAGAAAGGAAAAGGAAATTGAATAAAACCAAATGGTAGGTCATTTATCCATTTTAATCTTATCTTGGTAGTATAAGATATTGTTCTATATCTAGTTTCTGTCAGATTGCTTTTCATTTTCCCCCAAATTTTTACAAAATAATGAATTTTTATTCCCAAAATGTGTATCTTTACTTTTTTCAAACACAAGATTACTATAATCTTTTATGACTGTTTGTTGTGTGTAGGTTCTGTTCTACTGATCTACTTTTCTATTTCTTAGGTAATATGAGATAGTTTTGGTCATTAATGTCTTATAGTAGAGTTCAAAATCAATACTGCTAAACCTCATTCCTTTACATTTTTTCATTAATTCCTTTGAAATTTTTGAAACTTATTTCTTATTTTTCTAAATGAATTTTATAATTTTTTCTAATTCAGTAATTTTTTGGTAATTTAATTGGAATGGCATTGAATAAGTAGATTAGTTAGGTAGGATTATCATTTTAGTTATATTATCACTGTTTATTCATGAACAATGAATATTTCTCCAATTATCTAAACCTGACTTTATTTGTATAAAAAGTGTTTTATAATTATATTTATATAATTTCTGGGATTGTTTTGGCAGATATATTCCTGAGTATTTTACCTGTCTATAATTAGTTTAAAAAGGTTATCTCTTACTATATTTTCTTGCACAACATTGTTAGTGATATATGGAAATGATGATGATTTATGTGGGTTTATTTTATATCCTAATATTTTGCTAAATTATTGATAGTTTCAACTAATTTTAGTTAATTTTTTGATACATACATATATATGCATATATATACATATCTCATTTGCAAAAAAAGAAAGTTTTCTTACTTTTTACACTTTCTCTAATCCATTTATCTTTTTTCTTTTATGACTATTGCTAGCATTTCTAATAAAATATTAAATAATATTGGTTAAAATTGGCTTCCTTGTTTCATTCTTTATCTTGACCATTTACCATTTGGGGGAATGGCTCTTATTCTTTTATATTTAACAAATTTCTCTAGAATTTTTAAATATGAGACCTCTATCTGAGATGTCAATAATTTTTTCCCTAACTTACTACCTTCCTTCTTGACTACATCAGTTTTATTTGTACAAAACCTTTTCAATTTAATTCATTCAGAATTTTCCATTTTACATCTCACAATGTTTTCTATTTCTTATTTATTCATAAATTCTTCTCCTATTCATAATTTTCATAGGTAATGTGTTTTCTATTCTTCTAACTTCTGAAACTTCTAAATGGCAAAACTGGAGGAGATGTGGAAAAACAGGAACATTTGAAATTGTGAACTGATCCAACTATTTAAAAATATTTTCCCCCATTAAATGTAAAATAATTTTAAAATTCAATTTTAAAGTTTTGAGTTCCAAATTATTTCCTTTCTTTTCCTCCCTCCTTTCTCTACCTTCCCTCCCCTTCCTTGAGTCAGTAAGCAAAATGATTTATATTTTACACATATAATCATTTAAATATTTTTATATTAGTCATTTTGTGGAATAAGAACAGGAGAAAGAGGAGGAAAAGGAAGAAGATAAATAAGAGGAGGAGGAAGAAAAGGAAGATGAGGAAGAAAAAGAAGAGGAAAAAGAAGGAGGAGGAGGAGGAGAAGGAGAAGGAGAAGAAGAAGAAGGAGGAGGAGGAGGAGGAGAAGAAGGAGAAGGAGAAGAAGAAGAAGAAGAAGAAGAAGAAGAAGAAGAAGAAGAAGAAGAAGAAGAAGAAGAAGAAGAAGAAGAAGAAGAAGAAGAAGAAGAAGAAGAAGAAGAAGAAGAAGAAGAAGGAGGAGGAGGAGGAGGAGGAGGAGGAGGAGGAGGAGGAGGAGGAGGAGGAGGAGGAGGAGGAGGAGGAGGAGGAGGAGGAGGAGGAGGAGGAGGAGGAGGAGGAGGAGGAGGAGGAGGAGGAGGAGGAGGAGGAGGAGGAGGAGGAGGAGGAGAAGAAGAAGAAGGAGGAGAAGGAGAAGAAGAAGAAGAAGAAGAAGAAGAAGAAGAAGAAGAAGAAGAAGAAGAAGAAGAAGAAGAAGAAGAAGAAGAAGAAGAAGAAGAAGAAGAAGAAGAAGAAGAAGAAGAAGAAGACTCCATCAATTCTTTTTCAGAGGGCAGATGGCATTTTTCTTCATGAGTCTCTGAGATAGTCTTAGGTCACTGCATTGCTGAGAATATCTAGGCCATTCATACTTGTTCATCAAGAATTATTTCTGTCACTGTGTATAGTGTTTTCTTAGTCTGCCCACTTCATTTGGTATCAGTTCATGTAAATCTTTTCAGATGTTTCCAAAATCCTCCTTTGAGTATAGTTCCAAATTAATCTCCAGAATGGTATTCAAAAATTTTGGAGAGAAATCTGGAATTATACTAAAAAATTATATACCATGTGTGTAAATATGTGTGTATATATATGTATATATATATATATATGTATCATGTGTATACCTTTTGACCCAGGAATATCATTATTAGGTGAATTTCTTAAGATGATCTGGGAAAGGAAAAGACCCTTTTTGTTCTAAAATTATTTATAGCAGTTATCTTTGGGGTGGGGAAAAATTGGAAATTGAAGGAATGTCCATCAATGGGAAATGGCTAAATGAGTGATGGCATATGGTTGTAATGGAATGTTGTTGTGCTTTAAGAAATTACAAACAAGTTAATTATGGGAAAAAAAAAACATGGAAAGACCTATAGGAAATTATGAAGAGTGAAATAAGTCAAACCAAGAGAACCATTCTGTATAACAACAAGAAAGAAGGAAGGAAACTTACTGAGTACTTACTCAAGTACTGCACTAAATAATAAGGATATAAAAACAGGAAAATGAAACAACCCCTACTTTTAAGAAATTCATATTAAAATAGGGGAATATATAATATAAAGAATAGTTGGAAAGGATGAGCAGATACCATTAAGAAGTCAATGCAGATGGTATACAAGTAGAACAGATAAAACATTGAGTTATAAGGGAAGTGAGCACTGTTTCTGAGGCTTCTCAAGATATTGGGACACCAGACAAGGACTCATCAATCATTAAGGACTCCTATAAGAGGAGACAAGATCCTTATATGTGAACTGTTTGTATAAGGTGTTTAACATCTCCATGTAAAAACAGACAACCCCAAAGTGCCAAAACTCAATTGGAAAAACAGAGATAAATTGATCTGTTCTCTAGGGATTGGGCTGAAAGAGATTATAATGAAGAAATAACCTTTGATCATAATATATTAATGATATTATTGCAACATTGTGTTAGCTATATGACTTTTTGTAAGCCATGCCTATAACAATGGCTTTCCCTTAAATGGAAGCTACAGATGATTTGCTTCAGAAAATTCGAAGAGAAGAGAAACAATAAGTGAATTTTAATCTCAGACTCATTAATCTCTCTCTTCTCTCTCCCCATTCATAAGATATATACTTATCTTTTTAATTAAAGGATAATTAACCTGTACCAAAAACCTTTTGTAGGATTAGAAGCAAATAGGAGCTCAGAAAGGAGGTGAATACTTCTTAATAAGTACTTCAGAAGTTAATTTGTTCAAGTCCCTATAGATACTGACCCTAATATGATACTGATGGTGATGATGATGATGATAACAATAATACAGAAATGACAAATAATAGAAGAAATAATATTATTTTATGTTTTTGTCTTCTGTAACTTCCTTGTAGTCAAAAGAACTACTGAGAAGCCTGAGAGAAGACTGGAGAAGGGGAGGTAATCTTTCTGTGGTATTTACAAAGAACAAAGGCATTTGAATTAATTTTTGATTTACAATACTGGACTTACATTTAGGCCATCAATCGATATGGTTTGAATTAACAACAAAGATATCAAAGTAGGAAATGCTCAATGGTCATCTCCTAAAATTTTCTCTTCCTTACACTTTAAAGCTATTATATCTATTATTAATTACTTTCTTTCAATATAGAAGAGTAAAGTAACATAGTAATGCTAATACACACAATTCTGTCAAGCTCCTTTTAGTCTGTACTGTAGGAAATAAGTGAATGCTCATATGTTACAGTTTATCTTACATGAAGAAAAATGGCATATGTTCATAACAATGAAAATGTGAAGAAAAATAAATATGGGCAATTGATCACAATAACAAATACTGACAAACCTATTTCCATTATTCTTTTCCTTTATAAGCTTTTATCATAGGATTCAAGTGCTGAAAGCAATACCAGAGATCAACACCCTTCTTTTAAAGATGAGGCCAGAAAATGAATAACACTTTTCAAGAAAATGTTAGTCTATAAAAATAATATCTAAAAGTTATAAAACAGAAGCAAGGAATAATACTATCTCTTATAGATGTGTATATGAGAGATTTGGGGGGAATAGATTAGCAGGGAGAAATGACAATAATGAAACAAAAAAATTATTTCCTAGGTAATTAATAGGCTTATCTTCAACAAACTGCTCATCAAAAATTATAATGCATAGCATATTTCCTGTATGTTTCATTTGAAAATCAGATATAAGAAGAATGGTCACATTCTCAGACTCTTGTTTAGTTATGCCCATTAAGAATTCTTGATCCTAGACTAGGAATAGATCAACACCTCACACCCTACACCAAGATAAATTCAAAATGGGTGAGTGACTTAAACATAAAGAAGGAAACCATAAGTAAATTGGGTAAACACAGAATAGTATACATGTCAGACCTTTGGGAGGGGAAAGGCTTTAAAACCAAGCAAGATATAGAAAGAATCACAAAATGTAAAATAAATAATTTTGACTACATCAAACTAAAAAGCTTTTGTACAAACAAAACCAATATAACTAAAATCAGAAGGGAAACAACAAATTGGGAAAAAATCTTCATAGAAACCTCTGACAAAGGTTTAATTACTCATATTTATAATGAGCTAAATCAATTGTACAAAAAATCAAGCCATTCTCCAATTGATAAATGGGCAAGGGAAATGGATAGGCAGTTCTCAGATAAAGAAATCAAAACTATCAACAAGCACATGAAGAAGTGTTCTACATCTCTTATAATCAGAGAGATGCAAATCAAAACAACTCTGAGGTATCACCTCACACCTAGCAGATTGGCTAACATAACCGCAAAGGAAAGTAATGAATGCTGGAGGGGATGTGGCAATGTAGGGACATTAATTCATTGCTGGTGGAGTTGTGAATTGATCCAACCATTCTGGAGGGCAATTTGGAACTATGCCCAAAGGGCGACAAAAGAATATCTACCCTTTGACCCAGCCATAGCACTGCTGGGTCTGTACCCCAAAGAGATAATGGACAAAAAGACTTGTACAAAAATATTCATAGCTGCGCTCTTTGTGGTGGCCCAAAACTGGAAAACGAGGGGATGCCCATCAATTGGGGAATGGCTGAACAAACTGTGGTATATGTTGGTGATGGAGTACTATTGTGCTAAAAGGAATAATAAAGTGGAGAAGTTCCATGGAGACTGGAACAACCTCCAGGAAGTGATGCAGAGCGAGAGGAGCAGAACCAGGAGAACATTGTACACAGAGACTAATACACTGTGGTATAATCGAACGTAATGGACTTCTCCATTAGTGGCGGTGTAATGTCCCTGAACAACTTGCAGGGATCCAGGAGAAAAAAACACCATTCATAAGCAAAGGATAAACTATGGGAGTGGAAACACCGAGGAAAAGCAACTGCCAGAATACAGCGGTTGAGGGGACATGACAGAGGAGAGACTCTAAATGAACACTCTAATGCAAATACTATCAACAAAGCAATGGGTTCAAATCAAGAAAACATCTAATGCCCAGTGGACTTACGCGTCGGCTATGGGGGGTGGGGGGGAGGAAAAGAAAATGATCTATGTCTTTAACGAATAATGCTTGGAAATGATCAAATAAAATATATTTAAAAAAAAAAAAAGAATTCTTGATCCTGGCCTACTAGAAATCTTATCCAATCCAATGCAATAATGAGAGTACCCATAATGACCTACTTTCATCTGACATTAGAAATAACTGTTAGTAAAAAAAAAGTGAGGAGGGAAGAGAGGGAATGAACTAAAATTTATGGGATTTTCCCTAGATTTTTAACATGAATGGCAGATATTAGTGCTTATGTGATTTCTGTTCTGATTTATAAATCCCTGAAACAAGTCTTGTGTCATAATGTTTGTAGATGGACAGAGTGATCCTAATCTGACTTTTTTCTTTTCTTTTTTAAATGAATGAAACATGCCTCATGCCTCATCTCCAGGGACTACAATCTTTCAGGGACTTCATGGAAACAGCCTACCCAGCATTTCCTTTACCAACATAGCCTAGTAAGGCAACACCATGCCCTTTCTCTGGTATGTGTAAACCTTAAAATTTCACAGACTTATGAATGTTAAAAATTTTACTCCACATTAAGGAATCCTCCATTCCCTACTTGAAATAATTCCCTACCAGATTGTGAGAACTCTACTTGAATGTGAAAACTCCTTGCTATGGATGTATCCCTACTCCACCCCTACTTAAGACTGCTTTAGGACAGAAAACTCCTTGCTAAACAATGAAAGTACTTGAAAACCATACTTATAAAGGAAAGGAGCTCTTTGAGCCATGCCTGTTTTTGGAATTGATACAATGGGATGCTAGGTGCCTATAAAGGTGGGGCAACTTGTAAACTACTTAGACCTAAAAGGCGAAAACTTACTCAGAGGTTTTCTCTTAATGAAATTAGTCGACACAGCAGCATTTTTTTTTACTTACTAAAGAGATTAATCTACTCAGCTGTGAATTCAAAATGGACTGTCTTTTGGAAAACATCTACAGTGATTGGTAGATGGAAGAACTTAGGGGAGGTGACATAGGAGATTTTGCCCTTAAAAATAAGAGCTCAGAGAAGAGCTGGAGGTCATTCTGAAACATTCAGATGGAGTAGGGAGCTGGTGAAAGCAGCTGAGATGATGCTGGCCTGGTGTCACTAGAATCCTTGCTTAGACAGACCTTGTGGTGAGTGTTAAAAGATTGACTAACTGATTTCTCTCTCTCTCTTAAGACTTAGGTCTTGACCATGTTGGCTTAAGGCCCTTCATACTTATTTCCTTTCTTTTTCTCTTTCTCTCTTTTCTTTAATTCCACATTTGTATTAATTAAAATCTCTATAAAACCCAGTTGACTTGCTTTTTTGAATAATTGGGAATATTTCCCTGATGACCACCTTATATTTGATTTAAAACCAAGACACTGTAGTGAAACATATTTTCTGTGGTCAAATTTACTCACCCTCTCTTATATCTATCACAATTTATATCTTCCACCATTTTAACTCACTACAGTTTATGGGCTTCACTATTTTAAATCTCACATATGTGACTAACATCACTACTTTCAACCTAAGCAAGAATTGTTGTTCATGTGTTTCGATCATGTCTGATGTTGTATTACCCCATTTGGGGTCTTCTTGTTAAAGACACTGGAATGGTTTGCCATTTCTTTCTCCAGCTCATTTTACAGATGAAGAACTGAGGCCAACAGGGTTAAGTGACTTAAATAGGGATCGCATAACTAGAAAGCATCTGAGGCCAGATTTGCACTCAGATCTTCCTATCTCCAGGTCAAGCTCTATCTACTGTGCCACCTAGGTGACTATAGGTTGTCAGATCTCTGATCAGTTTAAAATTATTAACTTTTCAATACTTCCTAAAACTTATTCTTTCTCTTGTTTTCTGTTCTTTCTTTTCTCTCTGTATTTTTTAAAACATTTCTTCTTCTATCATCCTTTGTCTGTCTTCCCTGTGATGTATCTCTTTCTTCTGTCTCTTTTCATTGTAACCTTCCTCATTCAATTTTCCTCTTTCTACTATTTATATATCTAACAAGAGCCTTTTCTTGATCCATCCAAGTATGTGTGCTGACTCAGCAACTGGACATATCAGAGATGATGACTTGCTTGTCTGCTTCTAATCATGTGGAGGAATAGACTTGAAATAGCTTAGTACCTTGGAATGATGGGATTGGCCACAGAGCTAAAAGAACTGATGAATGATCCTTTGCTCTTAACCCATTCCATGACAGTGTGTGGGTAGGGGTGAAGCTTTAGGTAAAAGGAGAGAGGGCTTCCATTCATCACTCTTTTCCTTTGGCCATCCAAGGAGCATTATGGAATTCAAACATTTCCAGTAAGAGGCTGATGATGGGCTTATAAACATTCTTAAATGGCAACCAATATGGTATATGAAAACCATTCTTATATGGCAGCTAGAGTAAGAAGACTTCTCTAAATGAGCCTCTACCTGATTCACCAGCTGTCATTTACACATTGTGTTTCTTTCCTGAGTAAGTGACTAAGACTCAGTCTCTATGTAGATGTGACCAGGCTTGGAAGAAACCTTGCAGATTCAAGAGTTTTAGAGGTCCTCGGTCCATTGGATTAAGCTGACTTATGGCAAAGGGAATTTTCTCTTAGAAAAAGATGACCATAGATAAGAGAAGCCCTCATTTGAGGAAGACAATGTGGAACCAATAGTTCTACACACTGTTTTATGTTCTAAAAAGGTTTAACTGGTAATTTTCTAACAGATTATAACAGTAGATACATCACAATATTGAATTATAATAATTAAAATAAATATTTCTACCCATATATATATTTTTAATAAAGTCTACTGGAAAGATAGACAATGTACCTACAAGTAACCTGACCACATGGTGGCCTGCCAGTCTCTTCCTCATTCCCCCTCACCTGCCTGCACTGTCTCTTCTCCTCATGATTCTCCTGATTTCTCTCATCATTCTCCCCGCATTGTCCCCCAAACCTTAACTTTTATTGATGTACAGAATGTACACCAATGAAACCCTGGCGCAACTGGTATGTCAGGAAGGTTTGATGGACAGGTAAAGTTACTCAGGAAGGGGAGGGGATAAGCTTCCTTGACACAGCATCTTGTTTGAATCTACTTTCTCAATGTGTGTTGTACTTTTAAGTATTTAGCATAAAGTATAAAATATTATAAAATAAAATATTAGAATAAAGCATCTGTCCCATATAGAATTCCATTAACACTGAAAATCTTATTTGTAATTTATATATTTTGTATATTTATTTATGCTGTTTTCATATATATTTTATATTACATAAATGTATGAATATTATATATCATATGTATTTTTATTTATTTATATTATGTTATACCCCAAATCCTAAACTATAAGAAATCTGTGTCTAGTGTGCTCGGTTGGGGATTAGCAGATTGAAGAACATGTGAAAAGATGCTACTCTCCTTAAAAATCAGATTTCACCAGGACTAAAAACAGTTGGATCACATGCCTCAGTCCAAGGCAATGGGGCTTTTTAGAAAGAGGGAGTAGACACAATGCCACAGTCCCAGGAGGCTAACAGTGTTTCCTTAATGATGCATATCAATTTATTTTCCCTTTGTATTAAGAAAGTCTTCCTCTTGTAAATCTTGAAATTTCTCAGACTTGTGAATGTTAAAAATTTCTCCATCGGGGAATTCTCAATTGGAACAGTTCCCTACTGGGAACATTCCCCATTTTGACTGTGAGAACTCGCCAGGATCAGAAATGGGAGGACCTCTGCTCCACCCATACTTAAGACTGCTTTAGGGAAAAAAACTCCTTGCTAAACAATGAGGGTACTTGGGCCCATACTTATAGTGAGGCAAAATGTTCTTTAAGCCATGCCTATTTTTAGAAGTAATACAAAGGGGTGCTAAGTACCTATCAAAGGTCAGGCAACTTGTAAACTTGCCAGGAGCAAAGAGGTGAAAACTTATTCAGAAGTTTTTCTGGTTCAAACATACTAAGGGATTAGTTGACCCAGCAGTAATGGGCTGTACTTTAGAAAACACCTACTGTGATTGGTAGATGGAAGAACTTAGGGGAGGTGACATAGGAGAAAAACCCCTATATAAGAAAAAAATCCTTTTGAGGAAGAGCTCTTATGAAAAATCCTTTTGGAGAATCCTTTTGGACAAGCTTTTGAGGAGAGGCTCTTGAGAAGGAAATCTCTTGGAGGACAATCTCTAAGGAGGTCTCGCTGGAGCTCCTCTGAGGGGACTCTGTCCCTCTGGAGGCTCTTGAGAGAGGCCTTTTGAAACAGTCTCTGGCTGGATCTCTCTTTGAGGAGGACTCTGGCTGGAACTCTCTCTGGTGAAGTCAGCTGAGATGGAGCTGGCCTGATGTCACTAGAATCCTTGCTTAGACAGACCTTGTGGTGGGTGATAAAAGACTGACTGACTGATTTCTCTCTCTTAAGACTCAGGTCTAGGCCATGTTGGCTTAAGGCCCTTCATACTTATTCCTTTCTTACTCTTTCTCTTTTTCTTTAATTCTGCATTGTATTATTAATTAAAATCTCTTTAAAACCCAGTTGACTTGGGTATATTCATGATTGGGAATATATTCCCTGGCGACCACCTTATATTTGATTAAAAAACCAAGACACTGTAGTGAAACATATTTTCTGCAGTCACAAATTTACTCACCCACTCTTATATCTACTATAATTTATATCTTCCACCATTTTACTCACTACAGTTTACAACCTCAACCATTTTAATTATAACTCTCTCTTCTCTTTTCTGTTATCTTCAATTTAAATTTGGAAGAGGGGCCAGCTGGGTAGCTCAGTGGATTGAGAGCCAGGCCTAGACACGGAAGGTCCTAGGTTCAAATTTGACCTCAGACACTTCCTAGCTTTGTGACCCTGGGCCAGTCACTTAACCACCATTGCCTAGTCCTTACCACTCTTCTGCCTTGGAACCAATAGACAGTATTGATTCCAAGACAGAAAGTAAGGGTTTAAAAAAAAAGTTGGAAGAAACATTGAGCCATCAAGTCCAGTCTCTTCATTTTATAAAGAAGTGACTTTTCTAGGGTTATCCAGATACTAGATATCTGAGGCAGAATTCAAACTCAAGTCTTCCCTATTGCAAGTCTTCTATCCATTGAACTTTCTTTTGTCCTCCATTAGAACTAAAACCTTCCACATAAAGGCTATCACTGCTCATTATTTCATTTCAAAATCCTCTGAAGATCTCTCAGTTTCAGATTTCTTTAAAATTCTGCAGGTTTTTGATAATATATGTATGGACCCCATCTCTGAGTGTGAGGAAGGAAGGAGATTGTTTAGATTTTATAATTTTGTAAAACATAAGTTGAAAATTATTTTATGTGTAATTGGGAAAATAAAATATCTTTGAATTAAAAAAATTCTACAGGCTTTGAAAGAATTTGGCATGTTCATTCCTAAATAATAACAAAAACTCTGCTTACCTGTATCTTGGTAGGTTCCATCCAATGTTCCATGGTGTCAGTAGTGATGTTTTCAGGCAGCATAACTGGATCACTAGGGGGGATTATACAGGATGGTATACACATGGCACCTGGGGGAAAAGTAATGCACAATACACTATCAGGTAATTCACACTATGCCCCCAAATTTCCTCCAATCTCATACCTGTTTTGCATCTTGGAAGCAATGACTTCTAGTTTTGCAAGAACACTTCCAAGTCAAAATTTAGTGAAATATGTCTTTGATACATATGTCAACCCTATGGGCCACCACATTTTCATATTCATAGGAACTCCTAGAGGTCAAAAGCATCAATCATTTTATTTTCATCTAGCAGCTGCTGCCTTTGAATTCCACTGGTTGGAATGAAGTTAGTGACCCAGAGATCTGGGATCACAAGAAACCTGAATAAAACTGCTGAAGCCTCCAGTTGCATACATAGAATAGCTTTTTGGCAGCAACCAAGAAACCTGTGAGCTTTAAGAAGGAAGATGGACAGAGGAGGTGTGGAAGGGGATGACTCCAAGAAAGAAAGAGATGAGGAACTCAAAATGAGTTAGACTCAAAAAAAAGAAAGAAAAAGAAACTCCATGGTACTTGCTGGTGCCTGGGTTCCAGTGCTTTTCTTTTTTATTAATTTAATTTTAGTTTTTTTCCATATTACATATAATACAATTTTTAACAATTAGTTTCTGACATTTTGTAATTCATGTTATCTTCCTCCATCTTCCCCAAGATGCCAATTAACATATTATAGGATGAATGCATTTCTTTTCTAAAATTCTATGCAATGATAAATCAGATTCTTTGAGGGTTGTCCCATTTTTCTGTTTAGAGGGATTTATAGTCTCCTATGATTCTAGATCCATATTTGCAATTTATTCAACCCAAAAGAGCTGCATGGCTACTATATGTTCTCCTAGAATTAAATCAGTATAATATTTTTGTAAAGCACTTAAGAGACTGTAAGAATTTGTAGACTATAGGTATAAGAGAGCCACCCCAAGTAGTCTGAGAACTGTGGTCTGATTATCATTGTTCTAAAATTGTCATTAGACAATGTCCCTTCTTTTGCAGCATTCCTATGCACATAGCCATCCACCATCACGGGGAAGAGGCTAACTTGAAAGTTATGGCCCCAAAGCCAGAGGACCCTGAAATACTTTCCGTAAACCAGAGCTTAGAAAATACATTGCACATGTGAGGTGCTTAATTAATACTAACTCAGAATTTCTGCACAGCCTAATGATTTAGTAGAGAATAGAACGGTTTCTACAGATTGCCTCTTGGCCTAGTAGAATCTCAATGTGTTTCCCAAAGACTTCATCCCTTTGCTAAAGGGTCCAGTTGCAGCCAACATGTTTCTGACTCAAGGCCATCTGGGCTTTCCAACATCTCTATAAATCAGACTTGGCTGAACAAGACTTTAATTGCAATGACTCGAATAAGAGGTTGCCCACAGGCTCCAACCCTCAATCTCCTGAAGAGAAAGACAGCTGAAGAGGAGCACAAGAGTTGTTTTATCAAACAGTCCCTCCAAGAACTCTCTGCTCCAGTAACCATGGCAGAAAGCATGGAGGAACACTTTTAATAGGCATTATCAACTGTGTCTGCTTTCTCTTGTCACTGGAAACACAAATCCTTACTCAGAAGCCACTGTCAGCCACGTGGCTCAAGTTTGGTAACATGACCAGACATGATGCAAAATTCCAAGGAGCCCAAACAACTTTATGTGTGTGCAGAAGAATAAAAAGAAAACAATTTCATCATAAATTTCTTTTTTACTGAAGCGGCTAAGAATCATCATGCCTTTCAATCAAATCCTTGGGGAAAGCAGCTGATCTTATCCCAGACTCAGCCAGCCCTAATAAAAGAGTAAAAAAAACAACTTTTATTATTATTTTTAAGGCAGAATTTTTAAGGCAGCATTTCTTCCCATCCTTACCAATTCCATATCCCTGTTCACACTTGTACTCCACAAAATTGAGCTCTGGAGGTGGTGGACATTCCCCCTGAAGGTTATCACATAACTTGAACTCTTCTGTCCATAATCCTTCTTTAGTGCAAGTTATGGGCATCTGGAAGGCAAAAAGATACCAAAGATTTGTATTATTAAAAACTCTTCACACACACATATACCAATTCCAAATTTAATTTGATGAATTCATTGAGAATGAGGAAAGGAGTGGACAGATTAAGTGGCTGCAAGTAACTCAGACAAAGTACCAGTTCATCTGACTATTTATAAAAACTGTGATAAATCTTTATCTTTCCTATGTGAAAGGAATAGGTGCAAGCCCATTTTTACCTTGAAATTTAATTATAATTGCAGGCTTCTTTTGAATAGGGATATGAGAACACTCATATTTTCACACATAGTAAACTCTCAATAAATGCATTATTCATTCATTCATCACAAAGCTGTCATAGGTAAAGAGAGTGACTCCTGCTTTTATTTATTCATTCATTTTCTCAACAAGTGATTATCAAGTTTCTATCAAGTACAAGACATTGTGCGAGACTCTGGGGGTAGAAAACTAAAAAGAAATATTTCCTGCCCTCTAGGATCTTATATGCTACTGAGGGAAAATTTAGTACTAAGATAAATCAATAAACAAATAAATAAAATATATAATAATGAGGAGGGAGACACCAAGGATTTTTTTGGTATTGATCCATCCACATTAACCTGATCTCCCCTGTAACCAATAGCACACATCTGCAAAATTGGCTCAATGGCTTAGGCCATGAAGTCTACTTCTTGCCATTTTTCTGCTCTTTCATCTTAAAATGAGTCTCTCATCTCTCCCTGCTTGCATAGTCTCACACACAGCATGACCTCTGATCTGGCCAAATCTATCTCCTTTTTTATCCTGATAAATGTTGGCCAAGTCTCTCTTCCTGGCTGCTACCTCTACAGAATCAACAACTGGATGGAGAGCATGGATCTCTCAGCCCTGAAAGGGGCAGCATTTCAGAATTGCACCTAGCCCCAGCTACCTCACTCATTCTGGCAACCTGGCAGCCCTAAATGGGCTATTTCTGCCTTGCTGGTCTCTGGTGACCTGACATATTCTCTTCATTTGTATTCTGTGGGGTTCACTCTGAAGAGACTGAGAGCTCTGGGTACTGAGGGTGGGGAGGATCTGGACCAAGAAAGAAGTAGTGCTTTTTACTTTTTCCAGCTAGCCGACATCGTTCCCCCCTTTCCCCCACCTAAGTGTTCAGTACTTCAAGAGTTTCTAAAATAAAACTGACTTCAACCATACAGGCGTGATAAGACTGTGATTTTTGCCTTCTGAATCTTTGGGCCAAATTGTTGGAAGGGAAACACCACACTTTTAGCTCTGCTGTGGGACTTGTTTGCTTGATTATTCAGACTTATTTTATGCAGAAAAATATATAATACATATACATAAATAGATGTGCATTTGTTTTTTTTTAATTTTGAAAATGTTATTTAATTAATTAATTTAGAATATTATTCCATGGGTACAAGATCCATGTTCTTTCCCTCCCATCTCTCCCCTGTAGCCAACGAGCAATTCCACTGGGTTTTGCATGTGTCCTTGATCAAAACTTATTTCCATATTATAGATAGTTGCTCTAGGGTTATTGTTTACCATCTACATCCCCAATCATATCCTCATCAACCCATGTAATCAAGAGATGTGCATTTGTATATGTATATACATGCAAGTGTATATGTTTATATACACAAATATAAATACAGACATATAGAGAGAGCAATTAGGTGATAGTGGATAGAGTGCTGGATCTGAAGTTAGAAAGACTTCTCTTCCTGAGTTCAAATCTGACCTAAGACACTTATCAGCTGGGTGACTTTGGGCAAGGTACTTAACCCTGTTTGCCTCAGTTTCCTCATCTATAAAATAAGCTGGAGAAGAAAATGGCAAAGCACTCCAGATCTTTGCTAAGAAAACCCTCGAATGGGATCATGAATAGTCAGACACAACTGGAAAAAGGTTGCACAACACAAAGATACTACATGTGTGTGCATATAGATATATGAGTCCTTAGTCATGCAGGGTAAGTCTTCATGATACTTCAGATAGAAGCACCACCACTACTCCAACTCCTTTTGTTGCTATCCATTTGAAATAGTTTAGATACTCAATGAATCAAAGAACTAAATTTACTAAGTTGTCACAAAAATGACAACTTCTGCTTTGGCTTGTCTGAAAACTTAACACATAATTTTAGTAAACCATATCCCCAAAGTTAAACATTCTGCCAATCCTCCAGAGAACTTCTCCTCCATATTTTCATTGCCCAAAATGGTTTGGACATGGCCTTACCCTAAATGAAATCCAAGTGGTTTTCCTTACCCTTTGACTGACCAGGTTACAGTTGAGCACACACTGGCTACCAAGCTTGAAGCCATTGGTACAGGTATACATGCCTTCAAAGATAGGAGATGGGGATTCACATACTACTGGAATGCAGCTACCTTGCTCCCAATTTCCACTCTCCAGGCATTGTATCTTCAGAAGCTTGCTGGAAAGACACAAAACAACACCCACAGTCACACTGTTGCTGAAGCGTCCTGTGGAAAGATTCTACTTATTTACATGAGGACAACAAACTCAGAGTAGGTGGAACCTTAAAATCATGACATATTAGCAAAAAAAAAGGTGATAAGCTCTAAGATCTTATTACCTGAACTTTCCCTGAATTTTATGTTCCAACTAAAAGCTACCATAGTAATCCAATGACTATGAGAATAATGATGATAGCCCAGTAAAAATGCAAGCTTATTGAAAGCAGAGACCTTTTTTATCATTTTAAAAATATACTTCCTTGCACAATATCATATAATTGTTGCTTAATAAATACCATTTAATTTGTTGATTGATGAGGCAACCTGGTATAGTAGATGAAATTTGGAATTTGGAATTCTTCCACCTGGGTTCAAATCCTGGCTCAGTCAGTAAATTGCTTGAACTCTCTGAGTATGTTCCCTCATCTGACCTCAAAGAAATTTGGATCAGATGATATTTAGTGATTTATTTGACATGATAAATATTTTGTATAACTGTGCTTCTATAGTCAAAACACAATGATCCTTTTTCCTTCCTTCCTTCCTTCCTTCCTTCCTTCCTTCCTTCCTTCCTTCCTTCCTTCCTTCCTTCCTTCCTTCTTACCTGACTGCCCGCTTTCTCAGGGAGTACAAGGAAGTTAGAGCAGAAAACAATTAATGTGTCATCACTGAAAAAAATTTTTTTAAATACACCAATTGGCACTTTCCTAATATGTAAAATGTCATTGATTGTCATTTCTCACCACCTTATACATTTTTTTGAAAGCTTAAAATTAAGCAACTGTCTTAAATACAAAAATACTATCAAAAGAAGCCTAGTGAACCACTTCAGTAATTCCTGTTCTGCCACCACTAAAAGGAATCAGGTGACCCAGTGACATTGATTGAGTTTGCATAGAATAAAGTGACAATAATAATCTAGGTTTAGAGAACTGGAAATACATATAGTTGTGTATATACCTATATAATTCTATTTATATATGTAATTATATATATAGAGAGATGTATATATCTATATACCATCAATCTGTCTGTCTGTCTGTCTGTCTTTCTCCCCATCCTTAAGCTAGGAATGTATTTGAGGATCCTAAGAAGGCACAGAAGTGTTTTCTATTCCAATGTTGTAGCCTAGGTTCTCAAAATTGGTTCATACTCATTTTATTTATAACTGAGCATTGTTCTTTCTTTAACTGTTTCCTACTCAGAATACTCTGCTCATACTCTGAGTGGATTCTGTCCCATCATTTCCAAATTTACATCACTTTTCTATAGGAAGTATATACTCTCATTGCTGGTGACAGAAGGTCAGAACTTGGAAAAAATTCTTCTAGAACAGTATGGTTATAAAAGAATACCTTTCTTATCAAGACTGCTCTCTTGACTTCATAAGGTGCTATTATCTGAAAGAATTTGAAACTTATAATCATGAAGCAGTAGGTTTCTCAGACCTGAGTTCAAGATCTCAGACACTTACTAACTGGCAATCCTAAGCAAGTCACTTAACCAGTGACCCACTGCAAGTTTCCAGGTTTTAACACAACCTTTACATGAGAGAACAAGTTCTATCTCCTGCATGGACCACTTAGTCATAATAATTGTTCACATTTTAAGGCATTTTATAATTTCCAAAGTTCTTTCCCCACAACAAACCAATGAGAAAGAAACTGAAGTATTATTGTCTCCATTTTATGGATGAGGATACTTATAGTCACTCAATCAATCTTCAGTCAACAAGTATTTATTGATGATGCACCAAACATAGGAGGTGACACTGCAGAGATACAAATGAAAGTGTCTGTCTTCAAAGGTCAATCGGAGAAAGCAACATGTAGATGCATAAGGCTTTACACCATAAATCTAAACTATTTTTTGAAAGAGGAACCCAGTTGCATCTGGGGAGATCAAGAAAAGCTTCAAGTAAAAGCTATTACTTGAGTAGAGTTTTGAAGGCAGCCTGAGATTCCAAAAGGCAGCTATAAGATAGTTCATTTAAGGATGAATGAGTAAGTCTGTGTAGATTTGAGAGATGCACTATAGTTGGTGAGAAACAGTAAGAAAGTCACTTTGGCTAAACTATGGAGTAGGGGAAGGAGAATGAAAAATAATAAGATTTGCAAGGGACATTGGACCAGGTGATAAAAGGCATGAAATCTAAAACAGGAAAGTTTCTCTTTGATCCTAAAGTCAACAGGGAGCTTTTTTTTGGAATTTGGTATTCAGGGGAGTAACATATCTACTAACCCACTTTAGGAAAATCAATTTGGATTAGATGGGAAGAAACTTGGGGCAGAAAGATAAATAAGAAGGTAATAGCCAAGGTGATAGAGGATAAGGGAAAGAATTAGGGTAGTGGCCATGTGACTAGAGGAAGAGGAGAGATGTGAGGAATATTGTGGAGGTAATGATAAGATTTGGCCACTGATTAGACACATAGAATGAGGAGTGGGGGACCAAAAGGATAGTGGTACTCTTAAATGTAAGAGAGACATTTGGAATAATAGATTAGATTCAAGGGGAAAGATAATGGATCTGTTTTGAACATTCGGGACACCCAGGACATTCTGTTTTAAATATCCAGTGGGTACTCAAGAGAAAGATTGAGCTCATGACATAAATTTGGGGATCATTTGCACAGAGATGATAACTAAACTGATGGGAGCCAAAGAAGTTACTAAGCAAGAATCAACAAAAGAAGACTCAGTATAGAACCTTGGGCCATGCCCACAATGCTCTTCTAACATCAACTGGTCCTTCACCATAAAGAAGGAAACAAGCATTTATATAGTGTCTATTAAGTGCCAAACATATTACAAAGTTTTTTTTTTACAAATATTATCTTATTTGACTATCACTATTCTTTGAGGTAAATACCATTATTATTTTCAGGAGAAAATAAGCCCACAAAGGTCAAGTGACTTGTTAGGGTAATACAGCTGCTAAGTACCTGAGGCTGAATTTGAACTCATTTTATCCTGACTCTATAACAAGCAATATTTTTACCTATTCTTAATAGAATTTCAATCCCTTTCTCTAAAGAAATGGATTCTAAACTCTTCTCCTTTCAGGAAATCTCCCACATTATTCTGTGCCACCCTTGCCATTATATGCCTCTAAATACTTTACTGAGAACAGAGAGACCATTCATTGGGTGCCTTTCCCCATTCTCAGTTTCTCAAAGCCCCTTGAAACCATTCTCATTCTCTCCTTCTTTATTACAATATCAATGAAGAAGCTGCCCTTCTCTTTGCCTACATCAACTCTATCAATTGTGATTCAATTGATTAAAAAATATCAATCTTGGCTTCCTTCTGCATCAGACTGATATTTTAATCACTAGATGAAGGATCCTTTACCTTTTTTTGTCAGGATCGATGAAGTTCATGGGCCCCTTTTTGTACTATTTTTAAATAAACATATAAAAGGATTACAAAGGAATCCAATTATATTCAAATATTTTACACATATGTGCTATGTAATTTATCTGTTTATTCACTTCCATTTTTGTGTTTATTTATTTATTCTTTCTTTCCCTCATTTGTTTGTAGTTCATGAATCTCAGGTTAAGAACCCTTGTCTTTGATGAGGGTTTGGCAAACTCCTTCAGATTAAGCATCTTGCTTTTGTATGACCTTGTAAGTTTAAAAATTGTTTGTTTTTAAGCCCTTATGTTCTGACTTCGTATCCATTTAAAGACAGAATAGCAGCAAGGTCTAGGCAACTGGAGTCAAATGTCTTGTCCAGGATTTCCTAACACAGTTAGGAAAATTCTGAGGTCACATTTGAACCCAGGTCCTCCCAACTCCAGCCTGGAGGTCTATCCACTCTGTTTCCTAGCAGCCTAGCTAAAAAGAGTTTTTATCTTTTAAAATAAAGAATATAAAAAATTCTTTTTTAGCTCAAGTGACTGCCCTAAATGAGTAATTTTTCAAAAGCACAGAGAATTTCTTAAGAACATAATCTTACCTAGGGTCACACAGCCAGTAAGTGACCAAGCAATGAATTAAATTGCCTCCTGGATTCTCTCCACTGTACCACACTTTCTTTTTCATTGTATATTCCCAACATCCCATTGAGGTGAGGACAGTATAAAATCTCATTTTGATGACAGAAAAACTTAAATAAGTGACTTATGCAAGGCCACACAGCAAGGAACTAGCTGGCTAAGGCCTTGAAGAGGAATCCAAGTCTTTGGAATCTCAGAGTAACACCTCATCCATTAGTCCTTTCTGCTTCCTTACACTCATAGAAATAAACTGTATGGTGAAGAAATCTGGAGCAATGCTGTTCCTCCAATCTTGAAGGCCAAGGAACTAGCTGCCTAAAACAGGCAAAATAGGACGACAGCTTTGGCCAGAAAACTGACTATCAAAGTGGCATCGAGGGGAACTGGAGGAGGATAGGTAATTATTTTCCTTTTAGCATCTCCAAATAAATGAGCACTGCCTCCAAAGCAGAAGGTGCAGTTTCCTGCTGCCAACCCTTGCAATGTTAACCTAGGGGCTAAAAATACAACTATTCCCTTTTACATCTTTGCCAGAAATAAAGTTCTTGTAGTCAAAATTCTGCTGAAATGTTGTTTGCTGAAGGTTAAGGAAGATGGGAGCTTACTGAAAACAGTTCTTCCATCTCCCCATCACTATTTCAGAGCTGGCAAAAGAGGAAAGTGCATTTTTGGTTGGACCAGAACATAAGTGGGACCTTTAAGAGTCACCCAGAACAATAATATAATCCTGGGTGCATTTCTTTGAATGGGGAGTACATCAGAGGTTACCTGTGGTTAAGCTTCCATCTTGGCTAATTTCAGAACTGATTTATTTAAAAAAAGTTATACGTAAGCAACTTTCCCTTTCTTACTACTTTTGTTTTAAGATTCTCCAAGTGCTTTCATTCAAATGCTTGTTATATCCCCAAAAAGTAGAACTAGAGATGAGAGCTAATTCACTGATTAATTTTAGAAATGAAGAAACTAAAGCAAGTGAATTTATCATTCAGTGGATTTCTCAAGATCTTACATCTGGTCAGTGATTGGCTAGAATTAAAAATTAGAACTCTGACCTCCCAGGCTCAGACTTTTTTCACTCAATCTAAACTGCAGTTCCCTAGGCCTATCTTACCAAAGTGACTTACTCGGGCTTCCTAGTCAAGTCAAACCAAGAAGCATATAGATAGATAGATAGATAGATGGATGGATAGATATATGGATGGATAGATAGATAGATAGATGGATGGATAGATGGATAGATAGATAGATGATAGATAGATAGATGGATAGATGGATAGAGATAGATAGATAGATAGATAGATAGATAGATAGATAGATAGATAGATAGATAGATAGATGGATGGATGGATAGATAGATAGATAGATAGATAGATAGATAGAGATAGATAGATGGATGGATGGATGGATGGATGGATGGATAGATAAATAGATAGACAGAGGGATTGATAGATAGATATATAGATACATAGATACATAGATAGAGGGATGGATATATGGATAGATAGATACATAGATAGAGGGATAGATACATAGATACATAGAAACATAGATAGATACATAGAGGGATAGATGGATAGAGTTATATATAGTAGATAGATAGATACATAGAGGGATAGATAGATGGATAGATAGAGGAATAGATAGATAGATAGACAGACAGATAGAGAGATAGATACATAGATACATAGATAGAGGGATAGATAGATTGATACATAGAAACATAGATAGATACATAGAGGGATAGATGGATAGAGTTATATATAGTAGATAGATAGATAGATACATAGAGGGATAGATAGATGGATAGATAGAGGGATGGATAGATAGATAGATAGATAGATAGATAGATAGATAGATAGAGGAATAGATAGATAGATAGATAGGCCCATAGATAGATAGGCAGACAGAGGAATAGTTAGAGGGATAGATAGATATACACTAACAAAAATATTATTATATAATACATATAACATTATTTTATAATATCTAATACATGGGATATTGTTATGCAACACATATATATCTATATTATAATATATTTTTATCACATACTATTATTATATGATAATATGTTTTAATATAATATTACATAAGTATTATGGTTACTATTAAGTGCTTCCTATGTTCTAGATAAAGTTACTGCCTTGTTAGGTATAAAGTTTAGACCTATTCCTACCACAAAGGCCTAAACTTTTTACCTAAACTCCTGATCCCTAGGGCCAAAGGGTGCTATCTAACTTTTCCAGATTTCTATACCAGTTAGCTTTATTTTAAGTGGGACCCTACAGATGTAAACACTCTATAATCTAGCATGATGTAAATGGGAATGACACGACTTTTTTTAGGGGTGAGGAACATCATCCATAGAAATTAAGTGGTAAAAGTTATAAAACAAGATAATGTGGTAGAGAGGAGTGAGTCAGAATACATAGATTCAAAACCTTCTTTTATTAACTCCCTATGTGACCTTGGGAAAAAAATAATTTAATCTCTCTGGACCTCATTTTCCACACATGCCATATGAGGAGGCTGGACTAGGCAATCTATGATTGCTTTATCCCATGATATTGAAATAGTCATGCTTTGAAACTCTTGGAAAATACAGTAAATTTCCTCTCTAAGCCCATATATCCAGGGCAAATTTTCTAGCCTAATTAATAGAATTTTGCCAGAAAATACTTGATTATGTAATATTATATATGATATATACATGTACTATTATGTATTATATATTATATATGTACTACTATATCATATATTATAATATTTATTATTATACATTATATAATTACTACTATTATATTCATTCTATGTTGGTGATTAGGACTATAACATGAAGCATGAAAGTGTTAGATAGAATCTTTTTGCCCTAGTGATCAAAAGTTTAGGTAAAAATTTAGAGCCATAACAAGATATTTTTCCCCTCAGTGAAAAGAGTTGGACATGGATGAAAACAGGTGGAAGCTTAGGGAACAGTCTTTCAGCTAGCAGCAAGTATGGTACCAGACACCATACCAATCTATGAGGATACAAAAAACAGCAAAAAAAAAATGGATTTGAGAACAGGTACATTTTGAGTCAGAAGAAGGGATGGAAGTGATGAATGGAACCAGGAGAAGGGTGCCATAGTAACAAAACCAGAGGGATCAGCTGTACCAGACTAGGCAAAGAACCTCAGGATCCTTGATTAAACCATGGTTAATTGTATCTTTACAGCCTTGGGATTTCAGGCTAAAGAATGAGGAAAGCCCAATGAGTGCTACTAGAGAATGAATGACCAGTCTGAAAAGACCAAGGTTGAACACAGGTGAGTGTGATGAAGAGAGTTAAAAAGAAATTACATCGTGAATGATGAGGGTTAAAAAAAAAAAGACTTTGCAGATCCTCTAAGAATATTGACAAGGTCATGGAATAATTCCAATGCCCCCTTAAGATACCTTTAGTTTTTATCTTTCCAGATAGCAATAGAAATAAACCAAGATTTTTTTTTCTACAAAGGTTTCTACAAAAAAAAAAAATCTACAAATGGATTTTTCTCCAGTCTATTGCATTTTCTTGTTCTTTGTCTGTTGTCATGATCCTGTAGATTCTGGGATCTTGGCAGGGTAACACTCCAAACTACCTGAACCATTTGGAGATTTAGAACTGAGAAGTCAATGGGATAATAAGTTCTCATTGTCACTTGGAAGCAGAAAACAGCTGGTCAGGAGGAATCACAGAACACAAATGCATTTATCCACCTGGGAATGAACCTAACTGACCACTGTATGTCACTGTTGCTCTTTCAAAAAGCATATTTGAGCCCCCTTTCCTCACAGTCCCAAAAAAGATAATATGGAAATTCTCCAATCAGTTATCAGAAGTGTTGGGAAGCCCAGAAAAGAGGAAAAAGCTTGACTATTTGTCCAGATACTCCCTACAGATCCAGAGACCCCAGGGAATATTCACTTGCTCTGATGTGATCTGGACAGGCCAGACTGCTGCTCCCTCTGACCATCTTGTCCTGGAAGAATGTCAGAAATAAACGTGGCCCAAAGCAAGAGATTTTCATGCAAATTTTGGCTGATCCCCAGCTGTATGCTAGGGGGCATATTTGAGAGATTCTGCAAAGGTGGAATCAACAGGTCATGCCAACCTATTGGCTATGGGGGAAGTGAGAGATAGTGAGGAATCCAGTGTGACTCCAAAGTGATGTCCTGTCTTCCCTTCTGCAATTTAAGAGATGAAGCTGACCTCCTTCTAGAGGCAGGGAAGGCCTCAGTAATTAAAGGCAGGCCAGTGCTTCGCACATCCTGGCTATTTCTCTCTTTTTCATTCCCCCTTGCACACACATGCACACACACACACACACACATACACACACACACACACACACACACACACGTGCACGCACACACACACAGGGTTAGATATTGGCCTTCCACAAACATTCCCCTATATCCCAGAAGATAATTTAATACTTCAGATTTTTGTTTAAGCCAGAATTCCCTGTTAGACAGTAACAAATGGGTTTGTCCTAACCTGACCCTAATGCCAGAAAGAATAGAGACAAGGAGACATCAAAATATTTGCTCACCAACCTGGGGGATCAATTAGCCAGAAGCACAAGACAAAGCAAGTTGAAAAATGGAGAAAAGAAGGAAATTTTCAAGGGAGGGGGCATAAAAAACCCCAGCACCCTTGGGTTAAGTTAACTTCACTGTGTAACATACAAGCTTTCACTCCTTTCAGAACCTCAAGAATGATATTTATTTAGGATTAATAGAAGAATCAGGAGCCAAAATAAAATTCAAAAGGGGAAAAATGTTTAAAAATAAGATACTTAATAGCCAGGGTTTGAAGGCCATGGGGAAGACTTATGAGGTCGACAAGAATTGTGTTTGATGTGAAGGCATGAATGCCAATCTCTCAAGCTCTCTGAAGCAGGCAGCGGGAAGCTGGCCTGCTCCCAGGTGCGTATTCGAGTGGCCAAGGCTTGGAGCAGAAGATCAGTTGCTTGAGTGCCAAGAGAGACTGTAATAAATTAGCCTACAGCTCACATTATCTGACAATGGCAGGAGAGTTGAGGATTCCAAGGCTAAACTACGAGCATATTTTCTGTAAATGACAATAAAGGGAGCCTAGTAGAGGGAGGGAGGGAAGAGAGGCACTAACACTGCATCTCCTCCCTGCACAGATACACATATGAGCACATATGGATCGCTCTACGTGCCACATTCAGTATCTATAATTACATTTGTCAAAGCCCAGAAACAGGATTCACCTCAATGAGTTCAATAGCTAAGCCTTTTCAATCGATCAGGAAGCACTTATTAGGTGTTAGGTGCTGGGGATTCAAAAATGATGTAAATGGGTCGGGTCTCAGAGCCCCTAATAGTCCAGCTCAGCGAGGCAAGATGGACAAATAGGGAATATAAATTGGGTCTAGGGAAATCCCAGATAAGGAAAACCCCTCGAGGAATGCAGGCTAGCACCTCCCTTATAATTTATGGTCTTAGAGAGTTGCTCAGAGCATGGAGAACTTAAATGATACTGTATGTCCATGATATATCACAGGCAGGACTTTTAACTAGGTCTTCCTAGCCTTCTAACCATTATACCAAGTCAGCCAATCAATAAGCATTTATTAAGACTGAAGAGTCAAAAAGATAGTCCCTGCCCTTAAGGAACTCACAACCCAATGGAGGAGATACAAGGCAAAACATAAATGTACCAACCAGCCATATACAAAAGAGTTAACATAGGAAGGCACTAAAATTCAGAGGGTTATCAGAGAAGGGAGGATTTCAGCTGGGACTTGAAGCCAGGAGGCAGAGATGAGGAGGAACGAGGAACACAGGAGAGAATACCTGGAGCATCTTCTTTCTAGAAAAACCAGGAGGCTGGTGTCACTGGATCAGAGGACTTGATGGGGAGTAAGTAAGGTATTAGAATACCTTAGGCAGGAAAAAGGCAGCTTGTGTAGGCTTTGAATCCCAAACAGAGCATTTTGTATTTGATCCTGGAGGCAACTGGGGGCCATTGGGGTTTACTGAATAGAAAGATGACATGACTGAATTTTCACTTAAGAAAAATCCCTTTGGTGATCGAATGAAGGATGGAGTGTAGTGAAGAGAGATTTGCAGTAGTTAGAACCACCAGCATCCTATTGCAATAGTTCAAGTCTGAGGTAATGAGGTTCTATACAATGGTGGTGCCAGAGAAGATGATGACTCATATTCAAAAGATATTGAAAAGTCGAAATCATCAGACCTTAGCAACAGATTGGACTAAGAGAGATAATGAAGAGTCAAAGATGACCTCTAGGTCCCAAGCCTGGGGAACTGGGAGGATGATGGATGGAAGGGGATGTTTAAAGAGGGAAATAATGAACTAGGTTTTAGACATGTTGAACTTAAGTAATCAACCAGACATTCAGCCCAAAAGGTCTGAAAGGCAATTGGAAGTACAAGATTAGAAGTTAGAAGAGATGGTGGGAAAGGATTGGTAGATTTGAGAATCCTCAGCATAGAGATGGTAATTATACCCATGAGAGCTGAGATCATCAAGTGAAGTAGCATAGAAGGAGATGAAGGAGGCCCAGGACAGAATCCTCCAAGGCAGCTACGGATGAGGATCCAGCAAAGAAGATAGGAGGAGTCTAATAGGAGGAGAACCAAGAGAAAAACATGTCCTAAAAGACAGAAAAAAAAGAATCTTAAGGAAGAGAGAATGCTCAGCAGTGTCAAAAGCTGCAAGGAGGTCAAGAAGAAGGAGAATTAAGAAAAGGCCAGTGAATTTCACTGGTAACTTTGGAGAGGAGTGAAATAATTAGGTCAGAAGTCACACTGTAAAGGGTAAGAAGAGAATGGGAGGAGAGGGTATGGGCATCTTACTATACTTTTTTTTTTGCCAGAAAGATTATCCATAAAAGGAAGAAGAGATATAGGACAATAGTTAGAAAGGATGTGGGAGGTCCTAGGTTCAAATCTGGCCTCAGACACTTCCCAGCTGTGTGACCCTGGGCAAGTCACTTGACCCCCATTGCCTACCCTTACCACTCTTCTGCCTTGGAGCCAATACACAGTATTGACTCCAAGACGGAAGGTAAGGGTTTTTTTTTAAAAAAAAAAAAAAGAAAGGATGGAAAGGGTTGTTGTTGTTTTTCAGGATTTGGGAGATATGAGTAACTTGCCTAAAGTAAATAGAGATTGAAAATAAGTGACAGAATGGGAAAAGGAAAGGGAAGGGAAGGGGAAGGGAAGGGAAGGGAAGGGAAGGGAAGGGAAGGGAAGGGGAAGGGAAGGGAAGGGAAGGGAAGGGGAGGGAAGGGGAAGGGGAGGGAGATTCTGTCTAGTTCTGTCTTCTAGGCTTGCACTAAAGTTTGAGAAGACTGAAGCAGCCTCAAAGTCTATGTAATGTTTGGTGTGTGCCCCCATCCTTTCACTCCCAGACTAGCTTGTCCTCATTTGCCCATTGCTTGTTTTCTAAAGTATTTCCAACTCCATCCTGCTGACTATTTCATTTCCATCTCATTTCCCCCACATCCACCTTTCTTCCTCTTTCATGGTCTACTTGAATCCACTGTAGCACTTGAACCACTTGGCCAGAAGAAGTTAGAACCAGGGGGAGCAGATAGTTGGGGTCTGAGATGGAAAAGGGAAGAGAAGTTTTAGGGTTTTTTTTAATGAACTTTTTTTTTTTTGATGTGTGTCTGTCTGTTTTATAGGCAAGTAAAATGTATTTTTTTGCTTCTGGTGGCTGATCCTGGGCAACTCCCACCTTGAATACCAGCTCTAGTCTGCCAGCTTCAATGTTGTTTTTCTGAGGCACAGTCAAGGGAAACCAGGTACTGAAAAGAATGTAGTGAATATAGCTCTGACCAAACAGGCAAACAGCTAGAGGAGTACTCCCAATCATACATTAGCTGAAGAGATCTTCAAGGCTCTGACCAGTGTGAAAGAATCTTGAATTGACTGTAGTGTCCTGATATCTAGGATCAAATATAAAATCCCCTGCTTGGCATTGAAAGCCCCTCACAATCAGACCCTTTCTTACTTTTCTAGTGTTGTTATAATATTTTACTCTTCCACATATTCTAGGATCCCATGACACTGACTTCATGCTGTTCCTTACATACGACATACTATCTCCTGATTTTAAGCCTTTTTATCTGCTATCCTATCTTCATCCTCATGTCTGCTTCTTAAATCCCACTCCTTCATTCCTACAGCTCAGTGACTTGTTACCTTCTATCTACTCTGTGTGTATCTATATATATATATATATATACATATATATATATCATGTATGCACATAGTTATTTGCATACTATTTCACCTATTGGAATGTAAGAATCTTGAGGTCAAGGGTTGTGTGTTTATCTCTTTGTATCTTTAGAACTTCAGTACATAATAAGCACCTAATAAATGCTTGTTTATTGATTGACAGGAGAGAAAATCTTTGGAGAACCAAGCACTTGAAGCACCCCTCTCAATGAGTGACAGTGATTTTCTGAGGGAGTCTAGAAAAAAGAACCTTGGTTTAAAAATGGTGAAGGAAAGAAGGCTGGATTTGGTGTCAGAGGCCCATAAGTTCATGACTTGGTACCACTTGGTATCTTTTTATACCTGTGTGACCTTGGGTGAGTCATTTCAGTTCTCTTAGCCTCAGTTCTCTGTAACAGGAAGAGTATGGACTAAATGATTTCCAACATTCCATTCATGATGTTCCTATGTAACCTTTAGATCTACCTCTAGCAGTTACTCTACTTGGCCTTTGAAATCTCTTATTGCTCAGATTTCAAGGGCCATCTATTTTCCTTGGGGGGATGAATGGGCTACAACCTCAAAAGAGAAAGAGAATGACACCATTGTTGCCCCTTCAGAAGAAGGGTGAGGTCCAGAATAATTAGAAATTAACTGAGTCTTTAATAAGATATCTGGAAGGGATGCTTTATAAGTTCATGACTAAAACACAATCAGTTTCTCTTATTGTGATAGGGTTCTAATTTTCTTATACCATATTTTTTCAGTAATTTTTGTGATTTAGAATAGAGAGATAGAAGTCAGAGCTATGATTTCAATGATTTGGGGAACTTCCAGATGTTCAAACTTCTACCAATGGTGAGTGATTTCTCTGCAACTTATGGTCTTAGGGAGTTAGAACCTCCCAGTGGAGGTTAAATTTAGAGTGACTCAACCACTACACATAAGATATGAGATTTGATCTTGGGACTTCCTGATTTTGAAGACCAGTTCTCTCTACCTCAAGTCAAGTTGGAATGTAGGACTAAAAAGCATTAAAACTCGTTTAATCACTTCATTTTACAAATGAAGAAACTGAAATCCTCAAAGATTAAATTACTTGCCCAATGTTGTATAGATTTTTAATAGTAGAGCCTTCTCCAACTCCTATCCTTTATATACTAGAAGAGATCTTCCATTCCCAGGGACTAAAACTGATGCTTACACACACACACACACACACACACACACACACACACACACACACACACACACACACACCTCTTCATCTTTACCTGAGGAAATTCTTTTCTCCTTTCCTGTTTCAACTTACATACCACCTAGTCTATGATGCCTTTGCTAATACCCTACCTAACTAGATATTATGGATCCTTCCTTTAACCTTATATACAACTGTGTTTGATCTTTCCTTTGAACTTAATTATTTTGTAAATTTTATTTTCCCCATTGTCACAAGGCATCTCTTTCAATAAAGAAAAAGGAAGAAAAGGAAAAAAATGGTTACATCAAGAAAAGTCTGATGTTATATCCCATTTTCTGTTCCTGTGAACTCCCACCCTTTACAAAGAAGAGAACTTTTTCACCACCTATCTTCTTTGAGACCAAGCTTGGTCATTTTATTTCCTCAGCATTTGTTTTTAAGTGTCTTCTGATTGCTGTTATTTCCATTTATGTCGTTGTAGTCATTGTATATATTGTTTTTCTTAGTTCTGCTTAATTCCATTTGCTTTTCTGTATTCATTATATCTGTTGCCTCTTACAGCACAATAATATTCCATTACAAATTGTACCACAATTTGTTTAGCCAATCAATGGGCAAATATTGTGTTTTTAATTCTTTGCTACCACATAAAAAGCTCCTAAAAATATTTTGTTGTGTATGGAGCCTTCCTTTTTGTCACTGATCTTTGTATATATGCCTATGCATGGAATATCTGGCATGGAATATAAGCAGTTTAATCACTTGCTTTACATAACTCCAAATTACTTTCCAGAATGTTTAGACCTATTAACAGCTCCACTAACAATGTATTCCTATGTCTGTCTTTCTACAACCTCTCAACACTGACTTCCCATATTCTGTCATCTTTGCCAAGTTCCTCAGATGCTCAATGAAACCTCAGGGATGTTTCTAATTTATATGTCTATTATGAGTGACTTGGCTCATTTTTTTTCTTGTCTAGTTGTTAATACATAGGGATTCTTCTTTTGAAAACTATGTTTTTCATATTCTTTGACCACTTGAGGTATTCTTTTCAATTCTTTGGAAATTGTTGTATATATGCCATGCCATTGCCACATAACAACACATAAAATATTGAAATTAAAAATACATTCCTTCCTTTGATTTGGGGAAAAGCTTGAGGTCATTAATGAAGACTTGTAGTTTCCCAAAAGGAATCCAATGGACAATGGAGAGTCATTGGAGACAGAGAGCTCCACTGGTATCTTTATGATGTCAGGAGAGAAGAAAGTCTTAAGCCTGTTGAGTGGATTGCTTATGGCCAACTTCTTGGAGGACAGGGACATGAGTCACAAAAAATAAGTACAGAGGGATGATCAGCAACCTTCATAGTTGGAGGAAAATCAAATCAGTGACATTACAGATCCATGAGAGAATTTTCTCTACTTTATTTTTGTTGTTGGGGTATAGCTTCTAAACAAGAAACTCATTTAAAAATTTTAAAAACTGTCTTCTTTTTTTTTCCATTTGTGCTTCCCTAACAGCTAACACATTACCTTACACAAAATGAGTACTTAATAAATATTTGTAAAATGGAATTACTGACAGCTGCCTTTAAGTTAGGACCTCAAGGTGCCTAATTAAGTAGCCAATGTATAAGATGAAAAGTAATCTCCATATAAATTTGTCTTTCTTTCTACATCGTCAGACACATATACTTTGAAATAACTAGTACAGTGGGGAAAAGGGAGAACAGCTGGTGCTACTGCTAATTAGCCTGGAAGAAGTCATTATAAAATGTGACAACACCTTGTAGGTGGTAACCTAACTAAATAACTTGCTGCAGAGAGGCCTATCTTAGTGAGCTGGGAAAAGCAGAATAATTCTGAAATTAAGGTAATTGTTGAATGAGCAGAAATAGAAAGAAAGTCAGGCAAAGAAAGCCTACTGAACTTGCCCTCTAACATAGAGATAAAAGTCAATTTGAAAAAGGTAGCCATGGTACGTGAAACAAACAAGCAAAGAAACAGAAAAGATGAGCAAGGCCAAAATAGGATATTCTTCATTGAATAATATGCCAAATACTGTTCATAAAGCTTGATTAAGAAGCTAAGCTAATGAACGAATGGAGGAGTGATGAGCAAGAATGTATATATTAAGAACCTTTAGGAGAAATGGTGCAAGGATGATTTCCATTTACCCTTTGATTTCTAGGTGGTGTATTGAATCTTCCAAATTTTAAAGTTACAGACTTGGCTTTACTTTATTGGAAATCAATAAGCCTTAGGGATACAGATAACATTTTGAGTCCAGTTGTATATGGAGTATGATAGATTTAGAAGATTTCTAACATTTATGAGAGCAGATGGAATTTGCTTCTCTCATTTGCATGGATGTATAACAGCTTCAAAGTATTATAGGTCACAAAATTATGAAATAGGATTCTACTGATTGAATTATTCCCACTGAATGCAAAGGTTTGGAGAACTACCATCCCCATTGTCAATGATGTATTTTCTGGGAGATTATCACCCAACTACCCATCCCTTCCATGAATGGCCAAATTTTTTATATCTTGCCCAACTCATTTGTCTATTCAAACAGTTGGAATCAGCTAACAAGATAAGAAATAGGTCTACCTTCATTTCACTTATTAGTATTTATACATGGATCACTGACTAAGATATGGAAGGGACCCTAGGCCAATCTCAACATTTTACAAATGAGAATATTGAATCCTGTAGAAGTTAAGTGCCTTGCCCAAAGTCCCATGGATCAAAGACAGAGCAAGGACCCAGATCCTCTGTTCTCAAATCTAGTGTTCTTCCCATGGTACTATTTATTAGTTGAGGGTTTTTTTTCCTTTTTTTTTCAGTTGAGTTTGTACATAAAGCTGATATTCCTTTTGTGAGGATTCTCCTGACTGAAGTCCTTCACACATAGTTCTCTACAACTTTAGAAGAGTGCTAAAGTCCCCTCTGATGGCTCAGTGCCTTGTTCCCCATCCCCACTCCCATCTTGGAAAGACACTTTATGCCTTTTTTACTCAGCACTGTAGTATAATAGGAAAGAGATACACTTGGAATTATAAAATTTGGATTCAAGACCAGGAAATTTTGGCAAGTTATTTTTCTGATTCATTTCTCTTATCTTTAAAATGAGACTAACATTCATAGAACCAACCTTCCAGAATTGTTGTGGGGAAGGTTTCTCATCCCATTATTTCCTCAGTGTGGGGAGGTCCCTATTGTGGAAAGTATACCTTTAGGACAACAATTCCATCTTGAATTTATAGCATTAGAAAGCTGCTTAGGGGCACAAGGGGTTGAGTGATTTGCCAAGAACCACAGAGTTAATATGTGTCAGAGGTGGGATTTGAACCTACATCTTTATGACTTAGGGACAAATTCTTTATCACAATACAATGCTGCATCTTTATAAGCCTTTAGATTGCTATAGAAATTTGAAACATTTTCATTGTTTTTTTTAATGTTTTATCCCTGAACAAATAACCCAGATATGTTGTCCCCAAATACTTCCAAATAAAGGCAGAAACTTGGCTTAGCTTCTTGAATGTCTTCCTTCCACCTAATCTCCATTTGCTTTTGCTACATATTCAGAATGCCATGTTTTGACTTTTAGTGTCATTACTTTATTTAGTAGAAAGTTTCACTGTTATAATGAATTTTTAGTTTCCTCTAAGCTTGAAGAAACTGCAATACATTCATAAAATGAGAAGGAAGATAGAACAGTAAATTATACATTTTTAAGTGAAATATAAAATTATAGTTATAGAGAAAGTGCCAAACTGTGGTGATAGGTGATTCCTTATTCTGGAACTCCCCATACTAATTAAAGCCCAGTCTCTATGCCAAATATCACATATAAATACCTCCAAATTAATATTTTAAAAAACTAATTCAGATCCTAGTATTGGAGAGAGTAGGAAGAGAAAGAGAAGGAGGAGAAGGAGGAGGAGGAGGAGGAGGAGGAGGAGGAGAAGAATTATGTATTAAATAAATCTAAACTCAACCTTATATTCAAGAGTCTGAACAATCATTCACTAAGACAATTTTTCAGGTTTATCTCATTCTCCCTTCCTTCATGTATTTTATAGACCAGTAAAAATCAGACTATGCCAAGGGTATATTCCTTTTTTTTTCCTGCCTCCCTGTCTTTGCCTGGAAAGTACTTCCCCTTTACACTTGGTAAATCCTCCCTTACAATCTCAACTTGATAAAATTCAACACAACTCAAAGACTGTCTCAGCTATCATTTCCTCTGTGTCTTTCTGGTCTTCCCTGATACCCATCAAAAATTGTCTCTTTATCCTTTGTATACAAAACAAAGTGTGCTTCTTTAAATGAATAATGAATGAATGAATTAGAAAATTGAAGCCCTTAGACTGGAAGAAGTAGATGAAGCATAGGCTCCATCATTCCTACTCTGGGAAAAAGAATCCCTCCTTTGCTATCCCTGTATAGCACATTTTTAACATAAGGAATAGGGACAAAATGAATGATTAAATAAAATACAATGTTCTGAAATGGTAGCAAATTTTAGGAAGGATATTGATAAATTGAAAAAGCATCTTCTTAGACTAAGTGTTCTAAACCATTTTTGAATCAAGGGAACCATTAGCAGCCAATCTGTTAAAGCATATACTGTATCTCAAAATCATGTATTTATATAATTAAAGTAAATGCCAAATTTCAGTTAGAGATTAGTGAAAATAAAAGTGTATTTTTCCCATCCAAGTTCAGGGACCCCCTGAAATATATCCACAGAGCTCTGTGGACACTAGGTTAAGAACTTCTCATCTAGAAGATGGTGATAACATTGATAAAAGGCATCTAGGTCATGCCTCATGAATTGGGAAATTGAGGAAGACAAGAGTCAAGGAGTTTAACAATAGTTGCCTTCAGGAATTTGAGGGAGTGCTACATTCAACTTCTGCTAAACCCCAGTGAGAGGGAGAAGAAGGAAGAAGAGGAGGAGGAGAGGGAGGGAGAGAAAGAAGAGGAGGAAATTATGAATAAAAAATTTAGATTTAATATGAGGGAAAACTTCCTAATATTTACAGCTATCCAGAAAATGGAATAAAATCATTGGAGATCTTCCTCCAATGGATGACTCCTTATCTTGTGTACTAGAGGGGATCCTAAAAGACTGCTGAGATGCCTTCCAGATCTTATATTCTATAAATTAACACTAGGGATACATTAGTGCATATATTTACATTTATATATTTATATATCAAATACAGATAGATATTTCGCAGTTGTCAAAACTAGAAAATGGGAATGATAATGGCACTTACTTTCCAAGGTAGTTGTGAAAATCATATGAGATGATATTTATAAAATGCTGGGGCAGCAATACATATAATTGGTGCTTAATAAATGCTAATTTCCTTCCTTTCATATATATATGAAAAATCAGTCAATAAACATTTATTAGGCATGTATGTGCTATGCACTGTGCTAAACACTGGGAATACAAAAAGAGTCAAAAGATTATCTTTTCCCTCAAGGAGCTCACTATATAATAAGGAAGACAACAGGCAAACAAGTATATACAAATAAGCTATAAATAGAATTAACAGGAAATAATTAAAAGAGGGATGGCAGTAGAATTAAGAGAAATTGGGAAAGATTTCTATAAAAGGTGGGACTTTAGTTGACTTGAAGGAAACTTGATTCTGTAAGTGATAGGGAGCTATTGAGGGTTTATTGAGTAGGAACTGACATGATCAGATCAGTAGTAGTGGTAGTCTCTTGGTGACCTAGAATGACAATTGTCTTTGTGCATTGTCATCTATTGATGTACCCTCATGTGGCTTTGAAGTCCAAAGACAGAGGCGCACAGTCTGTGGCACATGGGGCCTGGGACGCCAGTTGTTACGGGAGGTGCGACTGTGGCCTGTTGTTGGCATTCACGCCCACCTGCAAGACGTCGACCTCGTTCATCTTCAAAAGTGGTGGTGGCAAGGTGAATGTGGGTTTGCCAGCTGCTTCTGACAGAGGCAGCGATTTCTAGTTGCTTTGGTGCGATGCCAGCCCACTTCAAGTTGGACTTTAGCTGATCCTTGAATCTTTTCTTTGGTCGGCCTTGTTTCCTGAGTCCAGCTGACAGTTCACCATAGAATACCTGTCTTGGTATTCGCTGTGGGTCCATGAGGAGGACGTGTCCAGACCATCGTAGCTGGGTTTGGAGGACCATGACTTCGATGCTGATGGAGTTGGCTCTGTCGAGGACTTCCTGATTGGTGATTCGGTCCTGCCATCAGATCCTCATGATTGACCGGAGGGAGCGTTGGTGGAATTGCTCCAGCTGTTTCATGTGCTTCCGGTACAGTGTCCATGTCTCACAACCATTCAGGAGCGAGCTGAGGACCACTGCGTTGTACACTTTGAGCTTCGTTGCAGTGCTTACACCTCTGTGTTGGAGGACTTTGCAGCACAGCCTCCCGAGTGCCTGGCTGGCCTTTTGGATCCTGGCATTGATCTCGTGGTCTAGGGACCCGTCGTTGACAATGGTGCTGCCCAGGTACTTGAAAGTGTTGACGTTAGAAAGCTGTGTGCCGTCGATTGTAATGCACGGCTGGTTAGTTGGCCTCCCTGGTGCAGGTTGCAACAGCACCTCTGTTTTGCTGAGGCTGATAGTCAGGCCAAACAGTTTTGTTGCAGTGGAGAACCTGTCCACAATGGTTTGGAGATGATTTTCTTGGTGGGCCATGAAAGCACAATCTTCTGCAAAGAGAGCTTCCAGGATGAGTCTCTGTTGTCTTTGTTTTTGCAGTCAGACGGCGAAGGTCAAATAGTGAGCCATCTAGTCGGTATTTGATGTAGACGCCCAGGTCTAGATCCATCACAGCATGTCGTAATATTTGGGTGAAAAATAGGTTGAATAGTACTGGAGCAAGAACACAGCCTTGTTTCACACCATTGGAGATGTTGAAGCGATCGGAAGTCTCTCCACCAGATAAGACTTCCCCTGTCATGTCGACATGAAAGACCTGGATCAGTTTGACGAATTTTGCTGGGCAACCAAGCTTGCTGAGGATCACCCACAATGCATCCCTGTTCACTGTGTCGAATGCCTTTGTCAGGTCTATGAAGACAATGTAGAGACTCAGGTTCTGCTCAAGGCATTTTTCCTGCATTTGTCTCACTGTGAAGACCATGTCAATGGTGCTGTGATCTGGTCGGAAGCCACACTGTGATTCAGGCAGGTTCTTCTCTGAAACAGATGACAGGAGTCTGTTGAGTATAACACAGGTGAGGATCATTCCAGCAGTGGAGAGTAGTGAGATGCCTCTGTAGTTGTCACAGGCTACTCGTGCGCCTTTGTTCTTGTATAGGACTACGATGGAGGCATCTCTGCGTTCTGGGAGCATGCCTTCCTCTTCCCATATGCTGGTCAGCACTACGTGGAATGCCTGGAGTGCCTTTCCATTTAAGGCCTTGTACACCTCGGTTGGGATCCTGTCTTTACTGAGTGCCTTGCCTGCACTCATTTGTTTAATGGCTTTTTGGACTTCCTCTATTGAAGGAGGGACATCAAGTTGTTCAATGGTGCAGTTTTGGGGGATCTGGTCAAGGACGCTTTGGTCGACTGAAGAGGGTCAGTTGAGAAGCTGACTGAAGTGTTCTTTCCACCTGTTGCTGATGCCTTTTTTATCTTTTATGAGAGTGTCACTGTCAGAGGATAGCAAGGGAGTGGTGGTGGGTTTTAATGGCCCATAGACAGTCTTGAGGGCACTGAAAAATTGTTTGTAATTTTTTGTATCAGCAAGCGCTGGATATCTTCTGCCTTTTTTTCCCACCATTGGTCTTGCATCTTCCTGATCTCACACTGTGCCGTGGCTTGGAGAGACTTGAATCTGTCCTTTTTAGGAGCAGAGTTTGGGTTATTTGCCACTCTGTAAAGGCTTTGTTCTTTTTGCTCAATAGGTCTTCAATAGCAGTGTTGTTCTCGTCGAACCAGTCCTGGTGGTTGCATTGTTTGGGGCCTAGGACTGCCTTTGATGTTTCCTTCACTGTGTCTCTGAACTGGTTCCATTTCTCGGTTGAGCTTCCAGTGAGGGGTGTATGGGGTGTTCAGGGAGGGGTAGTATCTCTGGTATGGTCAGATCAGTACTTCAGGGGGAAACAAACAAACAAAAAAATCTTTGATGACTGAATGGAGGAATGATTGGAGTGAAAAGAGAGAGACACAAAACAAGTGTACCATCCAGTAGGCTATTGAAATAGTCCAAGCTGAAGGTGATGAAGGTCTTTATCATGGTGGTGGTAGTGTCAGAGGAGAGAAAGGGACATATTTGAGAGATGTTTCAAAGGGGAAATTACTAGACAATGGCAACAAATTGGATTTTGGAAGTGATAGTGAGGAGTTGAGAGAGACACCTAGGTTGTGATACTAGGAAACTAGGAGGATAGTGGTGCCCTCAACAGTAATAAGAAATTTTGTGTGTGAAGGAGATTTACCCTTGCCCCTGTATAATTTTCATAAAATCTAAGATTTAAAAAATTTTGAGAGAAATTTCAGGAAAAGATGCTTGCTAAGTCCTTGAATCAAGAAAGTGAACTGTTTGTAGAAAGCGCCATAAAGATACCTACACCACATTACAAGATCCAGAATGGGATGTAATTGATTGAACTGAAGGGGGTTGAACATATCATTTATTCTAAATGTAAACTCTTATGCCAAAGGGGACTGCCCCATAATTGGTTTTTGTCAATGTGCCTAGCAAACATTAGTTTTGCTCTCTCTCTCTTCTATTTCCCACTTATCTCTAACTATTGTAGTTTCCTCTTAGAAAGTGCAATATTGTATGCATCTTTAGCTAGAAGATCTTTAGAGTTATAAGGTAGTTATGTCAAATGATTCACTGGGGAGACTAATGTCCCAAAGAATCACAAGGGGAGTTGTGAAAATAGGATTAACTCTCCCCTTACCTATTTTAGCTAATCAAATCAAGAACCTAAAGTACTTCTACTTACCATTAAGTATTAGAGTTCATGAGTCACTTACTAGAGTAAATTCAAACCTCCAAAGGTCACTCTCCCACCCCCAATTGGGCAGAGCTAGGCAAATTGGAAGACTACCATTGGTTTTTGTGAAGAAGAGGGAGTGAAAGGAAGTAGCATGGAAAAAGAAGTATAAAAGAAGAGACCAACATGATCTAGCATTCATTCCATTCCTAGCATTTGGACTGAGTGACTGAGATCCCTGCCTTGGCTTTGGAGGAGGCTGCATTGGTAGAACTCTGGTTCAAGAAATTACCGGAACTTCTGGCTAAGGATTGCTAGGAAATCCACATGGAGACAAGGGACTTGGGGAAACCCTTCCAGGTCTGAGCCAGACTTCACCAGAGAATGGCTGGTAGGCTTGTTAGAATCTGCCTCTTTATCTACATTTTTCCACTTCTATTCTTTCCTCCTCTTTGTAAATAAAGTTGCTAAAATTCATTTTGATTTAAGTTACAATATTTTTAAATTGGCGACCACAATATTACTTTATAATTCTCATATTTAGTCATAAAAACTTGAATTTAAATTTTACACTACTTTCTGGGGTTGCACAAGTGATATGATCTCCTGTTGACTACCTGCATACCTGGAATGAGTCTGAACTTGACTTGGAGGCAAGGATTATATGAAGGAAATCATTGGGTGAATTGGGTCACAAAGATAGAATGGTAGCCAGAAAAAGGCAGCAATAGAGTCAAGAGATCACAAGGCAGAGAGAAGAAGGGCAGATGTCCCCTATACTACCCCCTGGATTGCCTCCCTGGGTAGCCTAGGCAAAATAGAAAGCCACAGTTGGCTCCTAAAAAGTGATGTGTGAGAATTAGTGAGTAGAGAAAAAGTTTGATAAACTGAGGCAAGAGATTTCTCTCTTTTCTCTTTTGTGTTTGTTGCTGGATGGACTTCCCTGTGAGTGGGTTAGGGGGCCCTAATGGTGGTCACAGAATAGTAAGCTAAATGGAGTAGCAAGGAAAGTAACATACATATCTGTCATATTTTCTACCTTTTACCCCTATTGCTTTTATTTGATGAATTTATTAATTTATGGCCAGTCTCATAAATTCCATTGTTACATTTGGAAGAGGGGAGTATTTGGATAAAAGATAATGAGTTCACTTTTGGACATGTTGAGTTTAAATGTCTACTGGACATCAATTTGAGATACCTGAGAAGTAGTTGGAGATCTGAGATCAGAGGTCAACACAGAGGTTAGGGTGGCATGGATAGATTTAGATTTGAGAATCATCAGCTTAGAGATAATGATTAAATTTTGGGGAAGCAAAGAGTTAATGAAGTAGTTTGCAAGATTAGAAAAGGGACCAGGGCAAAATACTATGAGATATCTATGGTTACTAGAGAATATGTAAATACATATTGTTGTACATCTGTGTGTATCCTCCAAATGCTTATCTGTTTGTATACTTTGATGAGGAAGGATGGGTATAGATGTTCTGAAGCAACAAGTTTAGACAAGTAAGATCTCAAAGGTAGTTGGATCCCATGCTTTAAAAAAAAAATCATCTTTTATTCTTTGTTGGGTGTCAGAAGAAGCAGAATAGAAAAAAAACGTCTTTTTCTTCTTCATCTAAGAGAAAAGAATTAGAAGCAGTAGATAAAAGTTGACCAGAGACAGGATTAATCAGCATGCATTCATTAAGTGGCTGCTATGTGCCAGGCACTAAACTAAAGACTGAGGGTGTAAAAATAGGCAAAAATAGCCCTAGACCTCCAGGAACAAATGAGAAACACAACACCCAAATGAACAGCATAACCATAGGCTAAGAGTGACTTTGAAAGGGCATATTAAGGGACAGTCTAGCAGCTAGAGAGGAAAAAAATGAACTATTTAGGCTCAGTATGTAGACTAAGTCAAGCCCTTGGGCTCCTTCTCATGGAGATTTTCAAACAAAAGCTGGATGGCTACTTGTTGGGGCAAAGGCAGAGGAATTCTTATTCAGGTACAGTTTGAACTAAGCAGCCTCTGAGATCCCTTCCAAATCCCAAATACTGTGAGCTGGTAAGATTTGCTCTTGGCAGACATGGATGTAGCTATAAATTCTCTTTTTAAAGAGCAAAAACCTTAGAAGAAGCTTTGAACTCCACATACCCACTGTTATGACTTGTGTTCATTCTCCTGGGCTTGCTTAGTTTCATCTCTTATGTCCAGAGATGTCCAGAGGGACCTTTCAGGCTCCATTTCTAAAACCCTGGAATCGCCACACTGACAGAGGAATGAGGCTTACATAGTTCATAAGGTAAACCTAAACATCCAGTGACAGTGATTTACATCCAACTTCCAAGCCTCTGATTACCTAATCCATGGCCTGCTATGTAAACGGGAGTAAACCAAGATTTAATCAGTTTACACAGTGTATAGTAAATAATTTGATCTCTCCTCAGTAGGGTGCTTGCAAATGTAAATGTTTAATCCAAATCTAAGGCTGACAGAGTGATTCAAGCACCCACTTTCTCAGCCAGCAAAGCTGTATCAACAAATGGCCCTCACATGTCCTGGCCTTGTGGTGGGAAAAACGAGGACAAGCTAGGGAATGATATCTGCCCTTGTGCCCATTTGCTCACCTGAATGGCAATGCCAGAATGCCACGCCAGTGCTTAGAAAAGGACCCAAAGTTCCAATAACAATTTCTTCGTCCTAGGCTGTACTCTATCTACCCTGTAGCCCTTCTGTCTCCTGAAATCTCCCCTTGCCACACAGTGGTAGGATTGGTATTTCAGGTGGTTTCAGTGAGCGGGTGAAAAGTAATGGAAAAAGGGAAAAAGAATGGAGAAATGCCAACTTCAGTATAAGAGAAATAACTTTTTAAACTTAGAACTTCTTTAGAATAGATGGCATATATGCAAATCAAATGCAAAACATACACAAATTTGATATGTTCACATGAGCCAATGGCATTCCTATCTCTTTTTGGCATGGGCATTGTACCCCTAGAAACCCAGCAAACTATTATCAGGGAAACTCCTTTGCTTCCTTACATGTTTGTGACTCCTAACCCAAAACATCTGATAACTCCTATAAGACCCTGAGAGGATTATCCTCCTTGGATTGTCTTTTAGATTTAAGAAGGCCTGAGAGATGAATCTCCAGGCTATGCCTCAATTCCATCAGGGTGTATCTCAGACATCCATAGATCTCCTAAACTATGTGGGTCACCCCCTATGTCTCCAGGCAGACCTGGTCAGATGACCAAACCCCCCACTGAATGCTGGAGTGTTTGCCACTTTAGAGCCACCATGACACAACATCACATCTACACTGTTGTAGAGTATAAAATCCCCAGAATTGATGTCATAAGGGGGACAGCTTTTCCATTCATGCTATCCTCCAAAGGAATGGCTCTCTACCTTGCTGTTCCACCTTGCTTTCCTCCTGGCCATTATCAACATTACTTTCTAAATTAATAAATTTCCTCTTTTTATTTTTAAGCCAAGTTTTGTAGTCTTGCATTCTTGCTAAAGGTATCCTTCACAAATGGGGGGGGGGTGGTTCACATTTTCTCCATTTGGGTGTAGTGCCTGGGGGAAAGAAATGGTAGAAAATACTGCTCTAGAGAAAGTTGTCTCCTATAGATTTTTGATTAACAAATTTTTGAGAAAATAGCTCTACTTTCAACAAGTATCAAGGGCCTACTATGTGCCAGACACTCTCCAAAGTTCTGGACAAACAGAAAGTCCCTACCCTCACCATTTATTAAAGAGACAACATACAAATAGCTAGGTACAGGGATACACACAGGATAAATTAGAGATTATCCCAGTTATTAGCATTAAGGGGGATAGAAAAAGACTTCTTGGAGAAGGTGGAATTTTTTGTTGAAATATGATGGAACTCAGGGAAGTCAAGAGACAGATAAATACAAATAGCATTCCATGAATTATGAGCAGTTCATTAAAATGCATGCAGTTGAGGGATGGAGCAACTTATTTGAGGAATAAGGAGGGCAACAACAATCCTAGAGTAATTGGAGAGGAATAAAGTGTGAGAAAAATGGAAAGGTAGGAAGGAAATATGTTGTGATGGACTTAATTTTTTTTAATTTTCCAATTACCTGTCAGTATAATTTTCAACATGACGAGCTTTTAAAAATCCAAAATTTTATATTTGATCCTGAAGCTAATAGCCAGCTATTGGTGTTTATTGAATAGATAAACTTTGATAACTGACTAAAAGATAGATGTGAGAAGAGAGAGGATTTACGTACTGTGAATGACAATGAAAAGAGGGCCAACATCTAACATTGTAATCAAAGGACCAATATTTATAACCCAGTTCTAGGACTTACTTAGCCTTTGTGATTTTGGGTAAGTCACTTAAAAGCACCCATCTTCCTCATTTGTAAAATGAAAGGATATATATATATATATATATATATATATATATATATATATATATATATATATATATACATATATAAATTCTAACTGGAGGATCAGGAAGGATATTTTGTAGGAAGTAGCACACTTGAACTGAGCCTTGAAATCAACTTCTTCAAAGTCACACTTCTGTCTTCCTCTCTCTCTCTCTCTCTCTCTCTCTCTCTCTCTCTCTCTCTCTCTCTCTCTCTCTCTCTCTCTTTCTCCTCCTCCCCAGAACTTTATGTATAAAATTAGAATGAAAATACTTATAGTCCCTATCTAACAAGATGGTTGTCAGGTAGTTGTGCAAAAGGAGGGACTCCAGAATGCCAGGCAGGGAAAACAGTGAGTTAAGTTGATCAGTTGTGATCAGTTGGTTTGGAGTGGAATTTATGAATGGAGGTAATGTGAAATCTATCCAGAAAGGTAGATAGGAATCAAATTATGAAGAATTTTTTATGACAAAGAGGGGAATTTGTATTTCCTTCTAGAGTCTTGAATATAAAGAAGGAAACTATAAGTAAATTAGGTGAACACAGAATAGTATACATGTCAGATCTTTGGGAAAGGAAAGCTTTTACGACCAAGAAAGAGTTAGAAAGAAATCACAAAATGTAAAATAAATAATTTTGATTAGATCAAATTAAAAAGTTTTTGTACTAACAAAACCAATGCAACCAAAATTAGAAGGGAAGAAACAAATTGGGAAATAATCTTCATAACAAAAACCTCTGACAAAGGTCTAATTACTCAAATTTATAAAGAGCTAAATCAATTGTACAAAAAAAAAAACAAGCCATTCTCCAACTGATAAATGGGCAAGGGACATGAATAGGCAATTTTGAAAGAAATCAAAACTATTAATAAGCACATGAAAAAGTGTTCAAAATCTCTTATAATTGGAGAGATGCAAATAAAAACAACTCTGAGGTATCATCTCACATCTAGCAGATTGGCTAACATGACAGCAAAGGAAAATAATGAATGCTGGAGGGGATGTCGCAAAATTGGGGCATTAATGCACTGCTGGTGGAGTTGTGAATTGATCCAACCATTCTGGAGGGCAATTTGGAACTATGCCCAAAGGGTGATAAAAGACTGTCTGCCCTTTGATCCAGCCATAGCACTGCAGGGTTTGTACCCCAAAGAGATAATAAGGAAAAAGACATGTACAAGAATATTCATAGCTGCACTCTTTATGGTGGCCCAAAATTGGAAAACGAGGGGATGCCCTTCAATTGGGGAATGGCTGAACAAATTGTGGTATATGTTGGTGATGGAATACTATTGTGCTCAAAGGAATAATAAAGTGGAGGAATTCCATGGAGACTGGAACAACCTCCAGGAATTGATGCAGAGTGAAAGGAGCAGAACCAGGAGAAAATTATACACAGAGACGGATACACTGTGGTACAATCGAATGTAATGGACTTCCCCGTTAGTGGCAATGCAGTGATCCTGAACAACTTGGAGGGATTTATGAGAAAAAGCACTATCCACATTCAGAGGAAAAACTGGGGGGGCAGAAACACAGAAGAAAAACAACTGAATTTTGAATGCATGGGTAGAGGGTTTATGACTGGGGATGTAGACTCTAAATGAACATCCTAATGTAAACACCAGCAACATGGAAATGGGTTCTGATCAAGGACACATGTAATACCCAGTGAAATTACACATGAGTTTCAGTAAGATGGGGGGAGGGGAGGGAGGAAAAGAATATGATTTTTGTAACCAAGGAATAATGTTCTAAATTGACTAAATAAAATTTCCCACAAAAATAGAACTGGGAGGTGGAAGAGTGTCAGAATGGTCAATTCAGTTTAATTTAACAAACATTTTTTAAAATTCTTAATATGAAACAGGAACTGTGTTAGATTCTAGAGCCAAAAATAGGAAAACCAAATAATTCTTGCCCAGAAGGAGCTTACATTGGAGGTATGAGGATAAATTAATAATGTGCATAGAAATAAATAAAAAAAAATTAGGAAGTAAAAGATATAAAGAGAGATCAGAAAAGAACTATAAATATATTTGTTGAGGGAGAAGACACTAAAATTTTGGATAATCAGAGTCCAGAGAGAAAAAATAATATCTGTCTTGAATATTGAAGCAACAACTAATCACTGTTATATAATGTATTGAGGTTCCCAAAGCTATTTGCACACATATTCACATTTCAAAAGATCATAGTTTCAGAGGTAGAAATAGAAGGGATATTAGAGGCTAGAGAGTACAAATCACTCACTTTACAAAGGTTAAGAGAAGTATGCAATCCTCACATCAATTCTAGAAAGTAGAAATTATATTTACCTCTATTTTACATATCAGAAAACTGAAGTAAGAAAAGTTAAGTGACTTGTTCAAGGTCACAGAGCTAGTACATATATGCAGAGGGAATCACAACCAGGTCTTCTTGATTCACAGTCTGCTATTTTTAATTCTACCCTATGCTGCCTCCAAAGAAATATAAAGAATTCAAAGACAGAATCCAAAATACCTTAGACTTGGAGTTGTAAGTTCTGGAATCAAGCCTTGGTTTTACCAATTTTGGCTATGTGACAATGAGCAGTTCACTTACACTATCAAGGCTTCAGTTTTCTCCTCTATTAAATTTGAATAATTAACATACTATAATTATATTAAAAATAAGACAACCAAAGTCACATGATTTTATTAATAGATACAGAAAAGCCTTAGTAATGTGCAACACTGATTTATGATTTAAATATAGAAGGATTTTTAAAATGATAAAAATATCCTTCTAAAACAAAAAGATAGCATTATCTATGATAGGGAATTACTAAAACCCAATAAACCCAAGACGAAAGATATTTTTACTTTGGTAAAATTTACATTTTCCTAAAGTAATTTGACAGTTCTAAAGATGATAACAATAGTATTGAGACAAGAGAAAGTAATTAAATACATAAAGATAAGTAAAAAAAGAAAATACTCCTTTTTTGCTGATGACATGATAGTTTACTTAGAAATCCTCAGAAACTGGCAGACAGTAATGGTCAAAAATTAAGAATTCATAAAAGCATCAAGTTACAAAAGAAATCCACAAAAGTGTTTCTATAGATAGCAATTACAAATTCTAGGAGGCAATAATCAAACAGGAGGTAATACTCAAAATATTTATATCAAAAGACATAAAATATTTGACCATTGGTCTACCAAACCAAACCTAATAGTTGAAAAAATAAAATTACAAAATATTCCTTAAAGAAAAAAAGAACAAGGGGTAGCTAGGTGGCTTAATCAATAGGGAACCAAGTCTGGATATGGGAGGTCCTGGGTTCAAATTTGATCTCAGACATTTCCTAGCTGTGTGATCTTGAAATTAACTTAACCACAGTTGCCTAGCCCTTAAACTCTTCTGTCTTGGAACTAATATTAGTATTGACTGTAAAATGGAAGGTAAGGCTTTTTAAAAAAATAATTTATGAATATAAAAATGACAAGTAACTAGAGAAATATTCAGTGCTCATGGCTGGACTGTGTCAATATGATAAAAATGTCAATACCACCAAAATCAAATTACAGATTTAGTGCCATATAAAACTATCAAGAGGATAACAAAATAATATGGAGCAACAAAATAACATCTAGAATATAAAGAGAAGTTATAGAAAAAAAGGATAAAGAAGGATATCATGGGCAAACTTCAAATTATATAAAAAAATCAGTCATCAAGACTTTAGTAAGAATTAAAAAATACAAATGTAACTGATTAGAAGACTCAGAAATAATTCAGTATTTAGTAAACTTAATAACTTAGTATTTAATAAGCCTGAAAATATAAATTATCTAGGGTTCTCTATTAAACTAGAATTTCTGGGACTGCTGGAAAACAGTATGACAGAAATCACCAGTATCTTATATCATATACCAGAATGCTCTCAAAATGGATACATACCCAGAATATTAAAGACATGCCATAAACAAACTTGAAGGAAACCATATCATATATATTTTACATTTATGATGAGAAGATGAATCCTTAACAAATAGAAAATAGAGGCAATAACAAAAATGAGATAGATACTTTTGATTACATAAAATTTTTAAAATTCAGTGTGAATGAAATTAAAGGAATTAGGATAAGGAGGGAAGAGGTTGACCAAGAAAAATCTTTTTTATTGAATATCTTTTTCTGAAAGTCTCTTATTTACGCAACTCACAAAAATGTTTTTAAAAATTAATTCCCCACTAGATAAGGAAGATAGTGAGGAAAAATTAGTTCTCAAAAGTAGTGCAAACTATTAACAACCATATTAAAAATACATAAATAAAGACAGCTTGAAGTTACTGGTACAAAGCTGGTGGTAAAGCAAAGAAGAACTAAATTCAAAAGTCGCCTCTAATACACAATGGCTATATGATGTTGGGTAAATAATTTTTAAATAGTTTAATAATAAGTAACTTCTAAATATTCTATAAAAATTTATTTGATTATAAATTACAGAGAAGTTGTCAATCTGCATCAGAAGAAATTTTTTTTCTTTGGGAAGTTCCTAAGGCCAATGAAATAATAGATGCAGTCTCAATTTCCTAATGTCTATGAAAGAAGTTTTCATATAAATATCTATATGTGAAATACAAGTTAAAACAACTATGAGATTTTACTTCACCAATCAATTGGCAAAGATGACAAAAGGGAGGCATTATTTGCTTAAGGAGTTGTGAAGAGACATTATTGGTGGGAATTGGTTCATCCATTCTGGAAAGTAATTTGACATTATCTTAAAAAAATTTAGAAATGCCCATACCATTTGTTTCAAATCCCACTGCCACATATGTACCAAGGAGATCACTGACAAAAACAAACAAAAAAATGGCCCCGTATACATCAAAATATTTATATCACTTTTTGTAGTAGTGGACAATTAGAAACAAAGTAGATAGCCATCAATTGGGGAGTAACTAAATAAATTGTGCTATGTAAAAATAATGGAATGTTACTGTGCTGGGAGAAATTATGAATATGATACAGACAGAAACTCTGAATTGATTGAAAGTGAAGTAATAAGAACAAGGAATATAACATATAAGACAATAATGTAAGGCAGCAGAAAAACAACAAAATAAGCAAAACTGGGAAATTAGCAAGATCAAGCTTAATTTCAAAGAAGAGATATGAGAAGGAACCTTTCCCTGAGTCTTCATAGAGATGGTCCACTATAGGTATGGATTATTACATAAATATTATATTTTTACATGTATTTTATATATTTTACTTTTTTATTTGTTCTATGGAATGGATCTCTGGAAGAAGGAAGGAATACATTGAAAAATATTGTTGATAAAAGATTAAGTATTAATATATTGTATTATTGTATTTATTGTAATTATTGTATTCTAATAACTCTGTAAAGGTGAGCTATTATAATTTTACTAACATTATATAAGATATATACAGAAAGAAATATTGATTAAAATATGATTATTCATCTTTCTGTCATGATTTGGATATATTAGATATATCTATATTAATTTCCATATCTACATGTCTATACTCTTCTCATCTGTTCCAGATGATCTCTCTAATAGGAAGGGATATTATAGATATATATGCATACACACATCCATATATACACATCTACACACAAGTAAACACATATATCCATTATATATCCATATACGCTTTTAGTATATATTTGTTCAAGGTGATTTTCCTGACAGATAAGTATGGAAATAGAAAGATAGATAAATAGATAGATAGATAGATAGATAGATAGATGGATGGATGGATGGATAGATACATAGATACATAGAGGCATAGATACATATACAGATACATAGGCAGACATAAATATATAGATAGATACATAGAGACATAGATACATACATAGATACACAGATACATAGATGCATAGATGGATAGGCATAAATAGATAGACAGATTGATACATACAAACATGCACAGATAGATAGATAGATAGATAGATAGATAGATAGATAGATAGATAGATAGATAGATAGATAATCCCATCTCTACCTGTCAGGGAGATAATCTTGAATGAATGGTTATAAATCCAAGGGATAAACGAATCATCTTTCAAAGTCCTCTCTAAAACTATGGTTTAAAATTTTGTGAATGGGACCATGGGAAGACAATATAAGGACAAGAATAATGGCTGTTAATGGAGCAACTTACTTTCTGGGCTTGTTTTCTGTACTTTCGGCCACATAGTATCCAGGTTCACATTGATATCGGCAGATGGACCCCACATCATGATTTCCCTGGAGGCAGCGGGGCAGTAGCAGGTTGGCATTAGGTATGACAGGGGGAACATCACACTCCAATTTGCAGTAAGCTTCTGGGAGAGACCAAAGCCCATCCTCAAGACAGGTCAACCACTGGTTCATTCCTAACTCCAGGAAACATAAAAGAGAGAAAACTCAAATAGAGAGCTGTAGAAATCCATAGTGATTAAAAGAGTGGCATCCTGGGGAGGCACATAACCTCTTTGGAAAAGGAAACAATGGAAATAACATCAAGGTCAATAAGATTTCTTCAAGTGCTGTAGTCCTTAAAAAATAAGAATCTAATTATCAGGATGCTACTGAAAGTCATAACTAAGGTGCAGCTTGCAGTATATAGTTCCAAGATACTAAATTGTAGAGGATGATAAGATAAGAGCATTTGAATTCTTTCAGAAGTCTAAAAACAATTGATTTAAAAACAACAAAGTACTTAACTGTGCAGCAATAATTAGTTGAAATAGGAAGCCACCAGATGGCCTGCTTTCATCTTACCCCATTCTGTTACTATATTCTAGGTGAGTTTTTCTTTACTTTGTATGAGCTCTGCTCACTCATTCCCTACTTCTACTTCATTGAATGGGTCCTAAAAATGTGATTTGAAAGCATTCTCATGCTTTCCCCAAACACAAAAATTGCTAGGTTTAGCTCGGGAATAGACTCATTTACACAATCCTTTTGTAGATTAAAAACTTTATCTTATTACAGATAGAGTGCCTATTTTTATTTTACTTATGAAAGATTAACTTTTGGGGGTGAGCATTTGCTTAGGACAACCTTTACCACACTTTCTTCAATAATAATCATTGTTGGAGTCATTGACTAAATCAAGAAAAGGATGAGATTTCGAATTGATTCTGGCCTTAAAGAAATAAAGAAGAGGAGAACCTTCTCATTAATGGGGATCTAAAATATTATTAGAGAAACATCAGAAAACATGCAACAGGGACTTGGAAGCAGAGAAAGGGGAAGAAAACAGAACATGATGGCAGGAAGGGGGGAATGCAGCAATAAGGGAATAAAATTCAGGGAATTTCTGAGTCTTAAATTCCAGGATGATAAAGTGTTTATGTCAATTCCAAGTTGATGATACCTTGAAGTTTGGCTGGTGAGATACAGGAGAAAGAACAACGTTTTAGAAAGGCAGTTCCTTCCAGGCAGGAGAAGCTTGCATAGGACACATGTGACTGGTCAGGAACACCACAATCAAGGGGGACACAGCTGATGGCTTGGTCCCAGCACCCAGAGGAACATGTGAGCAGAATCTCCTTCTAAAGAGAACAAATTAAAAAGACAATTAGGACAATCCTCAAGCTTGACAAAAAATCTAAAACGAGAAGTCTTGGGTTCTCTAATCATCCCAAACTGAAAATATTAATAAAATTGTATTAACACAAGCCCTACCTTAATAGAACCATAATACTAATGAATAATCAATGATAGAGACCTTGCAAAACACCTATATTGTCTCACAGTCCTAATATTTCAAAAAATGCCTCAGAATCTTAGATTCACAGACTCTGCAATTTAGGAAAAGTAATTAATAATAATATAATCTCAAAAGCAATGATAACTACCATTTTTTACTACTTAAGTTATGCAATATGAATTATATTACAAATATAATCTCATTTGATGCCCACAACAGTCATGGGAGGTAGGTGTTAATCCCCATTTTACAGATGAGGAGATTGAGACACAGAGGAAACGAAATGACTTGACCATGGTCACACATCTAGTTAGTATGTGACACAGGTTTTGATCTGAACTTGAAGAAATCCAGAGAAGCTAGGAGGCAGAGATGAAGAGAAACAGAATTACAAGCATGACGGATAACGAGAGAAAGTATCTGAAGCTGAGATGAAGTGTCTTATTCATGGAAAAGTCAGGAGGACAATGTCATTGGATCAAAAATACATGTACAAGAGTAAAGACAGAAGGGAGCTAGACTATGAAGGCCTTTGAATGACAGAGGGTTTTGTATTTGATTTTAGAGATGATAGGGAGCCACTGGAATTTATTAAGTAGTCAATAGTAACTTATTAATAAACATTTATTAAACATCTGCTAGATACTAGGCATTGTGAAAAATCCTGGGGTGATACAAAGAAAAGCAAATGATAATCCCTGTCTTCAAGACCTCACAATCTAATGGGAGAATACAATGCAGAAAAAGAAGTAGAAAAAGGAGGAGGTGGGGAATGAGGAAATCCTACACCTATAATAAGAATGATCTGAGGATTTATTAGTTATAGAATTGTTCTCTTGGAGAATCATGAGTTTCTGGAGATCATAAAATCTAAGAGGTCAGTTGAATAGGTGGTTATTGAGTGAGTTCCCTCAAAGAGAGAATCTCAGATATCTACACACATCTTCTCTGATTAAAGAAAGTGACTCTAGGGGCAGAAGAGATAGAAATTAAATTTAGTATGATCAGATGCGGGTGTATTTCAGAGTTGAATGTGGAAGTGGTACATTTATGGGTGATAGCAAGATCTAGGGTATGACCAGCTTTGTGTGTGTAGCTAAGGTGAAGTGGAGGAGGAAATCCTAAGAAATTAGTAGATTGATGAATCAAGGGATTAGAATATTTGAAGGAATATCAATATGTATGTTGAAGTTCCCTAGTATGAGGGAAAGAACTGAGAAAGAGGAAGCAATTTTGAGCTAGATAGTGAATTCATTGAGGAAGTAAGCATCACCTCATGTGTGATGACATAGCAAAGAACTACCAGAATTTTTATGGACAGGTAGAAGTGGATTATATGAACCTTAAAAAAGGAGAGATCACCCATTGAAGGTATTGTAGAGAAAACTTGGACATGCCAGTGGAGATCAAGGCATATTCCAACTCTCCCATTTTGACTAATGTGCTGAGGTATAAGTAAAGCTCAACTACTGATAAAAAAGAGTGGCCAGGTGCATCATCATGAAGGAAGGCTGGTTCCAGTGAGAGCTACAGGAGTGGAAATGGAAAATAATTAAGATGAGAACATGATATTTTATTTTGAATCAGGCATTCCAGAGGCATAATTAAAGTGAAAAATAACAGGTTGGTACTTGGAAGGGAAAGGGGTTGAGGGGAATGAAAATAAGGAATAAAGCTGAGGATGATAGAGAATGAGGTTTAGATGATGACCTCTATGGAGTTTAATAATCACTGGAATGGGGAGAATATAACCAGGGAAGGAGTTACTAACTAATAGTGGAGCAAAATGATCTACCCCAAGGTAGGACTCAATTCACTGTGCATGTAGCTGTCCAACATTCTATGTACCACAAACCATGCCTATGTCAAGAGGCATGTATCATTCTATCAGTTAGGGTAGAAGAACAAGGTGGAATGGGGAAAGTTTACTCTCAGGTAGTTTCCTACGTTGATTATTCTTGCTAATTATAAAGTTCCATTATTTCTAGCCATTCAAGGATTGTAGGTATTCAGAATCCTCTAAATTCAGAGCTAGTTATCATTCCATGGTTAAAGTTTGACCTAATCTAATCTCAAAGTAAACAAGACTCCTTTCTGTAGCATATATAACAAGTACCCATCCAGTCTTTGCTTAAAGACTATGAGGAACTTATTAGAAATGTCCATCGAAGTTGATATTGCTCCATGAAAAAACTCTGTGTTTGATCATTTCACATCCAAGAAGATATACAAAGAGACTAGGACATATCTTTAAGGATTTTTTTCAATTTGAATTCAATAGGAAATTTCAATTTCTTACTGTAAAGTTATTAATCACAAAGTCCCAGGTATTACCCATACTCTTCCTTCTAAGAGAAGAATCAAGCAAAACATTACAAAGAACAACAGAAATATTGTTTAAAGAATGACTTGTATATTTCAACACCTAGAGAGAAAGAATTGCTAAATAGAAATAAGCAAGACAGTTTTATACACACACACACACACACACACACACACACACACACACACAGACAGAGAGAGAGAGAGAGAGAGAGAAATCCATACATCTTTTTGTCAAATGATGCTATTTCTAATGGGAGGGGAGAGGAGAAGGGAATGAGTTACCTGTGTATTTTCATGTAACAAATAAATAAATACATTTTTAAAAGAATGAAATAAAATCTCTAGAGAAAATAAAAGTTACCAGTCACTAAAAGCCTAAGGTAAAGAGAAGAGATTGTCACTGACACTGTTTCATAACATAAAACCATTGTAAGGTCAGAGTCAAAAGTATAATAACCAGGAAAAATCTTTATAATCTTTTTCATTCTTATTCATACCCAGGGATGATTTATTGCATATGCAGTGTTTCCAGGCTGATTCTATAGCTGTCTAATTTAAAGGTAGATTTCTAGTTTAGTTTCATTTTAAAAAATACTCTCAGAATATAACTGGCAGAACTCTCCAAAGAAATTCCTCAACCTTACTAGTCTCAGGAAATGGACAAGTCAGCTGGAAAACACCATTCTGTAAGGCTTACAAAAGTCACACCATATTTTCAATCTGTAGCTCTCATTTATCAAAAAATCTTACTTAGCACCACATTGAGGAAAAAAAAATTGTTTTCCAGGGATTCTTTGTCTCCTATGTGGAATTCTATTCCAAACTCTGATTATTGCATTTCCATTGTAAGAATGTCTGTCAAGCTCTCTGTGTTACTTAGATCATCATTCACTCTATTCAACTCGGTGTAACTTTTTTCTCAAGTTTCTTAAGGTGCTTTAATAGTTACATATCATTTTCTATCTCACTTTCCTTAGCTCTCATCACTTCTTGAGAAATAAATTCTTCTTCCTTCTTTCCCTACTTTTTCATTACTTTTTTTTCTTTTTCTCCATTCTATGTAACTTTCTATTTGCTTTTACATTATCAGATTCAACTAGATGGATATTTATTCATCACATATTATATTCAAGACATCATGCTAAGAGACATGGAGAATTGAAAAAAAAAACTACCAATAGCCCTTGCTTTCAAACAATAGTGTAAGGAAGATCAGATGGACATACAAGTACTGGAGTTCCAAGAAGGGGTAATTTAAACTTTAAAATGTCATAAGTATATTCATTATAATATTAAAACAGTATCATTAATAGTGTATTAATACTGAAATTATTATACAATGGAGTCATAACCTATATTTAAATTAGTATATTATATATATATAATACATTTATTACATTCAATTTTCACTATTTTGGGGAAAGGAGAGTTCAGGCCTGTGAATTCATTGGTGGAGGGAAATTCCAATAAAGAACTTCCTTTGTTAGTGCAGATTACTGATTCGTTTGTAATTTATAGTCTTGGAGGCTTGCCTGGGATATTGAGTGACTGGTCTATGGCTGTACACCTAGCATATGTCAGAGGTAGAACATATATAAATGTCAGCTATTCTCATGCTACATTGCCTCTCTATTCTTCTGCTATGAAAATGCCATTTATATGCAGAAGAAAAAAAAAACTCATGAAGAGTAAGAAAAGACTTTTCTATATCCAGTTCTGCCAATGTAGCTCAACCTTTATCTACAGGACCAGTTAGGGGATAACAAAAAAGAGTTTTGCCTCTCTGACTTGTTTCACTGCCAGAATCACAAAATAGCATTTTTCTATGCTATGTATTTCTATCTAGGCTATACTAAACTGAAATCCTGAATTCCCAAGTTCTGCCTGATCAATTTCTTGCTGGACATTTCTGCCTAGAAGTCCCATCTGAACAACTCAAAATTGGATCTCATCACATTTTCTCCCAAGTTTATTCTTGCTCCAATTTTCTCCTTTTTCTCTTGAGGATACTACTTTCCTTCCTATTAGCCAGGATTACAACCTCAAAATCATTCCTGATACCTCTTTCTTCCTAACCCCTTATGTTAATCAACTTCATCTATCCAATTTTATTTTCATGGCATCTCCCACATATCCTTTCTAATCACAGATTTTCCTTTTCTCTAACTTGAATTATTATATTTTGTTTCTAAATGGTCTCCCTGCACCCAAGGTCTCCCCTCACCAATCCATCCTCCACAGAACTTCCAAGTCATTACTCTCAAAACACAGATCCAGCCAAATCATCCCTATGTTCAAAACTATTCATTGGTTCCTAATGACTCCGAGAATAAAAGACAAACCCCTTTGCCTAGCATTTAATGTCTTCCATAATCTGACTGACATTTTCCTTTCCAATCATTTCATATTACTTTCTTTCATGCTTTCTTATCAAACTGACCTACTCACTGTGCCAAATTTAAAAAAAAAATTGTTCTTTTTTCTTATTGCCTTTTCACAGGCTTATGCCCAGGTCCAGAATCTCCTCTTTCTTAGGTTTTCATTTTTAAAATCCTACCTTGTGCTTTCATCAGTTGTGAAGCTAGTAGCTGATGCTCACAGGGTCCCATTCAGATGTTAAGGGAGAATGTGGAATTTGCAGTTGATTTTCTCCTTATTTGCTACGCTTTCTCTTTAGATGAGTTTGACTCTCCATTTACTTTTTTAAAAGTAAAGTAAACCCAGATACCTTTGTTTCATTGGTCTGCAATAAATGTGTATGGTAGAGAAGCTCTCTATAAGGTCAATAAACTAACTAGAAAACTTTTCCTTAAATCTCAATCTTTAGCTCAATATTAGAGAATCTCTCTCTGCTTGTCTCTATGTCTCTCTTACTCTCTGTCACTCTCTGTCTCTATCTCTCACCATCTCTATTTCACCATTTCTCTCTCTCTCTCTCTCTCTCTCTCTCTCTCTCTCTCATTGCACAGACTTTTCTCATGTTCCACAGAATCACTTTGTATTAACATTAGTATTCCAAAGGATTAGACTTATTCTGGTTGGCCCCACAGTTTGGTCACTAGTATCAAATTTTCAAAGATGCATAGAGGCAAAATGAGACTTGGTGTAAATAAAAGCATCAAATGATGTAAGGTATCCCAAAGTAGAAAACATTGGGGTCCTTCTCACTTGCTGGAAGAGTCCTTTCCATCTCTTATAACCCACAATTTCTCTTGGCATGTATGATCACTGATTCATGAATTCCTTGATTGTAGATGATTTCCTTTGACAATACCAAATATGAATTCATTGCACATAGTAGCCACTCAAATAATTGTCGAATAAATGAATGATTGTCTGTAGACAGATTACTAGAATTCATGAAATCTGACCAAAAACCAAGAGTGAGCCAAGCAACTGCTGAACAAATGGATTTGGGACTTTTAATGAGTGGTAAGAAAAACTGGGGTAGGGATAATTTCCTTTTTTCAGAACTCTTTAAAAGAATGGATATTAAATTACAGCATAGCTATTTGCAATCTAACCTTTGGCACCTCTGACTACTTTGATATTCTCATCTACAAAGCAAACTAGGATGGTCCTGACTGCACTAGAAAAACTGAAGCAATGGGAATATGCCAGGCATTTCTACTGTAACACAGGCCTGGCAAAATATTCACAATTTATTCAAATAGCAAAATCTCTTATCTCAAAGCCTCAGATGGTATATATACAGTTTTGCCATCTCTAAAGCCAAGGCTTTCTTTGTGAAGGTCCTTATCTGGTCCTTCATAGGAAAATTTTAAAACATTTGAAAATGAAAAGCTTCCTGCAGTGGGAAATTAATACTGTGGTTATGTTAACTCTGTAGGTCCTTTCAGTCAAGTACCACCTGACTTACCTGCATGGGCCTTAGTTTCTGTCCACTGCTGGATTTGAGGATGAATCCCCTTTTACAGATGACAGCACATTTCATGTGTTCTGGGCTGCTGGATGTACAATTCACAACATCCGCATGGTCAAGTAGTAATGGCACACAGCTGCCCTGTTCTCCACACGGCTGACGGGCACAGCTGGAGAGGAGAGAAAAGCAGATGTACTTTGAGATTGTCTCTGATTCACATCATGATAACAATATAATCCACTAAGAATCAACCCAGAGCCACTGTGAATCAGAAAGAAAATATAAATCTCAAGGGAAGGAGAGACCTATAAGAAGACATTTTGCTCAAACCCGTTGGAAAGAAAAAGAGAGTTGCTTGAGGGCTGAGGGAATTAAGCCCAAGCTTTCTGTAAAATTTTAGGCTTAAACATTACTTTTCACATCAATATTCTCATTAGCCTGCATGTTTACAAGAGGCCAGTGCTCTTTTCTGAAGAACAAAATGAACCAAATACCATTGTTTCCATAGTTCCCCTTGTGAGGAGCATTATTAGTCAAAGAAATTTTGTAAAAGATCCTCAAATTTTATCTAGGTATTTACATTTAAGAACTAGGGATCAATTGACCTATGAGTTACATGACTAGGATATGACTAATGAAAGGACCTTGATCTTTTTTAGGAACATATAAAATACTAGTAAGATTATACGGGAATTAGGAAAAATTTTCAAACTGCTATCTGTAAAATGAAGAATGAATGAAAAAGCATTTATTTAGTGTTTATCATATGCCAAACTCTGTGTTAAGTGCCAGGAATAAAAATAGAAACAAGAAATGGTTTATGTCCTCAAAGAGCTCACGCTTCAATTGGGAGAGTTAATAAATAAACTAAAGTTGATCTGTATGGAACATGGTAAAGCCTAAATGTCCAAGGGTGAAGATGGAAAAACCTATAGGTGTGAAGGCTGCATCATTGCAACAAATCGTTGGGTATAGATTCTGTAGGGATAGATTCAGGGTAAATGGTAAGGCTTAAAATTCATAACAATTCAGTGGAATAGTAAATGGCAAGATCTAATGGTAGAACATTTCACCAGAAAGAATAGAGTTGATATCACCCATCTCAGTTAAGCCTTCAGCAGTCAAACAAAACAGATACTGAAAGATTGGATGCTAAAATTGTCTACTTCTGGCAAGGTCTTCCTAAACATCCTCTAGGCTTTCTAGAGGAGGAAGTATGGACTGTGCACGATGGAAAAGTACTATTGGAAAGTGGGACACACTTCTCTTTAGCCAACAACCTAATGTTAACTGAGAAATGGGACTAGGTGACAGGATAGGCCATCAGGCAAGAAGAAATGTCTAAAGAGGCTGCTATAGACAATTATAATTGTTGTCAATTGACAAGCATTTATTAAGTGTTCACTATTTGCCCGGCACTGTGCTAAGATCTAGGAGTATAAAGAAAGACAAAAAAAAAATCCCAAAACATGTCTTTGCCTTCAAGAAGCTCATAATCTAAAGAAAGGAACTACATGTACACAATTCTATACAAACATATATGTTGGAAAACTGGAGATAATAAACAGAAGGAAGGCAATCATATTAAAGGGAATAAAAAAGGCTTCAAGTAGAAAGTGAGATTTTAGAAAAGACTTGAAGGAAGCCAGTGGAGTGAGTCAAAGAGATGGGGAATTCTTGTTGTAGAGGACAGACAATGAAAATGCACAGGATTGGGAAATGGAATGTCTTTTGCAAGGAACAGAAGGCCAGTGTCCCCTTTGTAAGAAAAGAAGACTTCAAACCATATCTACAATATGTCATAGAGATGTTGCAAAAGGGACAGGTGACTGATTTCAAGAAATAAAGTTACTAACAGAGAACTTTGGGAAACATATCTTTGACCTTGAGAACTGAACAATTCTCAGTTTCATTAGGAACTTAAAAATGCTTGTTTTCTTACTAAAAAATATTTTGGGGTACTAAACAACCAATTTGGTGCCATAGAGAATGCAGGGATATTTATAATAGGTTCTTAAAAATTACTACAGAGATAATTATAGTAGGTTCTTTAAAAATTACTACACAACAATATAATCAAAGGAGCAATATTTATGGAAAACATGAAACATTCTAGGCTGACCAAAGTGGTCAAGAGAATCTGAGATGATCAATTGGTATTGTTCCAACTATGCTTCAACAGCTAAAAGAAGTATCCTTCCCTTACTTAGAACTGATTCAGTCAGGGAAGTTTAGGCATGAAATGTGAGCCATAACAGTTGTCAGAGGCTAAGAAAAACTGACCTTATAGGTTCAGGTGGGACTCAGGAAGACAAAATGAAGCCTAGACCAACTGGACTTCACCAAAGAAACCCAAGTCAGGCTTGCCATTTATCAGATATTTGTTCAACGTTATTCTTCTTTGAAGACTAACTGGGCTCATTTCCAGAGGTCAAGGATATTGCTTTGGAAAATTGCACCAAAGAACATACTCAAAGTAGCTGCGATATCTTGCTATATTATGTGCACTCAATAGAATAATTCAACTATGGTCTTTCTGGAAGTGAAGTCAATCCAAAAAAGATGCAAGGAAATTAGAATAGAGGTTGGCAAGAAGTTAGCTCCTTTTCTTATCAAATCCTTCCTTGGTAAGTTTTGTCTGAACTGTTCAGTCATTCCAGCTGTGTATGATTCTCTGTGTCTCCATGTTTCTAGCAGAGATACTGGAATAGTTTGCCGTTTCCTTCTCCAGATCATTTTATAGATGAGAAAGTAAGGCAAATGAAGTTTAAGTGACTGGCCCAGAATCACCCAGCTAGTAAGTGTCTAAGGCTTAATTTGAACTCAGGAAGATGAATGTTCTTGATCCTAAGCTCTATTTGCTATACCACCTAGCTATTCTGAGTTTATAGTAGGCTCTTATACAGCAGTGATGGTAATGACTGAAGCTATGGAATGATTATCTCCGCTAAATATCAGCCATCAAGTAATAATTATATTCCAGTCATTTGAAGAGGAAAATCTGGGTTTGAGGTTTATTTCATTACAATCTATGAAGGGGCAATGTCTCTGTGGCCAAGTGAAGAGACCTATCCTTATCCAGGTTATAGATCAGTATGCTGAAAGTTCCTCACGCAAATCATGGATTCCAGAGAAATCATAGATACCACAAACCTAGTTTATATTGACCAAGCCAATATTCCCAGGATTTCTGAACTGATTATGACCAACTCCAACCTATGAAGAGTCCTTTTGGGGTACTATAGACAACAAGATTGTACTAAGTGGTGTAATAAGTCAAATGTTGGACTCATTGGATTCAGAAAAATCAGAAGTCAAGTCCCTCTTCAAATACTTCCTATTTATATGACTCTAGAACAAGTCACTTAACTACTGTCTGCCTTCGTTTTCTCATCTGTAAAATGGGTATAATAAAAGTATCTACCTCACAGGGTTGTTGTAATACATAAATACATATAAAATACTTTGCAACCTTTAAAGTATTGAATAAATGTCTATCCTTATTAGAGTGTTTCTTCAACCAAATTTTAAAATATCATAAGATTCCTTGAAAGCTTCAGTAGTAGATAGAACATTATTCCATGACCTTCTGGTCAATAATAGAAAGTAAGACAGCAGGGAAAGGTCTTCTCCACCTACCTGAATACTTGACATGGAGGAGAATCAGCACGGATACTGAAGAGAGATTCCCTAAATACAGTGAGTGAGGTTCACTATCTCTCAAATATAGGAATAACACCTCATGGATTGTTTCAAGTTCCAGAAGACTCTAGAGAACCTTGGATGAGATCTATAGTCACTGGAAATATTTTGATTCAACTATTCCCTTAGGAAAAATCAGCCAATGAAGAATGTTTATTGCCCATATAGTGGCATACAATTAGAGTCCTTATTGTACTTATTCATCAATTTCTATCCACGATTATATTTGTATGGCTATATATGTATGCATATATTTATATTCTGCATATATAGATCTTGAATGGGAAATGGATAATGAATTGGGCCCAGAGTTGAAGAGTGTGGTGGATTACTACCAGGAAATTGTAAAGTTCGTTTAATAAACCCAAAGCTCCTCCCACAAATGAAGGCACATCTATTTTATCCATATTCTTTTGGTAATGTTATAGATAACTTCATGTAATAGAACACTCTAGTCCCTTCAAAACTGTAGCTGTGGATCACAAAAAAGCAATAGAGAAGCACATGGTAGGTGAGTGTTATAAAGAGTTATAAAGAGTGTTATCAAAAATATACACATATGCTTGTTTATATGTACATTTGTATATATGTATATATATTTGTTTTGTTTTTGTTTTTAGGACTGTGGTTGTATGGCAAGAGAGAGAGAAAAAGCTATAGATATCCCATTTTTTCCATTGGGATCCTCAGGTTGTCTGGAGAATTCAAGGACCCTCCTAATTGCCCCCATTCACATTGGGTGGACTCCCTGTGCCATAGTGATGAGAGAATTTGGACAAGAGTCACAGGGAATGGACAAATCTGAATGGCTTGCAATCTACAATTGTTGGATTTAGTACCCACTTTGATGAAGTCCCAGAGGCAGTGGGAGTATATGAGATGCCCCTAGGGCAGAAGCCTCTAGAGAGACAAAGTACAAAACTTAAAAGAGCTCTGCTCAGAGGTCATGTGGATACCCCAGGCATCAATGGAGAAAAGTTCAATTCCAGACAGTCTCTGGTGTTTCCAAAATGAAAGAGTCACCTGGAAAAGAAGCTCATTTCAGTGGGTATTTTCTCTGAAGGATGTACAAAGAATGAAGGGTGTACAAAGGTGGTTGTGTACATAACTCTCTTTTATAACCTAAGTAGAATAATGGATAGAGTGTTGGGCTGGAAGTCAGAAAGATCTCCGACATTAACTGTGTGACCTTGGGCAAGTTACCTACCTCACAGGGTTCTTGTGAGAGTCAAATAATGATATATGCATTATGAATTTCCTCCTGGTGATTTCAATATATCACCAGTCAGCATGAGAAATTAAATGAGAACTTTAGGGGAGTTTTGTGGAAGCAGCAGATGACACACAACATGTCAGCAGATAGAGAAATTGTTAGAAACTGAGAAATGCATACTTAACCCAAAATGTACAATAAGGTGCGGTAAACAGAAAAGAAAAAGGAAAAAAAATTGAATTTTCTCTGATACATGGAGGGGCTCAATTTTTATACAGATTTTCCAGATTACAAGTGTGTCATGTCCCTAACCTCAACAATTTGAAAGTGATAACTGTATATATACATATATAATTATATATTTTAATATATAATAATAATAATACATATTTTATAATTTGATCCTCACACAAACATTGTGAGATGGGGGAGGGAGACAGGCAGGCAGGCAGAGACAGAGAGAGAGAGTAGGAGAGAGAGGGGGGAAAGAGTCAGAAAGAGAGACAGACAGACAGACAGGGAGAGAGACAGAGACAGGGAGAGAGACAGAGACAGGGAGAGAGACAGAGAGAGAAACAGAATGGAAGACAGAGATAATGAGAGACCGAGAGATAGGCAGAGACAGAGAGGGGGGAGAGGAAAGGAGACAGACAGACAGACAGGAAGGCAGAGACAGAGAGAAAAGAGAGAGTGCGAGAGAGGGGGAGAAATGGAGGGAGAGAGAGAGAGAGAAACAGTGAATGGGAGATAGACAATGAGAGAGAGAGAGAGAGAGAGAGAGAGAGAGAGAGAGAGAGAGAGAGAGAGAGAGAGAGAGAGAGGAAGAGGGAGAGAGAGAGAGAGAGGGAGGGAGAGAGAAACAGTGAATGGGAGACAGACAATGAGAAGGGGGGGGGGGAGAGGGAGAGAGAGAGAAAACTTTGTAAGGGCTCTCTAAATGCTAGAAGTAGGTGAAAAGAGGTATTAATTAATGACTTCCACAATCTATTCTTCTCCCCCATGACAATGCTGTAGAAGGAAACCAAACCGCAAAAATAAAACTGTCTGAGAGCTAATAAACCTTGCATTAGTGAGTTTAGACACAGGAACATCAGGTAAAACCATAGCTACTTGTTGACATATGCTTTGAAGTCTACAAGGGAGGGAAAAGATATTGTGTAACCATTGTGTAACTTGATTGAGAATCTGGTGGAAAGAAGCCTATGGCCTAATTATGGCCTTGTCTCAGAATAGCTCAGAGAAATCAACAGCATTTCTAGGTAATAATAACAAAGTCCAGAGAAGGCTATAATAGAAAGCCAAATCCCATTCAAAATAACTCTGAAATGCTTAAAATATTCATAAGTCATTTTAAGAGGGCACACTCAAGATCTGGGTAGATAGAATTATAAAATGCTTTAGGAAAATATGTAAAATGACAAATATAGTGATACCTTGCTGATACACTGACATCAGTGATCATTGGTTTTGGTTTTCCTCAATTTTTTTCCATGAAAATTTTTTTCTGGGTTTTCATAGGTTGCCCATGCTAATTTTACAAAAACAAAAAGGAACCCATGCCTTCTCCTGCTCAGTGTGGCATTGCTTCTCTTTCAGTGAGCATCACTCCCAGCATCTAGCCTAAGAATTGCATTGCTTTCCAATGTTTTTGTGCTGAAACAATGAGCCAATGACTTTGAGCTGCTCCTCATCAGCCTCAAAGCTGATACTGTCAAGGATCTTCTTAAGGTCCTTGGAGTTGGGGAAGTGATTGCTGCCAAGGTCAACCAAAAGTTTAGGCAGTCCCGTAGTGCTCCTGGTGGTCTTGGTTCTGCTCAGATGTTCATTTATTCTTTACATTAGTCTTTTATATTCATTTTTTATTGTTTTTAGTATTAAATACTATATCCTTTATGAAATATGTTTTGGTATGTATTTTGGAATGTCTAGAATTAATTAATTGGATTTACATTGATTCAAATGGAAATAATTGCCTCCATTTTTGTCAGTTTCAGATTTCATAAATTGTTTTCAGATGGATTATCCATGAAAACCGAGGTATCGTTATAATTTGAAATGTATTCAAGACTCAAATATGGGCCAGACAAACATATTGAACATGATAATATCATCTAAATTGATTACAGTTTCAAATAATTATGCATATATAATTTTAATAAAACTACTAAGAAGCCACAGGTCCCCTTCCCAGAAGAAATTGAGGAAATAGTGTTTGGAAGTGGTAATAAGTTATCAAGTGTCTAGACTATCAGAGCACTTAAGAGTTAGGTTCATGTTGGGGCAGCAAGGTAGTACAGTGGATAGAGTCCCAGGCCCTGGAGTTAGAAGGATCTGGGTTCAAAACTGACCTCATATACTTCTAGTTGTGTGACCTTGAGCAAGTCACTTAATCCCATTTTCCTAGCCTTTGCTACTCTTCTGTCTTAGAATTGATACTGAGGCAGAAGGGAAAGGTTTTAAAAATTATAGAGAATATTAAAGAACTTTTGTTTATGTGTGCTATATCTATTGATATTTACTGTACTGAAGTTTCAAACTTGTGGACTTCCTGAAATAATCCCAGGGACCTCCAGCAATTCCGATACTGCTCTTTGAGAAATGCTGCACTGGATTATTTTTCTTCTGAGGGACATGAGTCAACAGCTGATATGATCAAAATTTCTTTGAATGAAGCATGAGAAAGTAAGATTTTATAAGAGGGGGGCAGCTGGGTTGCTCAGTGGATTGAGAGCTAGGCCTAGAGACAGGAGGTCCTAGGTTCAAATCTGACCTCAGACACTACTCAGTTGTGTGACCCTGGGCAAGTCACTTGACCCCCATTGCCTGGCCCTTACCACTCTTCTGCCTTGGAGCCAATACACAGTATTGACTCCAAGATGGAAGGTAAGGGTTAAAAAAAAAAGATTTTATGAGATCCTCTCCCTACTTTTTCTTCAAATTATGCACCTTTATTTTGTGTCAAGGGCAAGGCACCCAACTAGTACAAAGTTTACACATGAATGAATAAGTGTAATTTATCAGTATTATATAAGTACCACACTCATAAAATAAAGAAATCTATTATTGAGATGGCTAGGAAGTGGTAGAAAGAGAATCCAAATCCAGAGAGAAAAGGGAGAATGGCATTGACCAAAAATGTGTCAGCTTTAGACAACAAGAAAGAGGCATATTGACTTTCAAAATAGGAATGAACTCTGAAGTGAGGCTTAGTATATATGTTTCTTGGAATTATGTATTCTGACCAGAAAAACTGAAACCTTTGGTGTCCATCTTTCATCTAATTCTCACTTGTGGCGCCAAGAAGCTGTAGCATGTATAGAATCCATAATCTTGTAAAACCCTCTCAGCAAATGGCTAAATGAGATTAAGTGTTTCCAGTAGGTTTCAAACCCATCTATGAGTTAGAGGGATGGCTGCACCAAGCATGTGAAGACATCCTCCAGCAAATTGGGGGGATGAGGATAATATGTCCCAATAGCTAGGAAGATGGCTGAAATGGATACTGTGGAGTATTTAGAGCTGGATCAGACATCCAAGATGCCAAGGTCATCCCCTGCATCCTGCCATCAGCTGTCATATTGACTTTTGTCTTGCCACTGGACTTTGTTGACTCTCAAAGAGAGAGTGTGGCTGAGGACTTTGTTCAATTCCGCCTCAGGTAAATTAAAATATCACACTTGGTGATGAGATTAGTCCTGTTTCAATATGAAGGATGAACAACAATAATTTCTGACTTTTGTGTCATTTGTCCTCTTGAGGCTCTCTTCATGGTGCTTTTTCAGAATAACTGATCTGAGTGCATTACAGTTAATGTCTTAATATGAAGAGTAGGATAGAGTATGAGAAAAATGTCTGTATTACTAAGCTCCTTTCAAAAAAAAAACACCCTTACCTTCCATCTTAGAATCAATACTGGGCACTGGTTCCAAGGCAAAAAATCAGTAAGGGCTGGGCAATGGGGGTAAGTGACTTGCCCAGGGTCACACATCTAGGAAGTGTCTGAGGTCACATTTGAATTCAGGACCTCCCATCACTGGACTGGATTCTCTATCTACTGAGCCACCTAGCTGTCCCTGGTTGCTAAATGTTTTAATGTCATAGACCTTCACTCTAATGAAGATTATCAACCCTTTCTCAGAATAGCTGTTTTTAAAAATATATTTATAATTGGAACAAATGCTAAAATCGAGTTAGAGTTTAGTGAAAACAAGGTTGTAATTTTTTTTCCCCAATCAAGTTAACAGACTCCCTGAACCTTATCCAGGACCATGGGTAAAAACCCCTGCTGTAGTCAGTCCTTGGGTAGTGGCAGAAAAAGAGAGACACCCTGCCATGAAATCACAAAACCTGTTCCCTTTCATCCAGGGCCTCCCTTCCAGGATGTGGTCCTCTTCCTTTATATAAAATAGTATGGATTTTTCCACACTGCATGCAGAAGCCATTGCATATGTCTTTCTGGGTAAGGGCTGAAGGGTCCATTGTTTATTCTTCCATTATGTGGTAATTAGGGGAAGGGCTTTCTTATTGTGCGTCAAAGTGAACCCACTTCAAAGTCAGTGTAACCAAATCCTCTCCACAGATTATGCCAGGAGGCACTGAAACAACAATGGAATTCCAGTCGCCCCAAAGCCACCAGAGGCTTCCTCCTCAAAGTGTGCTCAGCATGCTCCCTTGCATGGCTGCTCAGCCAACACTGTTTACTGACATACTGCAGAAGGAGGGGTGTGAAGAAAACAAGAAAAAATGAACGTCGGACAGAGATCAGCCAGAAATTTGAGAAACTGCTGCCTCTAGTTTTTGTTCTCTTTGGGTTTCTTCATTGGTTTTCTTCCCAAAAGTTGATAGGCCAAAAGTGACTGAAAACTCCAGGATGCCTTATACTATAGTCTGATGCCAGGTTACCTAGAAACCTCCTGGAGTCTGGTCCAAGGTGGATAAAGTGGGACTCTGAAGGCACCACAGCCAGGATTAAGCTGAAGACCTAGAAGCCTTATGGAACACATCCTGTTTTGTTCTAGAAGTAAGCAGCTACTTCTGAAGGTTCCTTTTTAAAAAAAATGATTTGGATTTCACATCAAATATGAAATGGTTTCTCCAGGGAGGTCTCTCTTACATATTACGATGGCAAATGTTTTCAAAAGGTCACAAAAAATTCTTTCCAGGGGAAACTCCATTTCCTCTCAAAAACTGCTACTTACTCTAATAATTGACTTAAATGAAAAGGATGTATCCCTTATTCTAGAGCAGAAATGGACAATGTATTAAAAAAAAGGACATTGTCCTTCCTATCACTATTTTCACCAGGCCAACACAAAGGTCAGAGATATTGATGTGAGAATATATTACTTTATTTTTGTTCTGTAGGGCAGAGGAAGGAAGGAAGGAAGGAAAGAAGGAAGGAAGGAAGGAAGGAAGGAAGGAAGGAAGGAAGGAAGGAAGGAAGGAAGGAAGGAAGGAAGGAAGGAAGGAAGGAAGGAAGGAAGGAAGGAAGGAAGGAAGGAAGGAAGGAAGGAAGGAAGGAAGGAAAGAAGGAAGGAAGGAAGGAAGGAAGGAAGGAAGGAAGGAAGGAAGGAAGGAAGGAAGGAAGGAAGGAAGGAAGGAAGGAAGGAAGGAAGAAAAAAACATTTAGTAAGTGCCTACTATGTGTCAATGGCTGAGATGGTGACACAGCAAAGCACTGTGGAATGCTTAGGGCGTGTTGGAGCACAAAAGACAACATGGCCATCCAGTGCAGCTGAGGAAGTCTCCAGGTGTAACGACTTTTCGTGCCATTGGACCCAGGCTTCCAATGCCGAGAGAGTGGGACGGTCTCTGTGCATCGACTTTTCCACTTAAATTTCCTTCACACACAAGTGTCTTTGTGCACACTCATCTATCATAGATGAAAACGTACAAAGACAATCGATATCTTTGGTTACCAAGAGACTACTACTACTATGTGTCAGGCACTGGGCTGAGTATTTAACTATTATTTCATTTAATCTTCAAAACATCCATGCAAAGTCAGAACTATTATTATCCTCAAATTATGTCAAGAAAACTAAGGAAGACAAAGGTTAAATGATTTGCCTGGTGTCGCATGACTAATAAGTATCTGAGGCCAGATTTAAACTCAAATCTTCCTGACTCAGAGGCACTTAAGTAGTACAGTAGAGAGTATTAGGCTCAAAATTAGGAAGACTTAAGTTCAAGTCCTCCTTCAGAAACTTCCTAACTATGTGACCTTGGGCAAGTAACTCAACCTCTGTGTCCCAATGAATCAGTGATCCATTAGAGAAAGAAATGGCAAATAGTGTCACTGTCAACAGAAGTCCATGGGATCATAAAGAGCTGAATATGACTGGACAACAATGGCAACTTCCTAATTCCAAGACCAGAGCTCTGTCCACTAAATCACCAGTTACCTCTTGTATCCTGAACAGTTTGAGGTTCATAATTCTCAAACAACTTTTTCATAATGAAGGAACTACAATCTCCTCTATTTCATTTAAGCTCATCTCTCCTTATCTGTCTCTAACACACTGTCTCAGCATGCTTTCATACCATAGGTACCACTAGCCTTCTCTGACTAGAGGTCATAGAAACAGCAAAGTACATATCAAATATATACAAATGATATGAAGGGCAATCTAACAAAAGGAAGGCATTAGTAAGTAAGGGGACTGGGAAAGACCTGAGGAAGGTAGAATTTGAGCTGAGTCTCAAAAGAAGTCAGGAAAATTCCGAGGTAGAAGTGATGAAGTAGAAAAATCCAAGTAGAGGCTTAACCAGTGGCATGGCAAAGGGTTAGGAGATGGGAGTGATGTGTTAAAAAAATTCATGAAGAACAGCATTGTTCCTGGAAGAGAGGAAAGGTTGAGACTTGAAAGGTAGGAAGAAGTCAACACATCAGTGTTAGAGGAATGATATGGCACCAACCATTTCTATTCTTATGTGTGTGCTGCTTCTTCAGTACACATGGTTGGCCATGAAAATACTTTGTGTATCTGTATGTGTCTGTTGACTTGTGTTTGCCTCTATAGGAGTATTTTCTGTATGTGTTAACTTTTCCCAGAACTACTGTATGACAGATCAGGAAAACAGAGCAAGGAGAGACAATTTGAGAATCATTGGTCTACCTGAAAAGCCAGAAATGAACAGAAATTTTGACATCATACTACAAAAAATCATCCAAGAAAACTGCCCTGATGTTCTTGAACAAGGGAGTAATATAAACATTGAAGGAGTTCATTGAACACCACCTGCACTAAATCTTCAAAAGACAACTCCCAGGAATGTAATTGCCAAATTCCAGAGCTTTCAAGCTGAGGAGAAAATTCTACAAGAAGCCAAAAAGAGACAATTCAAATGCCAAGGAGCACCAATCAGGATCACACAGGACCAGGAAGCTTCCACACTAAAGGACCACAAAGCTTGGAACATGATATTCAGAAAGACAAGAGATTTGGGTCTTCAACCAAGGATAACCTATCCATTGAAACTGACTATATACTTCCAGGGGAAAGTATGGGCATTCAACAAAATAGAAGATTTCCAAATATTTGTAAAGAAAAGACCAGAATGGAGTGGAAAGTTTGATATCCAAACACAAAGACCAAAAGAAACAAGAAAAGGTAAATAAGAAAGAGAGGGAAAAGGGGGATTTTTTATTCAAACTTTCATATTTAAGGGCTACAATTAGATCAAATTATATATATTAATATATGGGAGAAATGTTATTTATAACTCAAAATTATATTCACTTTATAGTAATTAGAAGAATCATTCACAGGAAGAGATTGGGGTAATAAGTGCTATAAGATGATATACAAATGAGGAAAAAGGGAGAGGGGAATCAAAGATAGCACCAAGAGATACTTGAAGAAAAAAAATGAATAGGATAATCTTTATCACACAAAGATACTCATGGGAAGGGGAGGGGAAGAATGCTCTTATAAGAAGGAGAGGAAGAGAGTACTAATAAGTAATACTTAAACCTTACTCTCAGTGAAATCAATTCTGAGAGGGAAGAGCATCTAGATCCATTGGGGTAACAAATTCTATCTTACTCTACAGGGAACGTGGGAAGGGAAAACTAAGGGGGGTTGGGGAGAGGGAAAGAGAGGGGAGAGGGAACTTAACAGACCTTAAAAAACAAGAAGGGAACAAAAATGGAGGGGCCAGAAAGGGAAGCATATCAAGGGAGGAGATTAGGGGGATTGATTAGAAGTCAACCACTGGTTTCAAAGGATATAGCCAAAGAAGAAAGCATAGAACTAAGAGAGGATATCAAAATGCTGGGGAATACACAAGTGTGAAACATAAACTTTGAATGTGAATGGGATGAACTCACCCATAAAACAAAAACAAATAGGAGAGTGGATTAGAATCCAAAATCCTACCATATGTAACATATGAAACACACCTGAGGTGGGTAGATACTCACAAGGTTAGAATTAAAGGTTGGAGTAAGAACTACTGGGCCTCAACTGATAGAAATAAGGCAGGAGTTGCAATCATGATATCTGACAAAGCAAATTAAAAATAGATCTGATTAAAAGGGATATGGAAGGCAAATAAATCCTGATAAAAGAGAGTATAGACAATGAAGAAATATCAGTAATCAACATGTATGCACCAAATGGTATAGGATCCAGATTTCTAAAGGAGAAACTAGTGGAATTGAAGGAGGAAATAGATAGTAAAACTATACTAGTGGGAGTCCTAAACCTATGACAATCAAATTTAGATAAATGAAATAAAAAATAAATAAGAAAGAGGTAAAAGATGTGAATGAGATCTTAGAAAAATTAGAGTTAATAGATATATGGAGAAAAATAAATAGGGACAAAAAGGAATACACCTTCTTTTCAGCAAAACATGGTACATTCAGAAAGACTGACCATGTCATAAAAACATGGCAAACAAATGGAGAAAAGCAGAAATAATAAATGCAAACTTTTCAGATCATAACACAATAAAAATAATGATCAGTAAGGGTACATGGAGAGTCAAATAAAAAATTAATTGGAAATTAAATGATTGTCCAAAATCAGTTAGTAAGAGAACAAATCATAGAAACAATTAATAATGTCATTGAATTAAATGACAATGATGAGACATCCTTTCAAAAGCTATGGGATGCAGCCAAAGCAGTACTCAGGGGAAAAATTATATCCTTGAGTGCATATATTAACAAATTAGGGAGGGCAGATGTCAATGAATTGGACATACAAATCAAAAAACTTGAAAGTAAACAAATTAAAAATCCAGAGGAGCGGTCAAGATGGCGGCTTAGAGAAAGCTAAAGTTCAGATCTCCAGAAAACCCTTCCCGACCGATCTCAAACTATAAGCTCCTAAGGCGCCGAAATTCAAAACGATCAACAGCATAGACCCTGGGGATCCTCCTCCTGGACCTGGACCTGGATCAAAAGGTATGGCCCCCCTCAAAAGCCAGAACCCGAGATCACTTGGACCTAAGGGGTAGGAGCACAAAGTCCAAGGCTCCGGGAAGCTGCTGCCCCTCCCCCCTCAGAGAGCAGGGTCCTCTGAAACAACAGCAACCCTCAGGGCAGGCAAGATAGCCTCACGGGCCAGATCCTTCTATCCAAGTCCCAGTGAAAGTCACTGCCCTTAGAGCTCCAGGAAGCCGTGGCCCATCCCCCCGCAGAGAGCAGGGTCGTCTGAAACAACAGCAACCCTCAGGGTGGGCAAGACAGCCTCACCACCTGGATCCTGCTATCCAAGTCTCAGTGAAAGTCACTGCCCTCGGAGCTCCAGGAAGCCACGGCCCATCCCCCTGCAGAGAGCAGGGTCCTTTGAAACAACAGCAACCCTCAGGGCCTATGAAACAGCCTCACGGCCAGCTATTCTGAAGGCAACTTCCGGGAAGCAACCCAACCCAGTCGAGGGGGTACCTTAGCAGCAGGGAAAAAGAGAGAACTAGGGGAGAGTGTGGCCCCCTGGTCTGACCCTTCCATTCCAGTTCCAGTGAAAGTCATTGCCTGAAGGCATACTCAATTTAACCCAGGGAAAGCTCATAGAACCGACAATCTGCCCAGGACTAAAGCCTCTGAACACCAGACAGAGATAAGAAAAGCTAATCCTCCACATTCAGAGATGGCAAACTCCACAGAAGCACAGAAGCCCCAAAATACCAAGAAAAATAAGAAGAAAGGGGCAACTTTGGACACATTCTATGGAGCCAAAATACAAAATACAGAGGAGATAGAAGATGATATACAAGAAAATGCTCTGAAACCTTCCAAAGGAAATGGAAACTCTCCACAAACCCATGAAGAATTTGAATCAGAAATGACCAAAAAGATGGAAGCCTTCTGTGAGGAAAAGTGGGAAATAATGCAAAAGAAATTCACGCATCTACAAAACCAGTTTGACCAAACTGAAAAGGAAAACCAGGCTTTAAAGACCAGAATCAGGCAGCTGGAAGACAACGATCGTGTAAAAGAGCAAGAATTAATAAAGCAAAGCCAAAATACCAAGAAATTAGAAGAGAACATAAAATATCTCACCAACAAGGTGACAGATCTGGAAAATAGAGGGAGAAGAGATAATTTAAGAATAATTGGACTTCCAGAAAAGCCAGAAATAAACACCAAACTCGACATCGTGATACAAGATATAATCAAAGAAAATTGCCCAGAGATTCTAGAACAAGGGGGCAATACAGCCACTGACAGAGCTCACAGAACACCTTCTACACTAAACCCCCAAAAGACAACTCCCAGGAATGTAATTGCCAAATTCCAAAGCTATCAAACAAAAGAAAAAATCCTACAGGAAGCCAGAAAAAGACAATTTAGATATAAAGGAATGCCAATCAGGGTCACACAAGACCTTGCAAGTTCTACTCTGAATGATCGTAAGGCACGCAACATGATTTTCAGAAAGGCAAGAGAGCTGGGTCTTCAACCAAGAATCAGCTACCCAGCAAAACTGACTATATACTTCCAAGGGAAAGTATGGGCATTCAACAAAATAGAAGACTTCCAACTTTTTGCAAAGAAAAGACCAGAGCTCTGTGGAAAGTTTGATACTGAAAAACAAAGAGCAAGGAATACCTGAAAAGTGTGGTTACAGAGTTCCAAGAAGCAACTTCTACTCCTAAGTTACTGAAAATGACCATAATCTGATGGCATTTATGCCATATGACCTCTCCTAGGCTTGCGGTCCTGCACAGAAATACTTCTATTGGTATCTTATGTGCTCTTTATCACATCTGACTCAGTGGTTATTATGCAATTACTTCTCTTGACAAGGAAGATAACTTTTTAATATACCTCTCTGATCATGATATTTCTCTCCTCAAAAGTCATTAATTGTTAATTTGTTAATTTGCAAGTAAAATTTTAACCTCCAATTTTTATATTAAAGACCTTCTACAATCTGAAAAAAAAATCCAGAGGAAAACTAAATTAGAGATCCTAAAAATTAAGGGATAAATTAATAAAATTGAAAGTGAAAGAACTATTGAACTAATAAATAAGACTAGAAGCTGGTATTTTGAAAAAGGCAAAAGTATTGGTCAATCTAATAAAAAAGGAAAGAAGAAAACCAAATTAATAGTATCATAGATGAAAAGGGAACCCTCACCTCCAAGAAGAGGAAATTAAGGCAATAATTAAAAACTATTTTGCCCAATTATATGGCAATAAATATGCCAATTTAGGTGATATATATGATATTTACAAAATATAAATTGCCTAGATAAAAAAGAAGAAGTAGAATTCTTTACTAATTCCATATCAGAAAAAGAAATTGAACACACCATCAAAGAACTCCCTAAGGAAAAAAAAAACCCAGGACCTGATGGATTCACAAGTGAATTCTATCAAACATTCAAAAAACAGCTAATCCCAATACTATACAAACTATTTGATATAATAAGCAAAGAGAGAGTTCTATCAATTCCTTTTCTGACACAAATATGGTACTGATTCCAAATCTAGGCAGGTTAAAAATGGAGAAAGAAAACTATAGACCAAGCTCCTTAATGAACATAAATGCAAAAATCTTAAATAGCATACTAGCAAAAAGACTCCAGCAAGTCATCACGAAGGTCATTCACTCTGATCAGGTGGGATTTATACCAGGAATGCAAGGATGGTTCAATATTAGGAAAACAATCCACATAATTGACCATGTCAACAAGCAAAACAACAAAAATAAAATGATTATCACAATAGACCCAGAAAAAGCCTTCGACAAAATACAATACCCATTCCTATTGAGGACACTAGAAAATATAGGATTAGAAGGGTCTTTCCTAAAAATAATAAACAGTATTTTTCTAAAACCATCAGACAACATTATCTGCAATGAGGATAAACTAGATGCATTCCCAATATGATCAGGAGTGAAACAAGGATGCCCATTATCACTTCTATTATTTGACATTGTACTAGAAACACTAGCAGTAGCAATTAGAGAAGAAAAACAAATTGAAGGCATCAAAATAGGCAAGGAGGAGACCAAGTTATCACTCTTTGCGGATGACATGATGGTCAACTTAAAGAATCTTAGAGAATCAACTAAAAAGCTAGTGGAAATAATCAACTTTAGCAAAGTTGCAGTATACAAAATAAATTCATTTAAGTCAGCAGCATTTCTATATATCTCCAACACATCTCAGCAGCAAGAATTAGAAAGAGAAATTCCATTTTAAATCACCCTAGGCAATATAAAATACCTAGGAATCTACCTCCCAAGACAAACACAGGAACTATATGAACACAACTACAAAACACTCTCCACACAACTAAAACTAGACTTGAGCAATTGGAAAAATATTAACTGCTCATGGGTAGGACAAGGTAACATAATAAAAATGACAATCCTACCCAAACTTAATTACTTGTTTAGTGCCATACCCATTGAACTACCAAAAAACTTTTTACTGAATTAGAAATAACCATAAAAAAGTTCATTTGGAAGAACAAAAGATCAAGGATATCAGGGAAATAATGAAGAAAAATGCAAAGGAAGGTGACCTTGTCTCAAACTATACTATAAAGCAGTGGTCATCAAAACAATATGATACTGGCTAAGAGACAGAAAGGAGGGTCAGTGGAATACACGTGGGGTAAGTGACCTCATCAAGACAGTCTAGACAATCCCAAAGATCCCAGCTTTTGGGACAAAATTCCACTATTTGATAAAAACTTCTGGGAAAATTGAAAGACAGTGTGGGTGAGATTAGGTTTGGATCAACACCTCACACCCTACACCAAGATAAAATCAGAATGGATGAATGACTTGAATATAAAGAAGGAAACTATAAGAAATTATGTGAACACAGAATAGTATACATGTCAGACCTTTGGGAAAGGAAAGATTTTAAAACTAAACAAGACTTGGAAAAAGTCACAAAATATATGATAAATAATTTTGATTACACCAAATTAAAAAGTTTTTGTACAAACAAAACCAATGTAACCAAAATTAGAAGTAAAGTAACAAATTGGGAAACATTCTTCATAACAAAAACCTCTGACAAAGGTTTAATTACTCAAATTTACATAGAGCTAAATAAATTGTACAAAACAATCAAGCCATTCTTTAATTGATAAATGGACAAGGGACATGAATGGGCAGTTTTCAGCCAAAGAAATCAAAACTATTAATAAGCACATGAAACAGTGCTCTAAATCTCTTATAATCAGAGAGATGCAAATAAAAACAACTTTGAGTTATCACCTCACACCTAGAAGATTGGCTAACATGACAGTAATGGAAAGTAATGAATGCTGGAGGGGATGTGGCAAAGTCTGGACATTAATTCATGCTGGTGGAGTTGTGAATTGATCCAACCATTCTGGAGGGCAATTTGGTACTATGGCCAAAGGGCCCTAAAAGACTGTCTGTGCTTTGATCCAGCCATACTGCTGGGTTTGTACCCCAAAGAGATAATAAGGAAAAGACTTGTACAAGAATATTCATAGCTGAGCTCTTTGTGGTGGCAAAAAATTGGAAAATGAGGGGATGTCCTTCAATTGGGGAATGGCTGATCAAATTGTGGTATATGTTGGTGATGGAATACTATTGTGTTAAAAGGAATAATAAAGTGGAGGAATTCCATGGGGACTGAAACAACCTCCAAGAAGTGATGCAGAGTGAAAGGAGCAGAACCAGGAAAGCATTGTACAAAGAAATGGATACACTGTGGTACAATGGAATGTAATGGACTTCTCCATTAGTGGCAATGCAGTGATCCTGAACAACTTGGAGGGATCTATGAGAAAGAACATTATCTATATTCAGAGGAATAACTGTGGGAGTAGAAACACAAAAGAAAAACAACTGCTTGATTACATGGGTCGAGGGGGACATGATTGGAGATATAGACCTTAAATGAACATCCTAGTGCAAACATCAACAGCATGGAAATAGGTTTTGATCAAAGACGCATGTAATACCCAGTGGAATCATGCATGGGCTACAGGAAGGGTTGGGGGTGAAGAATAGGATATGATTTTTGTAACTGAGGAATAATGTTTGAAATCGACCAAATAAAATTTAAAAAAAGAAATAGTGTATGTATTTGTGAGCATATATCACCCAAGTTGATGTTTTATTTCTGTTTTTTTAACTGTTCTAATTTATTAAATGTCTTTCCTTTGAATGGTATCCTATGGCTAACTAGTAAAGCTAACCCATGAAGGTGGACTGATCTGAGTGGATATAGTCTCACAGAGTTTCTTTAAGTTGGGGTATTCTTGTCTGGAAGACCTCATTCTTTGAATTTCTACTCTTCTTCCTGTTATTATTAATTAATCCCTCCCAACCAAGTGCTTGTAATTCATTTTTGTTTCTTTCCCTTTCTTTTTCTATTTACATTTTCTCACCCCATATTTAAAGTTATTTATTAATCTACATATTTTTTAGATTGATAAAATTATTTGCTCTATAACAGTCACCTCAGGGTGGAAACATAGTTAAAAGCATTTGATATTTTAAATGAAAATTGTAAAAGCTATCATCAAACAGTTTTGAAAAACCCATTTTGTAAAATAGTTCCTAAAAATTCCCTACATGATAAATGTATTTGCAGCCAAAGCCACAAAAGTATTCTAAAGAAGGACTGGGACAGTGGGTATAAGGGATCTGTTTAAGGAAAAAACCCTGTTTTGATACTAACCCTTGGGGGAAAAAAGAACTCTCAATTTAGGCATAAAATGGCACTTTCCATTTAAAATGGACAGTAATTTACATAAATATTTAATTTTTTTTCAAGTATCTAAGGCTGAATTTGAACTTAGATCTTCTTGACTCCAGGTCCAAATCCAGAACAAACACAATCAAGAACAAATTGTGAACCTGGAAAGAAAAACGAAGCCCAGCTTTTGTTTGTCTTTGTTATAACCTTTGGCACAGTGTTTAGCACATAGTAGATGTCTTGTAACTGCTTGGTGAATGCAGAGATGAATAAAATAAAAATCCAGTATCTCAAATGTTGTTTTTTGATAACACAAGGCTTTGTATTTTTCACAGTTCGTTCATTACTACTCTTTTTTGTTTGCCACAACAATCCAGGAATTATTAAGGACATGTAAGCTTTAGCCCCATTTAATGTCTTTCCCACAGCCCTACAACAGATTTCCTAACTCTTAGCATCCTGCTCTTTCTGTCCATGGCTACAAGGATCCTTATTTGAAAATATCTCCTGAATCCTAAAGCATGTAAAGGACATCTTTTGTTTTATGGCCTTGCACTTCCTTGTCCTCAGTAATGGTTTGGGGCTTTGATTGGGAAATTTCCTGCTAGCACTATAGCATCAAAATTATATGAACTGAAATTGGCCAATAGAGTTGCCTTGATTCTTCCATTGAAATGCAGTACTGTCTTTACTTAGAGCCTCTGCTCAAGAATTTAAAGTGTCCCGAAAGCAATGTGCTTAAATGGAAACAACCCTGGATGCCAAAACCCTGGGGTCTATCCCCATTTCTGCCACTAATGAGTTTTGTAATCTTGGGCATGTCACTTGTACTTTCTAGTTCTCCTATCCTCAGCTATAAAATGAAAGGGTCAACAAGATGACTAATCTGAGGGTCCTTCCAGAGACTGGGAAATTCCATGATTCCCACTTTACTATTCACGGCTAATGGGCCTCTGTGACTGTTCACAATTATTAAAGGTCAAAAAAATGTTGAAGTCCTCATATTTTTTGTTAGCTGGGCTCACCATCATGTCATATACCTTTTAGAAGGAAGAAATTCTATTTCAATATTTCTTGTCCCTGAGCCTTTCCTAATCCACAAAGTGTTAGCATGATCTCTCTTTGGAAAATACTTTTTACATACTTATTTGGGTGGTATACAGTGGATAGAATACTGGACATGAAATCTAGAAGATCTTTTGTACAAATACTGCCTCAGTCAGACAATTACTTAATTATGTGCCTGGGCATTTCATTTAATCTCTGTTTTCCTCAATTTCCTCATCTATAAAAGGGAGTAAAAGTAGTACCTACCTGCCAATGTTGCTGTTAGCATCAAATGAGACAACAGAACTTTTCATAATTTAAAATGCTAAAATAATTACTAGCTATTATTGTTTTTATGGTACATGCCCCCCATTCCCCTACCACCACCACCACACACACACACACACACACACACACACACACACACACACACACACATACAACCCAGGTTTACAACTTGCTCTTGACTTGATGTTTTTTCTGGATTTGGACCTGGAGTCAAGAATATCTAAGTTCAAATTCAGCCTTAAATACTTCTTAGATATTTGTAATTTTTTTTTTTTGCAAATCTTAAATCACCATGCCATAACAGCCGCCTCACCCTAGAATTTCCGTCTTCTCACATAATCCCTTCCTCTGACTGATATTCTCCACTCCATTATTCCCATTTTAAGAAGGATGCCCAAAAGGCTCCGACCAGCAAGATTCACTGGTCTTCCCTTTCTGGGCTCATCTCTTGACTCTCTGAACTTCTTTCTTCATGATGTATCTAGTGCAATTTCCAATTTCCTTTAATATGTCATCTTCCCCCATTACCATGAAACCTCCTTGAGCAAAGGGAATTTCTTTTTCCTCATATTTATATTTCCAGAGCTTAACAGTGGCACATAATAAACAATGAATAATTGTTGTCTCTCTAGGCAATTTGGTGGCATGATCCAGGAGTCAGAAAGACCCACGTTCAAATTTGGCTTTAGACACTTCCTAGCTCTCTGGTCTTAGAAAAGTCTATCTACCTCAGTTTCCTTATGTGTTAAAGGGGACAATGATAATTATAGCACCTACTCCCAGAGTTACTGAAAGGATAAAATGAGATATTTGTCAAGTGTTTTGCAAATCTTAGAGCATTATATAAAGTGTTAGCAATGATGATGATGAACAATCCTCTCTGCCCAATAGAATGTAAGCTCTTTGAGGAAAGGGATTGCTTCATTTTTAGCCTTTGTATTCCCTCTCGGAACTGAGTCAGATCTCTAAAACCCTTCCTATGAGGAAAAAAGGGTTCATGAACATTTATTTCACATTGTGGTTTCAGCTGAATAAAAAAGCAAACTCAAAGCAACTAGAATAAATCTAGAAAAGAAATTCAATCTATTTTGGAAATCTTTCTTTGCTTCTTTTCTAATCTCAGGCACAACCCAACTCTAAAGGTTTTGACCCCCTGTATTTTTAATGGAAAGGATACTTATAAAACTACACCCGTAACTCCACATAAACAGCGGCCACTGCCAAGATTTCAGAGTAAATTCTGTTTTCTGGACTTGGGTATTTAGTGTGGACTACACCTAAGCTGTTTATTTTCTTTCCCTGGGTGTGAACCAAATGAGACAAGGCGTCATTTTCCTCCAAGGCTTCTTTTCATTTTGGCAGTGCATCCCTTTAAGAAACATTGTGTTAAGTCAAATGTTCCCACTTGGTTTAATGACTGCATGGGTATGCTCTTCCTAGTTCATTTGTTTATAGAATTAATTATCGGCCCCTTGTCCCCCCCCCAAAAAAAAAGTTGCAAAACCCTTGTGTAACGTTGGTCATTAAGTCTCCTTGGAATTTAGTTAGGGCTGGACTGGGAAGAAAAAGCTCCACAAAGGAGGTATAGTTCAAGTTAGGCTTTGAAGGATGGATAGAATATTATTAGCATGGAATAAGGATGAGTGCACTCCAAGCTGGGTGAATGGTGTGAACAAAGGCGTGGAAGTGGAAACAGTGCCAAGGGAGCTCTACTGGGATTGCTAAAGATGTTTGCTACTTGTAGATACCATTCAACCCAGCCAAATGGAAGAAGGATTCCCTAGTGACTGGTTTAGTTTTAAAGGAAAGGGTGCTGGCTATAAAAGGTAAGATGGGGATAGGTTATAGATAGCTTTAAGGCCAGGCTAAAAAGATTGGGCTTTTAGTCTTTAAGCAGGAGACAGCCTCAGTTCATTTGTGGAGAGCTGGACAGGGGTTGTTATTAGGGCAGTAGGTGAGAAAAGATTCAGGAAAATGAGTACCACAAGAGAACTCTGAGGGGCAAATACATACAGTTTCAAAATCACCAAATCAGAAGACTGGAAGGCACTTTAAAGGTTACATAGATAATTCAGCCATATTTAAACAGAAATACTCTCTGGAATTATCCCTGGCTTGACAAGTGGTCATTTAACTTCTGATTTCAGACCTCCAATGATGGAAAACTATGTCCTGAATCAGCTCATTCTATTTTTGGACAGTTCTAATTGCTAGGAAGTTTTTCCTTGATACTGAACCAACTAAAAGAGGCAGAGAATATGAGATCCCATGATGGCCATTATTTGTTAACTATCCTTTAATAGAATTTGATTTAGGTAGTTCCAAACACCAACTAAAGGGCTCTCTAACAAGGCTTCTCCCATGTGTGTCAAAATCAGACAAGGAGGGGGCAGCTGGGTTAGCCCAGTGGATTGAGATCCAGGCCTAGAGATAGAATGTCCTGGGTTCAAATCTGGCCTCAGATACTTCTCAACTGTGTGACCCTGGGAAAGTCACTTAACCCCCATTGCCTAGTCCTTTCCACTCTTCTGCTTTGGAACCAATACAAAGTATTGATTCCAAAATGGAAGGTAAGGGTTTAAAAAAAATCAGGCAAGGAAATTATAAAGACAGAATAACAAATAACTTTGTGTAATGACCACTTAATTATTGATATCAAGAAGCAACAGGAATTATTTCATTGTTATCTTTGTATCTCCAGAACCTATTGCAATGGCAGGTACACAATTCTTTTACAATTGGTACCACTGGAAAGCATGTCCACATTGATGAGACCAGAGATCTCCACTGAAATAGCAAAGCATTGAGCTGAAACCTGCCATAACAACCTCTTCACCCTAGGCACTATTATGTTTTTGATGCTGATATTCAAAGTATTCTCATAAGCAGCATAAGCATATTCGGTTCTTTCAAGCCTTTTAATATATTCACTAAGCTAATATTCCTTTTCTGAATAGCCTCTGGGTTGTCAATATCCCTAACTCCTCCTCCTCCTCCTCCTCCTCCTCCTTCTCCTACTTTATATTTTATTTTACTAATTTTTTTGCTGTTATTCCTTTATATTTAATTTTCCACAGACTATTGACTCAGGAAGATAATTTTGTGTTTAAGTCTTGGAGTCAATACTGTGTATTGGCTCCAAGGCAGAAGAGTGGTAAGGGCTAGGCAATGGGGGTCAAGTGACTTGCCCAGGGTCACACAGCTAGGAAGTGGCTGAGGCCAGATTTGAACCCAGGACCTCCCATCTCTAGGCCTGGTTCTCAATCCACTGAGCTACCCAGTTGCCCCCTTAACTGTGTGTTTCTGACAAAAAAAAATATTAGCATGTAAACTTATCCACTGTAGGCCTATTGAAAGCACTCACAATACAATCCCAGGAGCATACAGTACTTGAATACCTTAATCTGTTTTTAAATAATTTTGTTTTCCCCAGCTGGATAGGACTTTAGATAACTTGAAAACTCTTTGCCTCATACTACTACTACTTTAAAAATAGTAATAGTTAGCACTTAAATAGCATCTTAAGATTTTTAAAGCATTCTACAAATATCTGCTCATTTTTAACCTACAACAACCTTGAAGGGAGGTGCTATTATTATCCCTGTTTTACAGATGAGGAAACTGAGACTTAAAGAGATGAAAGACTTGCTGAGGATCACACAACTACACAGCTAGTGTCTCTGTGAAAGGATTTGAATTCATATGCTGAGGAGAAAACTGCCAGATCACCTCACTTCTCTTTGGGAGCTTTCCTGGAGTGGTTGATGGCCTGAGCCCTCAGGATTTGGGGAGGAGTTGTTGACTCATAGGGGTTTCTCATTTCCCACTTTCCTTATCCAACAACCCCACTCTTCCTGGCTTCTGTGTCCCTTTAGAATAAAAGAACTATTCCTCTTAGACCAAGTTTGCCTGACTCAAAACATCAAGGGAGGGAACTGAAGCTTGGGGAGGAAAGCCATACTTTCTCCTCAAGGGAGGAGAGTCAGCTTCAGTCCTTAACCTTTCTACTCAACCCAGTTTCTGAAGGGACATGTTCTGTCCCTCTAAAAGACAATTTGTGCTGTCTTCCCTAGGAGAAGACAGGGGAGGATCAATCTATCCTCTCTCTCCATCTTCTGGCTCTGTCACACCTCTCTCATTCTCTAGTCCCCAAAGTAAATAAAAGGTGACCCCATTCTGGTCATCTATTACACCTAAAAGGTAGATACTATTATTAACTCAATTTTAATAATAATATTAATAATTATTATAACAAATTATAATGTATATGTTAAATAGTTATAATAATAAATAAAAATTATTATAATTAACAACAAATAGAATTTATATAGCACTTATTACTATGCTCTAGGCACTGTTCTAAGTGCTTTACAGCTATTATCTCATTTGATCCTCACAATCATCCTGGGAAGTGGGTGCTATTATTATCCTCATTTTACTTGAGGAAACTGGGACAAACAGAGGTTAACTGAATTGTCCAGAGTTGCAGAGATCAGAATGAGCACCAATGTGTAATTGCTTCAGAGAAGAATATTTAGACTAGGAAAGGAAAAACATGTTAATGATAAGAACTTCCCCATAAAAAATGAACTTCGATGTTTTGCATGATATCCTATGCATAACCTACATCAAATCTCTTACCATCTCAGGAAAGAGGGAGGGGAGAGAGGGAAAGAATTTTGGAACTCAAAATTTTTTAATATTAAATTTATTTTATTTAATATTTATTTATTTATATTTATTTAATATTAAATTTATTAAATTTAAAATTAAAAATTTTTATATGTATTTGAAAAAATAAAATACTGAAATTTTAAAAAATTTTTAAAGGAACTGCACAATGCAAGTATTTAAAAGAAATCAATGAGAATCTGAACACATCTTTTTTTTTTTTTTTAAGAAAAGAAATGAACTTCCTTGAAAGGTAAAGAGCTCCTTATCAAAGATGGTCAGTAAGTTGAGACTAGATAACCACTCTTGGGGAGTTGGTAGAAAGGATACATTCTCAAGTTGAGATTGGACTTACTTCTACCTCTGAAATTCAATGATTCTGGGTTTCTGAGAAGCAAAAGAACCATGAGTAGGATTTTGAAAACCTTGGTCAAATGGGTGAAAGCACTGCAAGTTTTTGTGGGCTCAATGGAATTTTTGAGGGCCTGATGATTTGGAAAAATCATTTTAACAATATTACGTTCAAGATGCGGTAGGAAGCAACCAGTCCCTAGTGACCTCCCAGTTATCTGTGCATGGGTTCTTTAAGTGCGTGGGCTTGCATGGCATATGAGCAAAGTGTCTGGATCTGAGGCTGTAAAGAGACTGTAGGATACTCCTAGAAATAACTGAAGTGAAACCCGTAGACACTTTCCAGCCATCAGAATTGTAGAGTCGAGCTTCCCAGTAGGCGGCCTCTACTGAATGACAGGCAAGCATACAGAAGATAGACACACAAAACCTCCCTCAAGGTCAAGATTTATGCTACAAAACCTGTAACATGATCCTTTTTTCACTCTACTAGAAACCAAAATGCTACGAGCCAAGAATTAATGGTTTGTTCAAGGATTCTCTCCAAAATTTTGTTCTAAGAAGCCAGAAAAGAGGTGGTGGGAAGAGGGAAGCAGAGAACTTAAGACTTTCCATAGTCCAAGGATGTCCCAGAAAGAATCCATTTACTGTTTAGGGGCAAAATGAATGCTTAAGCATGGATTCATAGTCATCCATTTTCACCTTGATATCAGGACAATCAGATACCTACACATAACTAGTATAGTAAAGTAAGTAGAGACAGTGCTGGAATAAGAGTTTGAAAGATCTGGGTGTAAATACAATTTCTGACACTAGCCTTGTGATTAAGAGATAGCTTTTGAACAACTCTGTGCCCATGTTTTCCCATCTCTAAAAGGGAGATAAATCTCAAGGAACCTAACTCTCCTGGCTGTTTTGTGGCTCAAATGAAGTAATGTAAGTAAAAAGTTGTTAAACCAATATAAACATCAGCCATTTTCTTATTACAATCACATTCACTTAGACATAGGTCTTGTAAGCTGATCTAGACAAATAAATCTTACTGACAGAACTAAAGCAAATTTGTTAAACTCTATGATGGTTTAATAGAAATGAGTTGGAAATAGCCATTTGTAGGACTCAATAGTTTGTATTCAATGGGAATTCCATCAACTCTACATTGTAATGGTGAATGGCATGGGAGGCAGGGAGACAACAGTGTCCAGCTGTCTATAGTAAGGCTTGATATTGTAAGAGAATGGATAGAGAGCAGACAATGAAGTTAGAAAGAAATGAATTTAAGTTTTGTCTCTGATATATACTGTCTGTGTAACCCTTGATAGGACCATCAACCTCTTAGGTTCTTGGTGATCTGTATTTGCAAAAGGGACTTTCATCAGAAGAGAATAAACATCAAATGCTTACTATATTAAATGCCAGACACTGTGGTAAATATTACAGATATCATCTCTTTTGATTCTCAGAACAACCCTAGGAAGTAGATGCTATTATTATCATATCTATTTTATAGTTGAGGAAATGAAGTTGACAGCAGTAAAGTGACATGTCCAGGGTTCCACAGCTACTAAGTGGATGAGGCTGGATTTAAATTCACATCTTAACTTTTAAATAACAGATTTGAAATAAAAGGAAAATATAGGTAAGGATCTGAAATTTATATATGAAATTTTAATCTTGGTTAGTGATTTGAACCTCTTCCAAACTGAATCCATTTTTTTTTAAATCAGAATCACTAACATTAACCAAATTGACTGAATTGATCTTCTTCTCCTTTTATTATTTCTTCTTTTTATGCTTGGTTTGTGGTACCAGTGATAATTTGCTTTTAAATAATCAAGACTTGACTCTACCTATTAAACAAGGAAACAAGGATTTAAGCTAAATAAAGGGGCTGAGGTTTTGCTTGTAATAAACCCATCACATGGTTATGTATCCAGACCTAAGTCATCAATTGTGAAAACTCTGACTTTCTTTGTTTTCCAAAGGATGAGTAGAGGGAATGGCAGAATGACCCAAACTATAACAGGATTGAGTAAGGGAAGAAAACAAGTTCTACTAATTTGTTTGTTTTGCCAATGTGTCTTCATTTAACTTCATGAAGGTATGATGCTGTAATTCCCTTTATTAGAATTTGAATGACAGGCAACACTAGGAAAAAACTGCCTATGCCTCCCTGTTTTTGAAAAATCCTGAGGCCTTGGAATCATGAACTGTTTTAATAGGAGGAGATCTTAAAGCAGTTCATTTAGTGGAATGGAGTTTCTCAGGAGGCTGTGGTTTCCTCTTCCCAAGAGGTCTCCTAGAGACTTGGTGACTACCTATTAGTGATATGGCAGGAGGAATTCTAGAGTAGGTTCAGTTTGGACTAGATGGCCTCTGAGATCTTGTCCAACTCTGAGATTCTGAGATTACTTGAAACCTGTCAAGCTTCATAGATGAGTAAATTGATATCCAGAGAAGCAGAGTCAGGACTAGAATCTGAGTCCTCTGTCTCATTCCCCTTTTCCTTCTATATGTCAAACTTCCCTGGATGAGACGAGATGTCCATAAAGAGAGTAAAGCATTGGGAATGAGGAAATGAAAGATGCCATTCAGGAAGCTTAACATTTCTTCAGGCTGCTGAGACAAAAAATGCTGGATAGTGGGGAAGGATTAACAGTTCTGGCTTCTGTCAGCTCATTGCCAAAGAAATTAATGTGAAATAAGGTGCTGTTTTTGCAGCCGCTCCATCCAATTAACTCATGTCACCGCCATGTACAAATATGTGCCGAGACGTCACCCCAAAATTGTTCAGAGTGCCTTTATGAAATGAACCTACCACCATCTAGCTAGGGTTCCATTAGCCACAGTTGCTATGACTACCAGAGTGGAAGAGCCCATTCAGCATTGGCAAGAAAGGGGGAGAGGGGAAAACAGAGGGGGGGCGAATATGGGGGTGGGGGGAGCCAAACCCAGACCTGTTTATGAGGTGAGAAATGGTTTTAGGGCAGCTGCTGCAAATTCTTTCACTAGCTTGTATTTCCATTTGCTTCCTTTTTAAAGAATTTGTTTTATGGCTACGGTGTTTGTCAGGTCGTTAGCTTCTGATCACATCTGGTACCAATTGTAGACTTCTCCCCCTGGTGCCCCTACCCCCAACCTTGTCTACATGTCTCCCCTACCGCACACACTATTCCACTGCACCAGGTTGTTTTGCTTCTTAACTCTCTCTCCCCCATTTCTCCCACCTTCTCGTTTCCCCAACCCATTTTTCTTCCTGCCTAATTTGACAGAAGCTCCAATATAAGGATTTGTATTTTTATTATTAATAATTATAATGACGATGATACTTTATATTCTCTTTTTTATGGCTCTGGAAGGCTTTTTGATGAAAGTGGCATTACGGAAGCCTCAGAATGTCCCTTAAGTAGATAGGGAATTCATGTTGACAAACAAGGAAATTGAAGCCATTTGCAGGCTCATTGGGGCTTCCCAGAAACTCAGGGAAAATTCGAAGAACTGATTTTAGAGACCTAGCTCATAGGAACTACATCTTCAGACCCCAACACTATGTTCCAAGGGATTAATTTGCTATTAATAAATTTATTTTACTGCCTTTTTCAGTTAGGGAACTAGCAGGGGAAATCACTCTGCCAGAGGGCAGACCATAGTGGAAATTCACAATCAGAGCAAGTATTTTGGTGGTATCAGACATCCCTTTCAAATTAAAATAAAATTAAATCAATTAATCCATTATCATTTATTAAGGGGCCACACACAGTGTGACAGGTAGCTACAAACGGGGATGCCTTATTAAAAATAAAATTTTCCCTACTATCACGGAGCTTCCATGTTATCTGGGTATTTAATGTGAGTCAAAGGGTGGAGTTAGATGCCCCACCTCTTGCATTTTTTCCCTCCCATTCCTGGTGGACACTGAGAAGTCCAATTTGATCAGATCCTTTCTCCCTCCCTCTAGTGAAAACCTGTCCTCTGAAAAAAGGTCCAGTAAACATATTCAAACTGAGCTTCAAATATCTGAAGGATTGTAGTTCATAAAAGAGGCTAAAGAATATTTTAAACATCAATGAACTGGATTGGGGAGGGATGGTTAAGGAATAATGACACTTCCTCCAGTAAGATGAAGTTATACATATGATTATAAGAATATAAATTATATGTTACTCAGTGTCAAAGTAGAGAGAAAGTCAGACCTGGAGTCAGGAAGATCTGACTTCAAATATAGCTTCAGACACAGTAACTGTGTCATCCTGGACAAGGAGTACTTAACCCCTCCCTTCCTGCCTCAGTTTCCTCATCTAAAAAAGAGGAATATATTAACACATATCTCTGAGATTATTGTGAGGATGTTTTAAAAATGTTTTTCAAGCCTTAAATTATAATGTAAATATGAGCTTTAACATTTAAATGGCTCCCTACAGACTCATCTAGACAACTCTGTATCTAGAACTTCCCCATTTTATGTCTTCCTTTTAGCTTTCCAATCCTGATCTGTGCCTTAAATTTTCCCCTGTGTAACTTCTAGCCACAGCTCTTGATTCTGCCCTCTGGGGCCAAAAAGAGCAAGTTTAATTTGTCTTCCACCTGATAGCCTTTTAAGTACTTTAGGGCATTTATCACATCCCTTGTCCTTCAACATTCTGGTTACTTGCTTCTGAGCACATTACTGATTATCAATGTTCTTCTTAAACTGTGGTGCCACACAACACTCCAGGTAAGGAAATGGAAATGCCTCACCTAGAATACATAAATCAATCACCAAGGTGTACCTAGCCACTAATCCAATCCTATTCCACTCATCATAGAACCACACATAAAAACATTGCATTGTTTGATCATGGAGCTCAAAGGTGCATGGAACATTTTTAGTTTCTTCAGGCAAAGTAGACTTGTTCACTTTTCTGAATGAGTTTTTAGTATAGGCAGGGGAGAGAAAGGCTTGCAAAAGTGAGATGGAGAACAATTAACTGTAAAGTTGAGTAAACACAGAATGAGTGGAGAAAAGAACTAGATTAGTAAAGTTGGGAATAGTTATAGGATCAGAGAGCTAGAGGTGGAAGGATCTCAGAGGTACCTTCTCTGAGGAAACAACTGTACAGAGCAGAATTTTGGGGAGTGGGAGCTAGCTAATGTTCTGAAGGACCATAAGGGCTTGGGTTTAAGAGGGGAAAAAGAATCACTGTAAAGAAACCATCACTTAACCTCTTACATAAGAATACAAAGTAAACCCTGGGAGAAGAGAAGACTTAGAAGGGAGTAAATTATCTCACATGTAGAGGCACAAAAGAGTCAATTCAGAGGAGAATTGGGCCAGTGACAGGCAACACTTGAACTAGACTACAAAGCAAGTAAACATTCTCAGGGCCAGGCAAAAGATCTGATTTTCCATGTGGCAAATTTTCCACCTGCACACTCCTAATATTGTGAATGTTCATAGCTAGTTGTTTAGGGTACTAAGAGGTTTGGCTTGCCCAGGGATATATGAGCAGTATATTTCAAAGGCATCACTTAAATTCAGATGTCCTTGATTTGTAGACCAGCTCTCTAACATCTATACCATGGGGCCACTAAAACTCTCCAAACTGCATTGATAGGGTAAGCTCACTACAGAGATAACTACAGAGCTCACTACAGAGATAAAATTACTGGTCTGACAATCAATAAACAAATAATGAAATAAATGAATGAACAAATGAATGGATAGCTAGAATGATCAATCAATGGATGGATGAATGAATGAATAAATGTTGACTGGAGAAAGGGAAAGAGAAAAAGTATTTTGATAGCTTATATCATGAAACAACCCATCAATATAAAACATGTATTGTCTGAGAAAATAAAGGTATGCTAAAAAAGTCTGAAGGAGTATAATTAACAACTTTTTATTGTTTCAGGAATTACTGAATGACAGGTCCAAAAGGTATCACTACTAGTACTTATTACTACCACCACTACCACCACTACTATGACTACTATTATTACTACCATCTTTTTATACATTATACTTATATATACTTTTTATACACATATTTTTTAATATTTTCAAAGTACTTCACACACACATACACACACATCTTTTTTGTTTGTTAGAAAGTTTTGGAATAGTTCTACATTCATGGTTAATTCACATACTCCAAACAAAATGTAGACTCAAGTATAGAGAGAACACTCTATTTGATGTCCACATAGAAAATTGGTTTTCTAATATATGACACCAACACAATGCTATAGATAATAATTTACATAAAATGGGACATAGCATTTTTCAGAGAGACATTTTTAAGCCTTTGATAATTCTACCTAGCTTTATATTTATTATCCTTTATTCAAATCACCTTCCTGAAATAGAATTAAGTATTATTTCCAAATTAAAGATAGAGTTAAACTAAACCAAGTTATTGACTGCTAACATAGTCATGAAATCTCTTTAATTATGTCAAAATATCATTTGTATTCGATAAGTATGAAATTTTACATATATGCCAAAGACACATAGAGACTGAAAACTTTGAGCTTGAATATGGAAGCCACATTGACCAAAGGAATGAAGGTGATATCTACAAAGGCTTTGGACTTTTGGGTAAACACATCAAACATAAAAATATCAAAGAGAAGGTTGTGGCTGCATATATTAAGAGATTTAGTGGCATCCTGAAATCAAAGTCAAATGGAAAGAACATATTTAAAGCAATTAACAGCTCTGCAATAAATAAGTCTAAATAAATGTCTTTGGAAATGTAAAACAAACCTAAGAGGTTTGGAAAAGTACCCTAAAAATAAGCCTAATAATATCAATAAAACATTACATCCATTCTTTTAAGCCACCTACAGGAAGATGAAGATTTCCTTGACAAAAAATCAGGATAGATTATGCAAGGAAAGGGTAATGACAGTACAACACATTAATGTAGGCTTTAACACTTGGCATCTAGTGAATTCCTAATAAGATATAATCTTTTGCAAGAATTATAGCTCAGAACTTCACCATTATTTAAATATTAACAAGTTTCCATTGACAGACCTCAGAAATAACCTGAACTCAACCAATTAAGTTTTTAATAAAATTTTATTTTATTTTTACATCTCCATCCCTCCTTCTCACCTCTCCCTAGCCCCACAATTAAGGAAGCAAGAAAACCAAAATCCCTCATACAAATATGTGTAGTCAAGCATTGGTCATGTCAAAAATAATAATATGCCTGAATTCATCAGTTCTCCGGAGATTAGCAGTATATTTCATCTTGCATGACTATGGAATTGTCATTGCTCAATGTGTGGATCAGAATTCCTAAGTGTTTCAGAATTGCTTATGATATTGCTTAAACCAATGAATTATAATGGAACTAGACCATTATCACAGAACAACTGTTGCCCATGATCACCCAGATTTAACACTGATTCATAAAAACTTCAGAGCAATATTTTTAACAAATGTCATCATTATTCCAAATATCCATGAAGGAAACTCTTTCCAAGTTAGACCTTTTAAAGCAGATCAAATCTGGTTAAAAGATAGATAGATAGATAGATAGATAGATAGATAGATAGATAGATAGATAGATAGACTGATAGATGTAGATAGATATATTAATACTGTTATCAAGTCTTCTTCCAAAGTTGTACCAAGGATACTTTTAGGGAGCCTAGATAATAGCTAATAGTAGCATTTACATAGCACTTTGACATTTGAAAAACATTTTACAAATATGGTCTCTTTTGATCCTACAGAAGAAGAGCTTAACTCATAATACTTTTATTCAACTAAATAAAAATAAAAACGTAATGTTATCTACTTGAGTCCACTTCCATCCAGCACACAATATAAAGGAATAATAGAAAGACAGAGAATTGTCTCAGGGCCATTTCCATCTAACCCACCTTGGAAAAGAAGAAATGAATGAGATAAAAAAAAATTCTATGATTTATACTATTCACGAAAACACTTTTTATCATATGATCTAGTTTTAAACTCACAGAAGCCCTTGAATATAGATAGAGCAGATAGATCATCAGTAACTTCCAAATGTTTCAGTAAGAACACAAACTGGCTTACTAGATGTTGTTGTTCTTCAGTCATTTCAATTGTTTCCAACTCTTAGTAACCCCATCTGGGGCTTTCTTGGCAAAGCTACTAAAGGAGTTTTCCTTTTCCTTCTCCAGCTAATTTTACAGAAAAGGAAACCAAGGCAAACAAGGCTAAATGACTTGCCTATAGCCACACTGTTAAGCAAGTGTCTGAGGTCAGATCTGAACTCTGTTATTATATACCAGTCAAGTGCTCTATCTACTTTGCCACCTTACTGTTAATAGTATAATTTCCTCACTTGTAAAATGAGCTAGGAAAGAAAATGACAAACCATTCCAGTATCTTTGGTAAGAAAACCCCATAAGGAGACAAGAAGAGACTCATATGACTGAAATAATTGAGCTACAACATACCCCATGTCTGAAATGTACTACCTCCTCACTTCTACTTCCCAACATCTTTAGCATCTTGTGAAGCTCAGCTAGAGCCACCTCCAAGATGATGTTTTTTTCCTATTCCCTGAAGTTATTAATATTTGCCCCATTCTGAAATTACTTTGTATGTATTTGTGTCATGTACACGTTGTTCCCACCATCAGTGGAATATTTCCTCCTTGAGGTCAGAGACTGTTTAATTTTTGTCTTGTATTCCTAACACTAAGCAAAATGTCTTGAACATAATGAGTTCTTAATAAAAGTTTGCCAAATTAGGCTGAATTATTCTTTGACCGATGAGGAAACTGAGACTCATTGAGGTACACTTTCCTTAAATCATACATCTTCAAAGAGGCAGAACTAAAAATCAGATCTCAGTCCTTTCCAAGATCATGTAGTCAGTCACATGACTGAATTCCTGAATTCTAGGTTGGCAGGATAAGAAAACCAGTCTATCAAAGACCTCCTTATTCTTCCGAATGAGCCCAAAGAAGTCTTATGGACAAACCTGAAAGTCTTCCTATACCTAGTAGAGTCTACCACTTAAAGAGGAATTAATGAGGAGTAATTTTAGTCAGACATCAGAAAACAGCCGTCATCCACAGAAGATGAAGTGGTCAGTCCAACTAATGAAGTGCCAGTGAGCTGTCCCCCAGGAGATGCCAAACCGCTCACCTCTTTTTCTTTTTCTTTTCTGTGGCTGGAGAGAGGTTTGCTGCCCCTGTAGCTTCCTGCCTGGGCCCACACCCTAAAACCTAGGGCTGTTCCAGGATACCTTGGGCCACCCCAGGGAATTGGGCTGAGACCAGACTAGGGCTAGAATACTTCCACCTCTCTGGGGACCTTATGTCTGGGACTGGGTGGACTCTTGTCCAAGATTCCCCTGAGTGTATCAGACTGGATGGGAGGGTGGGGTTAATTAATCAATTAATTAATCCAGTCTAAATTCCCTAAGACTATTCTCTAGGATAGTTCTGAATCTTCAGTAGGACTTGGAGTCCTGAACTATAGGACTGGTCCAGCCAAAGAGAATATAACCTTAAAGAGTGACGAAGAGAGAGAAACAAGATTTTTAAGTCCAAGGGTAGTAATGTCTTTAGGATACTTCTAGGAGGCTCTGAGAAGATGCTTTAGCATCTGTGAATATGAACAAAAGTATTCAGTATGATGAGTAGGCTATGAAAAATATCAAACAAAAGCTAATTAGGATCATGTGCTTTCCTTCTTGTTTGTTATTTCCTATGAATTCTCTACATAGCTTGTTGTATGTATTGGTTTCCATGTGTCTCCTCCAATAGGTCATAAACTCCTTAAGGGCAAGGACTATGTTTGATCTCTTTTTGTATCTCAACTGCTAAGCAGAGTGTCTGGTTCATAGTAGATATTTAATAACTATTTACTGATCATTAGAGTTGGAAGGGATATCAGTGGCCTTCTGATTCATCTAATCAGTTTCATTTTACAAATGAGGAAATTGAGGTCCAGTTGAGAGAAATAAATTTTCCAAAGTCATGAAAGTGGTAAGCATCAGAGGTGAGTGACCCTCTGATTTCCAAGGCAGTGCTCTTTCCACTGTATCATGCCTCAGAGCTTCCTATAAGCCTTTACTGTTATGAAACTTCCATTAATGTTGCTCAAAATCAGGACCCGTATTATCAGTTTCCCTGTCTGCCATTATTGGTTCTGCCATTTTTCATAGTGACATTATTTCAGCCAACCTTGGAGATTCAGAATAAGCCAAAAGCTGCCTGCAACTGGCTCTAGGAGCTAGGTCTCCTAGCTTTCCTTTCATAGGGAAAGAGACTATGGAAATGGCATGAAACCATTGCAAATCATTTGAGAAGGGCTCAAAATAAAGTGATTTTTCCACTTCTAAGCTTTACTGCCCTGTGTAAAATTTGAGTTAATAAATGACTTTTCAGTTGTTTCAGACAAGCAGATTTGTAGCTCATTGCAAAAAAGGTCACCATCAATCACACTTCAGTTGCTTGAGGACATCTTTAGAAATAGTTCTTTTAAGGTAAAGTCATAGAGAAGAATGGCTTGAGAGCCTGGTTCATCTCCCTTTTTCACTGTATTTATTTTGTTATCATCCCAGAAAATGGTGAAATGAGAAAATGTGACTTTTGCTTTTGTTAATGAGGATGAGAACCTTACTTCTCATCTAAAACACTGCTCTCACTATCAGTGCAAATCAAGCCACATTTAAGCCCACCCTGCAGACTGTTAGACATTGTTAAAGGGCATGTGAAGGTGACTAACCATCTGCTAGGTAGTTCCTTGTTTTTCCATTCTAAAAATGTAGCAAGGAATGTTACTTCTACTCTTCCCCTTCCACCTCTTTTTTTCTCACCTCTGGCCACATCTCAGATGCTTTATAAGAGAAGAGCTGAATCACATTTTTAGCTAATTTATACCAGTCTTTTTATACAGAGAAACACAGTGAATTTTCAGGCACCCCTCAGCATTTTATTAAAAGTCCATGCCAATCCAGCAGAGAAGTAAGGCTTGGGTTCTCCTCCTCTGAAGGCTCACATTATAGAACAGCAATGGAATTTGAGGAGCAGTGTCACTTCTTCTATCCTTGGCCATATGCTTTCATTCCTTCATCCTTCTTCAAATTACCAAAGCATTCCTTCCCTATACCATTCTCCATATTGATCTACTTCTTACACAGGTATAGCCATGTCACTCCTTTTCTCAAGAAATTTCACTTGTGCCCTGTTATATCTAGTATGTAAGTAAGGTAGATGGCACAATGAAAAGGACTTGGATTCAGAAAGTCTTAAGTTCAGATTCTTCTGGCCCAAACATACTAGCTAAGTAACCCAAGGCAAATACTTTAATCTCTTTGCCCTTCCTTCCTAAGCTATTTCATGCTGATCTTTGTTTTAAGAAATATTTAATGAATTAAGATGAATTGAATATTTTAATATCTGAAGAATTTTCAAAAGAAATCATATCACTTATAGATATGAAAGCAATAAACAACCACGTGTCAAGTGTTTGAGATACAGAAAAAGGCAGAAACATAGTCCTTTAAGCTCAAAGGACTTCCCATTTGAATGGAGAGGGAAGGAAAGAAGGCAGGAAGGAAGGCAGGAAGGAAGGAAGGCAGGAAGGAAGGAAGGCAGGAAGGAAGGAAGGAAGGAAGGAAGGAAGGAAGGAAGGAAGGAAGGAAGGAAGGAAGGAAGGAAGAAAGAAAGGAAGGAAGGAAGGAAACATTCCTTCTAATCTATCTAATCACTGGGTTAACCACTTAAAAAGTACTATCTCATTTGATCTTCACAATAACCCTAGAAGGTAGGTATTTGAGTCTGAGATTAAGTGATTTCTTCACTTTCACATAACTATTATCTATCTGAGGCCAATTTTGAATTTAGGCCTTGCTGACTCCAAGGTGAGGGGAAAGGAAAGTTCTATGGCAAAAAGTAAGATTTTTGATCAATATTAAAGAAAACCAGACTAGGAATCAGAGGTAAAGTCAGAGAGCAATCCAGTCATGGAGACAGCCAATTAAAAGACCCAGAACTGAAAGAATATCATGGAAGAGGAGCACCAAACATCAGTGTGATTGGATAGCAGATGATATGAAAAGTAGCATAGTGTAAGAAGACTTAAAAGGTAGAGAAGGGGAAGGCTATGAAGGACTATATTTTCCAACTCAATTCAACTCAGCAGTTGTTGGTACAAAGATAAAGTATAACCCAGCACCAGCCCTGCTCTCATGGTTTATTAGGGAAGATGGCATGTAAGCAGACATTCGTTGAATAAAAGTTCTATGCTGGACATAGATTGGTCAATCCTTCTTAGGGGACAAGATATAGCTGACTTGATATATGACTCACATATCCTTACTGGACTAGAATCTCGTGGTCTCTGGACTGGGAAATTTGTTCTACTTATTTCCAATTCTGGGCTCAGTTTACATTCTGTATAGTGGTAATACTAGAAATTCCATCCAAATGCCTCCCCCCAATCCCACATATACACTCACTTCTCCCCATCCCTTTAAGGAAAAACAGATTTTCATTAAACAGCCAAAACATTCCCTTTCAACAGCCCTGTGTCACCAAGGTTTTAGAACTCATGATACTTAATGTTAATTATTCAATAAGCAGAATGTGAGGGAAGACCCCAAACAATCTCACTGTCTGGTAGATGGAGATTTACCTTTGCATCAGCTAGCTATCCTTAGAAGTCGTTACCCTTTTGAAAAAACAAGGAAGGAGGAGTTTACAAGATCTATATGCCTGTTTTTGTTTCTAATTTGCAACAGTAGTAACCAGCTTGACAAGGGCCATTTCCTGGTGATGACCACTAGAGCCCTCCAAATGTCTGGGCTGCTGGCTCCACCCTGCTTCTAATTTATCCCCAGGGACTCTCCAGGGCATTTATTGCATTATTATTTCAGGAGTGACAGCTTTTACAGCTACATTCATAGTCTGAGCCCAGGGAGTTGTGAAACATGTGGGGTTTAGTAAGGGAACAACACATTCCCTAGGAGCTCAGCTTAGTTGGTATTGGATTCACATCCTGAAGTCCTTAGATGAAGTCCCTATAGGAGATGAAAAAGAGGTGGCCGACCTACGAAGACTCTTAGAGCATGATGATTCTTTCTTGTTTAACTCAATAAAGGAGAATTTTTAAGGTTTCTACTATACACAAGGCAATATGCTAGGAACAGGGAAGAAGAAGGCAAAATCTAATACCCCTGCCTTCAAGGGATTTATATTCTACTAAGGGGAAAATATGGGAAGTAGGACCTATTAAGAGATTAATAAATACAATATATACAAAGTAGTTTAGAGTTGTAGGAAATACTAGCTGAAGAAAATAAGGTATATAGGTCATAGAAGGTGACCTTTGACAAGTATTGAAGGGGACTAAGGCATGAAGCAGACATATGGCCTCATGCTATTACTGATAAGCAGAGAAACTTAGATCCATTTCATTTCTTGGCTCCTTAAGTAGCATGATTTTCATTCTCTATCCTTGTTGCATCAGTGCCAAACTTACTAGGGATGCTCAATTGGCTTTAGCCCTACTGCAGCTCAGAACTCCCAGATTTGAGCAGTCTACCACTCTCAGTTTCTCTTATTAGCAAGGATTATATGGCTGCACTACTATCTAAAGAGGCAGGTCATCCAATTACAAATGCAGCATTCATTCCACCTTAACCAGTACTTTATTGTACTTTTTACTTTTCAGCCCTTTGTAACCTGGTTTCTGGACCTCATTACTCACATGAAACTACTTTTTCCCAGTTACTAGTGCTCTCTTAGCTATGAAATATGGGGGACTGTCTCCTTAGTTTTGTGGAAAGGAAAAGTAAAGCAAGTTCTGGACTTCCTGCCACTGAGTGGAACAAACAGTAGGTGGAATGTTAGAGAGAAGATATTGACAAGACTGACAGTTGGTGGGGGAAGGGGAAACTGGGAGTGGCAGTTGGTCTTGTGACTAGCCCTTCCTTCCTGGCTCTGGAAGGGGAAGAAGTCTTTCTTCCTGTCTCTGAATAGAAGTGGCTCTATTCCTGAATTTTCCAAATGTGTGCTGCTCTACCTGAATCCCTGTGATAGTATTCATCGGACAAAAGGACTTAAGGGAAGCAGTTTGGACTGTAAGGCTGGTCTTTAGGGGCATCAAGCCGAAGAGACAGACCCAACCAGTTCTTAAGGTCAGAACTTTTCTTCATCTTGCTGTCTACTGTTAAGACTTTGACCTTAAGAACAGATTAGCATAGACAGGAATAAAGAAACCCTCCACCAGCCTGTGAGGCCTGTCCTCAGCTCAAAAGCTGAGAGAGTCTCAAACCTCACCTAGGGAAATCCCTCTTCCCTCTTCCCTGATACCTCCCCAATCCAAACTTGTTATTAAAATTTATCTTTATTGAATATTGCAGTCAGATAAGAGGACTAACATTTCAGGGGATATAGAGGGAACTAAATCTCAGGATAGCCAGTCAACTATAAATGGTCCTTATTGGACCCCTGCTGGGTGACCTTGGTCTGGAGGAGACTTGTTCCTCAGGAGGGTCCCTACTTACCTGCTCTGGGGCATCTTCAGCATCAATCCATAGAGAAGACATTCCTGCAGGCTATCCTAAGTGGCCCATTTCTTAGGAACCCCATTTTTCAAAAATAGCCTCTTGGCAGGGGGCATCTCTCTCCTTTTGCCTCACTGGCAGCCATATTCCCTCTCTCCCTTCTACTCCTCTATTCCCTGTTATAAACCTTCAGTATGCCCTGTTCAATCATTCGCAACCCATCTTTCCCTATAAATATTACAGTTTTCATCTTTCTTTTTGTCTTTGCTACATTTAATTCATTGACCACTTTTTCCTTATAGATACTGCCTTTGTATTTTCATTTCTTTCATCTGATTCTTTTACTTGTCTTACCACTCATCCTCACCTTTCTCTCCTGGTTCTTAATGTCTGCCTCCACCCAGTGTTCTTTCCAGGGATTTCCTCCTTTTTTACCCTACAACTTTTCCTTTCATGACTTAATCAGTTACCATGAGTTTAATCATCATCACTATGTAGTCTATATATTCAGCTGTAGTGTCACCCTTAACTTCAGACTTTCATCACCAACTTCCTATTTGACATTTAAAACTGGATGTCCTATAAAATCACAAAACCAATATGTCCTAAACAGAATGGATTCTGTTTCCTTCTAAACCTACACCTCTTTCAAATTTCCCCATTTCTTTCCAAGGCACCATACTTCCATTCTTCTAGATTTTTAGTTCATAGTTATCCTCCACCCTTCACTTCCCATCACCTCACATATTATCCAATCAGTTGCCAAATCTTGCCACTTATGCTTCCGTAACATCTCTTAAATCTGATCCCTCACACAGTTGCCATTTTCATACTGACTCTAAAAAACTGTCACATAGACTATTGCCATGGCCTCGTGAGTGGTCTCCTTTAATCAAGTCTCTTCCTTTTCCATTCCATCCACTATCTAGCTGCTGGAGGGCTAAGTGTGTTAACTTCCCTATTCAGTGAATTCTAATGGCTCCCCATTGCTTATAGAATAATATATGAACCTCCTCCTCTATTTGTATTTTAATACCTTTCACATCCTTGCTCACACTAAATCTCTGGACTCATTACATATCACACCTCTTCCTACATTTTACAATCCAGCCAAATTGGCTACTTCTTTGTTCCTCATATACAGTATTCCCTTTCCTAACTTAATACATTTGTACTAGTAATTTCTTATACCTGGAATGCAGTCTTTCGTCATCCCTCTCTACCTCATAGAATCATTCATTCTCTCCCTTTAAGTGGGGCAGCTAGATGAATCAGTGGATTGAGAGTCAGGCCTAGAGATAGGATGTCCTGGGTTCGAATCTGAACTCAGATACTTCCTAGCTATATCAACTTGAGCAAGTCACTTCACTCCAATTGCCTATCCCTTACCGCTGTTCTGCCTTGGAACCAATACATAATATTGATTCTAAGGTAGAAGAGAAGGGTTAAAAAAAAAAGATACAATGTAAGTATCATTTTTTCCTTAAAGACTTTACTAAGGGGGCAGCTGGGTAGCTCAGTGGATTGAGATTCAGGCCTAGAGATGGGAGGTCCTGGGTTCAAATCCGGCCTCAGACACTTCCCAGCTGTGTGACCCTGGGCAAGTAACTTGACTCCTATTGCCTAACCCTTACCACTCTTCTGCCTTGGAGCCAATTCACAGTATTGACTCCAAGATGGAAGGTAACGGTTTAAAAAAAAAAAGACTTTCTTAAGCCAAGGGTCCCATATATTTTATTACTTTCCCCTCCAAATTACCTTGAATTTAACTTTCTGTTTATTCTTTGTTTGTGCATATATATGCATATTTATATCAATGCAAATACATGCATATAAATATGCATAGGTTCTATCTATCTATCCATCTTTCATCTATCCATCCATCCATCTATCCATCTATTTGTCTATCATCTTTCTATACACATGTTTCCCCTAATATAATGTAAACTTTGGGGGAGTAGGGATAATATCATTTGAGAGAATCAATATCCCCAGTACTTATAGTTCTTAGGACAAGGTATTAAATAAATATTAAATGATTGATCAATCAATATATTCTGCCACTTGTCCCTCATTGTTTTTTTAATGTCAAATATGTGTGAGCTCATATAGAAATGCAGCATTGTAAAAACCTCATTGATGAATCTGGGCTCCCTTTCAGGAGGAAATCCAATGTAAGTCATGGAAAGACCACTGTAAACAATTTAAATATGCCTATTTGTATAGTATATAATTAATTTGGGACACAAAAATATAAATAAATGCAAATAGTAAAGGACCAAATAGTACACACAGACATCCTACATTGAGGATTTAGGCAAAAAGAGGTTAAGTCTTAATTGAACTGGAATTGAAGTCAGTAAGACCTAAGTTCAAAACCTGCCTTGAAATCTTAATAATTATGTGAACCTAGGCACATTACCTAACCTCTTCTAGTATCAGTTTCCTCATTTGTAAAATGGGGAAACAAATAGCACCTACTCCACAGGATTGTTGTGAGGATCAAAGAAAATGGTATGTGTACAGAGCTGTGCAAACCTTGAAGTGCTATGCAAATATTTACTCTTATTTCTTCTCCATCTTCTTGTCTTTCTCCTCCTCCTCTTCTCCTTCCTTCTCTTTTTCTTCCTCCTTTTTCTTCTCATCTTTATCTTCCTTTCTCCCTTTCTCCTTCCTCTTAGTAGTACTACTGAGAAAGAACCCAGACTTCAAAACTAGACATGTCAAGACTTCTCAGACTTACCTATCCCATCCATTGAACTTCTAGTGGTCAATAGAAGAACTGAAATTAACTTACTGTAGCCACCACTGAATGAAGCATGCACAGGAATATTTTCCTTTTTTTGTTTTGTTTTCATGAATTGCTAATGGCCAAAGAATTTATCATTCAGTGACTTACTTAATGATAGCAAACCTTTCTATGATCTCTCAGAAGTTCACCACTATGGGTTCACTTAAAATAGGGCAAGTAGACCTTTTTACTTTTTCCTAATAAAGTGAGAATACCAGTAAAACATATAAGCTGTTCATTGGTTCTCTGTTTTCTTAGACATCTTCTTTTTCACCCATATATTTATTTAATCCCCTCTGTTACTCTGCTATACCTTCATAATTCTTCATACTGAATTATATCCCACTCATACAACTCATGTGATTCTTTATTCCATTCTTGGTGACATTTATTTTCAATTTTGGGGAAACTACAGTGTTCCATGACTTTTAACACCAGCAGAATATTGGCATTTGAACATAGGCCTTTGGTTTCATAGAAAAATATTGTGCCATTAAGAATTGTACAATGTTTCAAAGGCAATTCAATCTGCTCTGTTTCTGCTGTTTAATTCTGGGCACAACGAATTATTTATTTTCTGATGGTAAAACATATATCAATATATGAGTTCTATGGGTTGACTATTCAACTGCACATTATACCATGAACAATAGACATTCTTGATTCCCTTGTTTTTTTTATTGGGTGGATATTTCTACCACTTTTTAGTCACTCATAAATACACATAAATCATCTAGGATCTCACCTAAAGCATGGGTCAGCAAACCCAAAGGCTAAATTCAGGTCAAGGCATGAGAGCTATGAGCTAAGAATATTTTATTACAATTAAAATACAATAAAACTTTATTTTATAATATAATAATATTTTTAACTCTTAGTTCCTTATCTATAATATTCTAAGGATTAATACAATTGGCAGAATGGCATCTGCCATCAGAAAAATCCAGTTTCCATCTACTGTAAATCTCTCTTAGACTGGGACTCAGAGTTAAATCTCTTTTATGATATTGATAAGTATATGTCTTAGTGTTTTATAACTCTTTTGATATTAATGATCATATGGTCTTATAAAAATGCATATACTTCAATAAATCTTGAATAATTCTGATGTATGAATGAGAGATACCATATGGGAGGCATTATTTTACTCTAATGAATCAACATTTTTAAAGCCAATAGAGTTTATTCTTGTATTTACTTTATCTTTTAATGAATTATATGATGTAGGATAGACTTGTGACATCCTACGTATTGTCTTCTAATACAATCATCAAGGCTGCCACTGGTACCCATGTGAATGATGCTCATAAAAATGTATCTAGATTGGAAACAAGGCATATATATTCATTGTGGGAGATGGAAACCCTGAGATACAGCACTGGTCCTAGGATCAGAAAGACTTTAGTCCCAATCCAAACTCACATATTTACTAACTGGGTGATATTGGGCAAGTTGCTTAACATCTTTCAACCCACTTCCTCATCTGCAAAATGAATATAATACCACTAATCTCACAAGAATTTGATGAATAACCAACCAATGATATTATCTTTGTAAAATACTTAACAAGTACCTGTCAACCTGGTAGGTGCTAAATAAATGATCATATCTTAGTTCAGACCATAGTCAACTCTCATCTAGATTATTGCAACAAGCTCATTGGTCTGTTCAAGTCTCTGTACACTGTGATGAAATTTTCTTTGATTTTAGAACCAACCACATCACTTGCCTACTGAATAAGTTAGATGGAGTGGGCTGGAATCTCAGCTCTTCCTTTTCCTTGAGTGACCTTGAGTAAGTGATTCAAGCTCTCTCATTCTGGACTTCAGTTTCCTGATTTTTTAATTAGTTGTTTGAACTAGATGACCTCTCACTTCCTTCTAGTTCCAAATCTGAGACCAGTCCTTGGAGGCTATAGTAAAAAGCTGTGAGCTGAGTGATTCCCAGGAGGAATTTTGGCAGGCATCAATACAGATGTGGAACCATCTTGAGAGATATTATTTCTGGTATAGCTTCTGCAGTGTCAACAAACTCCCAAAAGAGTCTTGTGTGGGTTAACTTATATGTCTCATTCTCTAAACTTCATAAGCAGAGCACTTTTTGAGGCACAATGGTGGAAGAAAAGTTGTCTTCCAACAGATGAGCCAAGATGTGAAAATTGCATTGGATCTAGAATCAAAGGGCTTGTGTTTGATTCTAGTTATATTTTTTTAATAATCTGAATAACCTCTTTTTTGTAAATCCCTTAACCTCTCTGAGATTCAATTTCTTTACCTATAAAACAAGAAAATTTAGACTAGATAGCCTCTATGATACTTTCCAGTTTTCAGTTGATGATTCATAAAAATTAAGGGGGGGGGGTGCAGCTAAAGAAACCTTTCAAAGTTGTTTCTCATCCTCTCCTGTTCTATTGTACACAAATCTTTCTTGGAAAAATAAGTTGGGCAAGAAGGCTAGGGAACAATTTAGCAGCTATAATTCTTTCCTTGCTTAAAAGAAAGGAGGAGAAACAAAAAACAGATTCCATGGTAATTTGCTAAACTGCTTTGGGGAAAGAGATAATCAAATGAGTAGGAACACAATACATATTTTATTTCTATAGTGCCTTTCCCAGCAGCAAGAAAAAGCACTTCCCATCATCAGTGAATCTTCAAAGGAAAGCCTTGGTTAAAAATAAAAGATGAAAGACAAAAAGCTATACAAATACTTTGCCCTACTGTACCTTAGGAAGGAAACAGGGAATATAGGCTTTATTAGAGCATCTAATGGGAGATAACTAAGAAGCATTGCTGGTAGGCTCCCTACAGAAAGGAAAAGTCTGAAGAGCTCAGGAGTCCAGTACAGGGATAGGCAAGTGGGAATGGGGTGATAGATTTAGATACCAACTCGGCATGATTTATATGCAAAGGGGATTGTTGTTTTTTTTTTTTTAAACCCTTACCTTCCATCTTAGAATCTAAGGCAGAAGAGTGGTAACGGCTAGGCCATGGGGGTTAAGTGACTTGCTCAGGGTCACACATCTAGGTAGTGTCTGAGGTCAGATTTGAACCCAGGACCTCCCATCTCTGGGCTTGGCTCTCAATCCCCTGAGCCACTTAGGTGCCCCCCAACAATGGGGATTATTAAAGAAACAGCAGTGAGGGTTCCAAGGAAAAAGTGAAGCATGAAACAGAATGACAGATGATAGAAATGGAATGATCCCTTTACAGAGATTGAGTTCAAAGACTGATTACAAAAGTGGTTGGAATGCCAAGAGGATTGGGGTTGTGTTCTTGGCTCTGTCCATTGCTGGGAATCAGGAGACTTCAATTCTTTCTCAAGCTTCACCAGAAACTCACTGTGACCTGGGGGAAATGTTTCCATGCCAGTTTGTCATTTGAATGATGAGCACAATAATATTCTGCTTCCTAGAGGCACTTTTATGTGCCCCTTTCATTTGTATTAAAAGACCAATGAAATAAAAATGTCTAAGTCTCCAAAAAGGATATTCTCATACTCTTTCTGCATACCCTTTCCCATCCCAACTTTACAGGCAAGTTTCTAATAGTCACCATTTAATGGAAGATACAGAAATTCAGCTAAATAAAGATCAGAGAGTAACTTTAAAAATCATTTACTTGTATTTGAATTTGCAGTGGATACCATGGCCTTCTTGCAGCAGCAGCAGCAGCAGACTTATCCTTTAAATTATCTTCTTATAAGTTAATTGAAAGAAAAATTACAGTCCTAAGCATACTTTTCATAATATGAGAAGGTGCTAGTTGGCAGAGAAGAAAGTCATTATAGCATTAAGAATTATTTCCAAATAATCCAGAAAGCAGAATATCTATCAATCTATCTATCTATCAATCTATCTATCTGTCTATCTATCTATTTATCTATCTATATCCATCAATATATCTATCCATCTATCTGTCTGTCTCTTTATCTATCTATCTATCTATCCATCTGTCCATCTGTCTATCTATCTATCTATCTATCTATCTATCTATCTATCTATCTATCTATATCTATCTATCCATATATCTATCTATCCATCTGTCTATCTATCTATCTATCTATCTATCTATCTATCTATCTATCTATATCCATCCATATATCTATCCATCTATCTGTCTGTCTCTTTATCTATCTATCCATCTGTCCATCTATCTGTCTATCTATCTGTCTATCTATCTATCTATCTATCTATCTATCTATCTATCTATCTATCTATCATCCGTCCATCCATCCATCTGTCTATAATCTCTCTCTCTCATTCTTTATCTACTTATCTAAAGAGAAAAAAGGAGGAAGGAGGGAGATGTAGATATAGACATATATGTGTGTATATATATGTATATATACATATACACCTACATGTAGATAGTTAAGAATTGCCCATTGATAGAAATTTCTTAGATACTTATAATGAATTACTTTGTATTTATAATATAATTACTTTGCTTGGGGGCCTCTGACCAACCCTGGGGTTATATATAAAAAGCACTACTGAGTTCTTGAATTAGGAGGCATATACCAACATAGTATGTCTCTGACTATGTCCCTGGAAAGAAGAAAAGGAGGAAATTGAGGGAAATGCGGAAGACAAAAACTACAATGATAAAAAACAAGAAGCATTCCTTAAAATGGTACAGAATTCAAATCATAGGAGGACTAGGGATAAGCAATGACATAGAAAATGAATGATAAATTATTATAGAGTATACATTGTGGTCAGTAGTAAGCATCTAGTTGGCATAATTGATAGAACTTTGGACTTGGAATTAGAAAGACCTGAATTCAAATCCTGTATTAGACACTAGCTTTGTAACTATGGGCAAATCACTTAATTTTCATCTGTCTTAATTTCCTCAACTGTAAAACAGGGCTAATAACAGTATCTACTTCCCAGATTTGAGGCAGTTATGCAGCACAGTAGGTAGAATGCTAGGTCAGAAGTCAGGAAGATGCATTTTCATGAGTTCAAATACAGCCTCGGATGCTTTCTAGCTATGTGACCCTGGACAAATCCTTAACCCTGCTTGCCTCAGTTTCCTCATCTGTAAAATTCTCTGGAGAAAGAAATGCCAAACTTCTCCAAGATCTTTGCCAAGAAAACCCCAGATGAGAACACAAAGAATCTCATATGACTAAAAGAACAACAAAAAGTTCCCAGGGTTATGGTGTAGATAGAAAGAGATAATATTTGTAAAGTGTTTTGTAAACCTTAAATCACTAAGTAGGTAATAATAGCTAGCATTTATAAAAGTCATTAAGGTTTACAAAGTACTTTATGTACATGAGATCTTTTGAACTTCCTAGCAACCTTGTAAGGTATTGAAATCATTATCCCCACTTTACCCATGAGAAAATAGAGGTTTGAAGAAATTAAATAACTCTCATTCATGGTCGCATAGCTAGAAAGGGTTAGAGGTGGGATTCGGATGTAAAATTACAAGTGTAATACTCCACAAAATCCCCCACTGCATGTTTGTATCTCTGTAGAAAGGTTGCTAAAGTCCAGAGAGAAAATTAATCAGAAAATTCAGATATTTTGCCTTTGTCATATCCTCTCCTAATAAAGGTCAATTCATTTTTGTTTTTGATTCTCAGCTCAATAAACTTCTACTAAAATGAGCACTTCCCATATACTCAGAAGAATAGGACAGTTGCTCATGCAATTATGAATTTCTATTATATATGGCTTGTTTTCCCTTTAAAGTATATAATAAATCCAACATGTTATTTCTAAAGCTATCCTGCTTGACTCTGATTTCTTCTACCCTCTTTTCTGTTCTCTGGGTGTTTAAAATATATATTTTGATGACACTTCTTTTAAAATTTTTTTCTTTCTTTTCTTTTTGGTAATCCTAATAGGCATTATATAAATGCTACTTAATTATTATATAAATTTAGTTAATATTAATGGTTATAATAGTAGTATCCATAGCTATCTCCTTATCTGCAATCCCAAATAAGAAAAATTAAAAACAAAATATGAAAAGTCAGCTCTTAATTTAAGTGAGAGATTTGGAACATAACTAAAAGAATCCTAAACTTTGAGCTGAGAGATCAAAGTTTGAATATGCGGACACTCTTTGCATGTCTGACCTGGGCAAGTCAATTTGTGTTTTGGCAAGTTGATTTCTACATCGGCAAAAAGTAGGGAAAATGATATTGGTCCTCCTTGTTTTGTAGGATTGTTGGAAAGAAATTGCTCTGTAAAATCATGTCATTTAAAATCAGCTAATATTAAAAAAAAAAAAAGAATTCAGACTATTCACCAGAAGGTCAAATACTGAAGTGGAAGCTAAAAACTTTGGCTGCACAATGAAAAGGCAGAACTCATTAGAAAAGATTGATGTTGTATGAAACTGATGGCAAAAGGAAAAGGAAATGGTAGAGTCTAAGCTGGCTAGAGAATGTCATAGAAATGTGAATTTGGACAGACTTTACAAGATAGTGGGGGATAGAAGGATCTGGAGTGCCATGGTCATGAAGAGTTGGACATGACTAAACAACAACAAAGAACATGTAATTATGGTGATTGTTACTCTTCTGCATTTACTGACCAAGTAGATTATGAAGTGATATGGTGGAAACTATATCTCATCTCTCCTATCTGCAAGGTTCTAGCATCTGACAAGAATCTAGAAAGATGTGATCAAAAACCTAGAACCATATACCGGAATCTCACTACCATTTATAAACTACTGGGCAACAAACCACTCTATTACAAATGCAAACTTGAGAGTCCAATAAAAATACTGGTCTGAAATCAGAGCATCAATACAGAGAGAACTGTTGTTCACAATCACCCAGAAATCACACTGATCCATAGAAATTAAAGAACATTTTATTAATCTTGGGACTATTATTGCTATTATGGAATCATAAGACATTAAGCTACACAGAAGCAACCTGCATGATTGTACTAACTGATTGTCCCACACTTAAGGCAGATGTTAGCTGACCCATGTATCTTTATATATCTCTGGGTCTACCCTACCATAAGTATGCATGCCAATTGTCCCACAGGAAAAGTGTCCAAGAAATTTCCTCTCCTTCTTTCCCCACACCCAGGGCTTGTTTGAAGAGTCAAACCAAGACTGTGGCCCATTTCAATCTTGCCTAGTTTTGAGTAGTGCATGCTTGGTCCCCAGAAGTTTTCCATTATCAAACTGGATGATAGCAGTGAGCAGCCTGCTAAAAAGAACTAGCTGACCTAGAAATGAGGAGGGGACAGATCTTGTAAAACGAATACACTTTTAAAGCTGTAACAAACATTTCATTACCCTCCTCAAAATATTCACACTATGATTGGTCAGTTCAAATGACAATAAACACCTTCACCACCCCCATTTGAATTAAAGGGCATGCAGTCTAATAAAACCAAGGGTTAGTGGAAGGGGGCCATCTTCAAAGACAGCATAGTTGCCCTGAAAGAGCCAAGCTCTAGGCACATTCCAGGGGACGTACTCTATAAAGAGCTGATTAGAGAGTTCCACTGATTATACTCATGAGACTCCTATTGTAATCCCCCCCCCACAAATTGCAAGAATAGCCAACTCTCCATTTTCCATGCTAAGAATAAATAAGTCAATGTATGAAAAAGGACATTATTGAGTGTTTCCTGTGCATCAAACATTGTGCAAAGGGTTGAGGATATAATTCCAAAAAGGCAAGAAAACCTTCATTCTCAAGGAATGCCCATTCTAATTGGGAAAAGAACACATAGAACAAAGTATAGCTAGCAGGAAGAGAGAAAGGCCTAGAAGATGCAATGGTTCAGTTAATTCAGAATTTTAAAAAATGTGTATGTCTTTGAATACTATTATATTTAGTTCAACAAGTTCAACATTTACTGAGTACTTGAGATGAATATAGAGATGAATACACCACCATACCCACTTTCAAGAAAAAGCCTACAGTTTAGTAATGGGGGAAGAAGACAAATTCACTAGCAAATTTAATAGGAAGATGAGTATGAATAAGTAGTAAGTGAAAAAACACAGAGACTTCCATAAGATTTAAAGAGAATAAAGGATCAATCCTAACATAAATGTATCCATCAAGGATACATGAAGAAGGTGGCACTTGAAGAAAATTCTTAATGGAATAGGCAGAATTCCAAATGGAAAACGTGAGTTTTAGGCCATTTTTGGCATAGGAAAAAGTATGAAAAAAAAGATAAGGAAGTAGGTCAGTTTGGAACAAGTCCAGGGAATATAAAGAGTGGAAAGGTATGTTAAATCAAAATTGTAGTTTACTTTGAATGTCAAGCTAAGAAGTCTGCAATTTATTCCATAAATGATCCATCAAAAAATTTGAAACAGGGAGTAGTACTCATGAGATAATCAAGGCAGCAGTTTATTATACATAAATTGGAGGGTGAGAAATTGGAGGCAAGGGGTTAGCAAGTTACTACAATAATACTGATAAGAAGTGATTAGGGATTTAAATAGAAGGGTAGGAATGAGAATGGAATATAGGAGCTAGATGCTAGATGTTTGAAGATAAAATTGATAATATTCAACAACTGGTTGGGTATTGAAAGTGGTGCAGGAAGAAGTAAAATCTAAGATCAGAATTTGAGCCAGAAGGACCTTAGAGATCATTGAAAACTGACTTTTATTTTCATTCTATTGATGAGGAAACAGACTCCCAGAGGTAATGATTTGTCTAAAATCATCTGGGGAGTAAGCAGAAGAGGAGATATTAACTAAGGTACTCTGACTCAAAAAAATCAGGGCTTTCCACAATCCTGTGCTACCTACCTTTGATAACTTTCATATTCTGAGGTTAAGTGATCAGGATAAAGATAGATTCATCAACATAAACTCAGGATCCAAAAAGGAGCAGACTTAAGAGGAAATGTGGAGTGGTCAGGAAGGCTTGAGAAGGACGAAAATGGGTTGGAAGAGCACTGTGGGAAATGTCATTGGGCGTCTGCTAAGAATAAAGATGATGACTGCCAAATAGCAATGAAGACCCAGCAGGGGTTACATAGCATGAATCTGTACCAGAGCCAAGTGACCCAGTTTCATAACCACCAATTATTGGCAGGCCAGGAGTAAAGGCAGAAAACAATTTGTTTCAGTGTTTAAAACTTAGGAAGCTTACCCTGGAGTGAAGAATTGGTAAGTCAGGTACAGGAGAAATACATCTAAGGAGCTGAATACCATTGAAATGACTGACAGGTTAAGAGAGAAGTGGAGCCTGAAGCACATTTGCTAAACTGGCTGGGATTTAAAAAATGGGAAGTTCCAATGGGAGGAAAGAGCAGGTTCCATCAGAATAAGGGTATGGTCTTCCTGTGCATATGTGAAATTACATATACTGCTGGACATGTTGGATGATTTTGCTGAATTTCAAGGATCATTGTTATTTTGGGTTTAGTTTGATTTCTTTGTAAGGTATATAGGTAGTGTAGTGGATAGAACTCTGGACCTAGGGTCAAGAATATTCATCTTCCTGATTTCAAATCCAGCTTCAGATACTTATTAGCTATGTGGTTCTAGGTAAGTCACTTAACCCTATTGACCTCACTTTTACACCAGTTCCATTTCTCTGCTAAGAAAACCCCAAAAGAAGTCACGAAGAGCCAAACATGACTGAAATAACTGAACAAGGATAATGTGCTTCCTTTAAGGCTTTGTAATAGAAGATAGTTCACCAAGCAGGGAAAGAAGAGAAGGAATAACACTCAGAAGTGAATGTCATGTAAAAACTAAACCAATGTATAAAAAAATGCTTTTTAATTAAAACAAAAGTAAAGGAAAAAATGATGGTGTGGAAAATGTGAAAGAATTGGAATTTGTGACCAGAGATAGGAATTTAAAGATAGGAAAAATGGAAGGAAGAGATTTAAGATCCATGATGAGACTGGCAGCTTCAACATTTTAGATTAACATTGGAGGTAGATCCTTTCCAAAGAATAAGCTCTAACATGTGGTTGTTCTCTCAGGTGGTAAAACTCTAGGAGAAGTGAAGATCATTGGAGCCAGGCACTTTACTAAGAACTTTACATTATCATTTTTTTGAGCCTCATAACAACTCTAGGAGGTAGGTGCTTTTATTACCTCTATTTTATGAATGAGAAAACTTAGAAAAGGTGAAGGGACTTTCCCAAGGTCACACAGCTAGTGTCTGAGGGCAGATAGAACTCAGGTATTCCTGACTCAAAGCCTGGCACTCTATCCACCATAGCAACTAGCTACACTTGAAGAGACAGGTTGTTTTTTCACTAGTTTCTGTGTCCTTTGGTATCTTACACCCAGATATTAAACAATGGTCATGAATCATCTATGCACATCTGGATGATGGAGAGTGAGGATAAAAACATATCCCAAAAGAGTCCTAAACAGGAAAATTAATCTATGTTGCACTGCTACTTGGCTAAATTCTGACTACCACTCAGAAAATGGGAATTATCATTCAAAAGACTTATATCTCTATTGTGAGAGAAATAATATAAAGTATTAAATGATGAAAATAGGGGGGAAATCACCTCTATTTGCAGAGATTATGAAAGACATCATGGAGGAAGGGGAATTTCAGCTGGATCTTGATGGATGGACAGAATTTCAAGAAGCAGAGCCTGAGTCCTAAGAGTTCAAAGTCTGGAGGACTAGGGAAAGAACCATCACCTGAGACTAAACCTAGGTTCTAGTCCTGGTTCTGGTTGAGAAATACTCATGTAACTTTAGATAAATTACTGATTTTTCAAATATTCATTAGCTATGTCTTCTGAATAAATCAATTGACATCTGTTTACCTCAGTTTCCTCAACCGAGAAATGAGGGTAATAATAGCTAGCGCCTGCCTTATGTGGCTGTTGTAAGAATCAGATGATACATATGTAAAAAATATTTAGCTCAGAGCCCAAAATATAGCAATTGATATATGAATGTTTGTTCCATTCTTTTCCCCTTTTCAAGGCTTCAACAATAAAATGAAGAGCTCAGAATTAAATTTTCAGAGTTAGAAGGGGTCTCAAAGGTCATTTAGTCCCACCCCTACCTGAAAAGGAATCTGTCTATTTAACCAAAAAACATATTTTTTACTTTAGAAATTAGAATGAGGCTACGATGAACCCCTGCAGGATCAGACAGAAATTAATGTATTCTTATCCAAGGATGGAGGCTGTCAATCAGTCAGTCCTCTGACATTAAGTCAGTCAACTAACATTCTAATTCTTTGCCAGGCACTGGGGATATAAATAAAGACCAAAATTCCCTGCTTTCAAGAAGTTAAAAATCCCCTGGGGAGGCAGCATGTACATGACTCCATACAAACAAACAAAATATATGGGACAAATTAGGAGAAGTATCAAGGAGAAGGTATAAAGATGGAGGAGGACTGGGAAAGACTTCTTTTACAATGTAGAACTTTTTCTGAGTCCTGAAAAAAGCCAAAGAAGTTTTATTTTCCTCTTATACTTCAGGAAGTAGGAGCTGAACACTCATGGTTATAGATTTAGAACCGGAAGTGACCTTGGAGGCCAACTCGTTCAACTCTCCTTTCTCAATCCCATTTTCAGATGAGAAAATTGAGTTAAAAAAAAAAAAGCCCTGCTGATTAGCTCTGCTGATCTGCCAGCACAATACCTTATGAGTAATAAAAAAACAAGACTGACATTTGTATATTCTTTAAGGTCTGTTAAGTACTTCATATTGTTTAGTGAAGCCTTATACTAACCCAATGAGTTGGGTACCACAGGCATTATTGTCTTGATTTCCCTTTAGGATGAGAGAAGAAAAAAAAACTGTATGTTTGTTTTTTCAGACATGGTCATCACTCCCAATTTGTACATCAGAATACATTAAAGATATCTGTCTGGTCTCACAAGCAGACATCCATCTATCTATGCAGCATGCCAAATCCTTGGGGGACGGAATGCCTCATTCTCATTTATCCTTCAACTCACAGTCTTGTCCATATGGATGTTGTTAAAATCTTCTTTCTGAAATCTAGGTATATTAAGTCTAAGGCATTCCATTGATCTACCAATATAATATCCTTTGAATAATAAAAACAGAGACTGGCACTGATATACCCTTTGAGATCTGTTAAGTACTTTATATAGTTTGTCCTAGTTGAACCTTATACTAAGTCTATTATTATCTTGATTTTATAAAAGAGGAAACAAAATGAAGGGAGTGAAGTAAAGTGGTATATAATCATATATTTAAAAAAACTTTAGAATCAGTATTTGAACCTAAGCTATCTTCTTTCTTGATTCTCCCCAAAGCCCTATGCTGGCCACAAGAATCCCTTGTAGCATGCATCCTCAGATTAAGGATAAAATGGTGTCAGAGCACCCTGAAGGAAAGCAGCCTTATGAAAAGAGCATGATGGCCATAAGCTCCTAGGAGGGAATGTGGCAGAAGCTGGATTGCAGGAGGGAGTAGAGTTGGTAGATTCTGATAGTTAATAAGGAGGGATGAAAAGAGGAAAAGGTATCACTTCAGTGCCATCACTTGAGACAAATGCCTTGATAGCCTTATGTAACTTATTTTTTCTGGGCTGCAATCAAGCCATTTACCTAAATAGGCTTATTTAATGATTATATATACTATGAACCACCAATATTATTTACACAGCACGGCAGCTTCTGCTATGCCAAACAAATCAATGGCTTCTATTTCCTAAAGAAGGAAGCTTATGGTACTTGGAGAATGTCAGATAAATAGGCATGGTTACACGAAGGCAAAAGCTTCATTTGACAGGCTTTGCATTATTCAAGCACTAAGGGAATTCAGGTCATAAAGGGTAGGATGGCAGTGGTCATGGATCGCCTTTGTGCCCAGAATTTGAGGGTTTCATAGTTTATAGTGTGTGCATATATACAACTGTGTTTGATATAGATCTGCCCATACTGACTCGTGCCTAATTTATTCTTTAGTAAATGCACATGGCTTAAGAATCTCAGTCAGCTCCCCCTAGTACCAGAGAAAGACATTGGTGTCTGTCAGCTTGCCTGTTAACATGTTACCCTATTACAGTGATTTGCTTGCTAAGAGTAAGCAGCCAATTTGCACTGCTTCTGTCAATCACATGTGGCTTGGAAACCTCCACGCATTCCAGATACACTCTGTGTAAACGAAAGAATCATATCCCATTTCCACTGGTTGAGACGCACGCACATAAAACTTGCTTTTCATACAGTGTCACTTCAAAAGAGTGAAGGACCAGCAGTCATCACAGTTAATCAGCCTCCTCGTCAAGCAGAGGATAAGGCTGCACAGACTATGCCTTATCTCCTTCCTTTTCCTCCGATTTTGTGTCTAGGAGCTATATGATATAAAACCAAGATAGTCCTCACTCTTGCTATCTGTACTGTACTGATTTCCTTGTGGCTTATATGTGATATTATACTCATTCTGAATAAATATAAATTACCTTTCAGTCTTTTGTCAAGACCTCCAGAGGCGTTTGGGCTACAAATGTTTATAGATCACAGAACATCATTTGTTTGACTTTCAGGGGAAAAAATAATAAAAGAAAGATGAAAATCAATTAAGAGATAGAATGGACCAGCATGGGATTGAACTAAAACCCCAAGGAAATAAATTTCAGGTTAGCAGGTCACCAGAAGTCTTGAGTTAGAGGGAAGAGGGAAAACTCCTAGAATGCCCAGGAGCTAAAAAAAGAGGAAGCTCTACTCAAGCAGAAATATAGCATTCACCCTTTTACTGCTAATGAGTTGTGCAAAATGCCTCTCTCTTCTCTCCAATAAGGAAACAGAGGTTACCAAACTTGACTTATTGTAAAAATTTCCTTTTGTTTAAACTATGAACTAGTAGGGTACTATCCCTAACGAGTAACTTAAAGTGAACTCTATGTCTTATTAGTGAGGCTGACATGAACAAGGAATAAGGGTGACTGCATGATACTAGTATTTAGTAAAAGATGGTTTGCGGAAGGAATGACAATATTAGAATATTGTTGTAAGCCCATTCATTTATTTATATTTGCATTTATGCCATTTATAACTAATATAGTCTTAAGTCACTCTGAATCTTAGTTTTTTCATCTGTTAAATATGGGATTTGGATATGTCATTAGTCTTTCCATATATTAACAACAAAAGTACAACAGGAAGAGAAAATCCATCTAAAATAACTAGAGAAGGTATAAAATATTTGGAAATCTTCCTTCTGAGACATACATAGGAATTATATGAAATCAAGTAAAAATTCTCTTCCCAGAAAAAAAGATAGAACTTAATCATTTGGAAAGATTATTGGTTGAACTATGGCAATAGAAATGATAGCACTATTTAACTTAACTTATCCCATGCCATTACTTTATAGAGCTAGCAAAAAATAATTATAAAATTTATATGGAAGATTAAAAGATAAAGGATCTCATGAAATTTAGTTTTTAAAGTGCAGGAAAGAAGGGAATTTAGCAGTAACTAATCTCTAATCATTTTACAAAACAATAATCTTAAAATTAGTTGGTGCTGGTTAAAAAATTACACAAGATCTAGAAGCAAATAAACATAGTATCATAGTGTTCAATAAACCCAAGAGTTCAGCTAGTAGAGCAAGGAATCACTATTCAACAAAAAACAGCTGGGAAAACTGGAAAGCAACCTGGCAGAAACTGTGTTTGGTCTAACATCTCACACCATATTCCACAATAAACTCCAAATGGATACATGACCTAGATATAAATCCTAGATATCACATAGTAAATTAGAGGAAAAGGAAAAGTGATATATTCTATGACTATGGATAGGAGGTAGGTTCTTAACCATGTAGGATATATATTAAAAATGAAATGATTAAATGATAGAAATATTTGCAGTAAATTTCTTGATGATATCCAAGATCTATAGGAAAGTAATTCAAATATATAATAATAAGAGCTACTACCTAATAGATGAATGGACAGAAGGTATGAATAGGCATTTCTCAAAAGAGAAGAAAGTTTATCAATCATCATGTGAAGAAATTGTTCCAAGTAACTAACAATAAGAGAAATACAATTTTTAAAAACAACTCTGAATTTCTACTTCATATCATCATAATTGGCAAATATGATCAAGAAGAAAAATGAAATGTTGGAAGGGATGTGTGAGGAAAAACATACGTGTGTAATTTCGGTATAGTTGTAAATTGATCAAACCATTCTGGAAACCAATTGAAAAATATGTCTAAAAAGTCACTAGACTGTTTCATGCCCTTTGAGTGAGACCAGTAGTAGGAATATAAAACCTAAAGAGATACACATTTTCTGAAATACATATTTTAGTAGCACTTTTTGTTGTAGCAAGCAATTAGAAATTAGGGAATTGCCTAAAACATGGAAAATGACAGAAAAAAACATGGCATATGAATGTAAAAGAATATAATTTTGCCATAAAAATTATGATGGGCATTAAGTCGGAGAAACCAGGAGACATTTGTATGAACTGAAGCAGAGGGTATGAACAGAGCAGAATTAGGAGATCAATTTATACAATTAAAATGATATCACAAAATCACTTTGAAACAAGCACTACGATCAATGCACTAGCCAACCATGACTTCAGAAGACTTCTTGACAGAAAAGTGATTGGAGAAGGGAAAAATGAAACAAACATTTTTGGACATGAAAAATCTATGGGTTTTTTTTTCTTTTGCATGATTATGTTAACTTGTCACAGGGTAGAGTTTGTTGGTCTGGTAATAAAGGAGTCAATTATATGGGGATGATTTCCCCCCCAAAAAAAAGAATAAAAAAGAAGTGAAGTTGTGAGAAAGAGAGATACAGTAGGAGAAAGGGGGAAAAGGGGTAGAATGGAGCAAATTTCCTCACATGAAAGATGTTTGCAAGAAGAGCTTTTAGAGTGGATAGAAAATGGGGTGAGTGGGCAATGCTTGAACCTCATTTTCATCAGAATTGATTCAAAGAGAGAAAAATATGTGTTGTTCAGTCATGTCTAACTATTCATGACCCCAGTTGGAGTCTTCTTGGCAAAAATAATGGAGTGGTTTCTCATTTCCTTTTCGAGTTCATTTTACATTTAAATAAATTAAAGCAAACACTGTTAAGTGACAGGGTCACTACTAAGTGTCTGAGTTCTGAGAATGGATTTGAACTCAGGAAGATGAGTCTCTCTGACTCCAAGCTTGGAACTTTATTCACTGTACCATAAAACTTTCTTTAAAAAAATATATGTAAGCACTCAAATGACTTTAGAAATCTGTCTTACTCATTAGGTGAATAGGAAGAGAAGGGGATTAGAAATATGGATAGGAAGTGACAAAAGGGGAGAAGATTAAGGGAGGCTATGATCAAAAGCAAAATAGACTTTTGAGAAGGGACAGGACAAAAAGAGGAGAAAAAGCAACAGAATGAAATAGGATGAAAGGAAATACATAATAATAATAATAATAACTGTGAATTTGAATGGGATGACCTCACCCATAAAATAGAACTGGATAACGGAATGGATTAGAAAGCAGAATGCAAAAATATATTGCTTATCAGAGACATATTTGGAACATAAGGACACACCGAGAATTAAAATAAATGGCTAGAGCAGAATTTATTATGCTCCAGTGCAATTTAAAAAGGGATGGATAGCAGACATGATCTCAGACAAGTAAAAGTAAAAATAGACCTCATTAAAAGAGATAGATAATCAGGAATACATTTTAGTAAAAGATACTATAGATAAGGAGGTGATATAAAAATATTTACAATTATCTTTAATAAAGGTTTCTTTTTTCAAATACATGGCAAACTGAGTCAAATTCATAAAAGATAAGTCATTCAGTATTTGACAAATGGTCAAAGGATATGAAAAAAGAAATCAGAGCTATCCATAGTGAAATGAAGAAATGCTTTGAATAACTAATGATTAGAAAAATGAAAACTAAAACAATTCCAAGATACCACATTATACCAACTATCCTAGAGAACAATTTGGAACCATTTCCAAAGATCTAAAAACCTGTGTATACATTTTGACTCAGTAATAGCATTACTAGGTCTTTACCCCAAAGATATAAAAGAAAGAGGGAAAAAACCCTATATTTACAAAATTATTTGTAGCAGCCCTTTTAGTGGTGGCAAAGAATTGGAACCTGAGGGGATTTTCACCAATTTGGAGAGTAGTTGAACAAGTTGTTATATGATTTTACTGGAGTATTACTGTGCTCTTTAAGAAATAATGAGAAGGGTGGTTTTAGAAAAGCATGGCAAGACAAGTATGAACTGGTACAAAATGAACTGAGAAGAGCCAGGGGATCATTGTGCAGAACAACAATAATATTGTATGGATGATTAATTGTGAAATACTTGACTACTCTGATCAACAAAATGATACAAGATATTTCTAAAAGACTTTTAATGAAAAAAAAAACCACACACAACTATCTATCTCCAGACAGACAACCAATGAACTTTGAATAAAAATGGAAGTATAATTTCCTCCTTATTTTTTATGCAATATGGCTAATATGGAAATATATGTTTATGAAGTCACATGTATAATTGATACATTGTTTTTCTTTACAGTGGTGGGGAGGAAGGGAAGGAGAGAAGGAACATAGGACATCAAATTTTAAAAGAAAAAATGCTAAAAATAAATAAAAAATTTGATAGAAAACAAAGTTATTCCTTATTTGAGGGGGAAATTTAAGAACAAAAAAAGTATGCATTCAGAATTTCAAATAAAATCCTTTTTTTGCAATCTTTTGCATAAGGAAATGTAGAAGTTTGTTAGTGCTTATAAAATGAGAGAGTTAAATGAGCTACATGATTTCTGAAGTCATTTCCATTTCTCTATGATTTACACCATCACAGGAAAGGGACACAGGTAAATTGGCATTCTTACCTGGTAAATGGTGGGACCCAAAAGTGTGATGAACTATCTAACTGACAGTTACAACTTGGGAAGCATTATATTAGGTGTTAAATGAAGAAGAAAAAAACCAGAAGAAATTGAGGAGAAGAAGAGGAGGAATAAAAAGAGAAGGGAGTGGATAGGAAGGAGATGATGACAGTGGAAGAAAATTTCAAGGAATTTCAAAAACACATCCTTTGCTGATTGTTAATTTTATATATAAGATAAATACTTGTCAACTTAGCTAGTCCAAAGAGAGAGGAACTAGGTATGGGTCACTAGAAGATAAAGTTCAAAACTAGAGAAGAATATCAGTCTAGGATAGTTGAAGAAAGATGAGAGTGGGGAGTATGCCATAAAGATAAAGTGGCATGGGGGGAAGACTTAGCTCCAAGGTCCCAAGATCCAAGATCCAATGTTAGTTGGAGGCTGTAACTGGAAAAGGTGAAGGCTGAGGCACTAAGAAGTCTTTGCAATGGAATCCATAATCTAGGATTCAGAATTAATATCAAGGAAAAATCTGATAAATCATCATTCTTAATGAGATAGTTAAGAAAGATTAAAAATAATTCACAAAATGTAGGACCAAAAATAATTGATTACTCCATAGCTTGGTTAGATGGTCCTCCAGTAGAATAAGGCTTCCTCCAGTCAGCCTGCTGAAAAATTTCTCCTATATTTTGTTACATTAATTCTCTTGACAGTTGACAATCTCTTGTGCAGTGAACACTCAAAATCTCTTCAGATGTAAAGACCCCACTCAACCTGAACTCCATTGGAATTTCCTTTAGAAACCAGAATAATTACCATGCCACAGTGAAGCATTGGATGGGGGGATTTTAGACACACACACACACACACACACACACACACACACACACACACACCCCTGAATACCTTATTAAACAAGGGCAACAAGGGAAATTGTGTGAACAAAGACAAAGAGGGAGAAAAATACAGGACATATCTGAGGACAGTGGTCAAATATGATTTAAATAGAATGTTTGTAAGTATAAGGAATATTATGATATACAAGTAGAAAGTTTTGGCCAAACAAAGAATTAATTCTAAAATATAATACTAATGTTCTCTTCTACAAATTGTTAGCATTCTGTTTTTTAGTATCATGAATAATTTTATAAGTTATAGTCATTCACATAATTATTGAGCATCCATCCTGAAAGCTGGACTTCACTACTGGAAGGTGCTTAATAATGGAGGAGAAAGAAGAGTATAAAGAGATATTGTACCTTGATTGTTGGTGTCCATGTTCTTCATGCCCTGGGACACAATTGTTGGGAGCTAAAGGACTAATAGTTAAGGAAGTCCTTAGGGCCACTGCTGAGATGCCCACAAATGGTGAAGAGAAATTAAGCAACACTGAGGTGGTTTGGTGAAGAAAGAAGTTTAGATTGTGGGTCACATTAATAACCAATGGGTTATGCTGGCATGATAATTCATAGGTTCCTGTGAAGAGAGAAAAAAGTTATGATTATGAGCAACTTAAATATGTAGCATCTAACCAGGAAATCTTTTGGGGATCCAGGTCAAAGACACTAAGTTTTTACTGAGTATCTTGTTAATCACTTGATTAACAAAATATTTAAAAAACCTTACCAGTAGTTAGCTAACACAATATGCACCATATGTAATTATCAATGACACTTTCCATCACAGAGAAGAGGAATGGAGAATAGATTCATCACAGGGGGAGATTAGCTACAGAAGTGGCACAGGTGGAACTATAATCTTGATAGGTAAAACTCTCTGATGGAAACAGTAAGTATGTGCCAAGCAGAAAAGACTTTTCCACTTCTGATGATCTGATCAGCTAGTTTTCTAAGAGATGTTATTTTAGAACTGTAATGCTTAAAGAGTCCAAAATAGGGTGGCATACTGGACACCTACAATGCCAGGAATATATTTCTCAATTGTATCTTTGTGGGAGTTTTTTACATTTCCCTTTGGGCAGTTCCTTTGGAAAGGGCATGAGAAAGATACAGCCTGGCCTAATGCTCCAAGGGAAGGAGTGATCTCCCAACATCCTATAGATTCAGGGAAGAACAAAGGGTAAATTGCTAGTCAATATCTCTGGATAGTAAGAAGAAACAAGGCTATTAGCCTGAGTTGGAGCTTTTTTCTTGGTGTATACCTTTAAAATTCCTTTCATTCTACTTTAACAAAAGACAAAACCTGAGGGAAGAAGAAAATAATTCCTCAAAAAATAACTTCCCTCTTAATTATATCACATTTGAAATGTTTTCACGCTGATTACCTCAGTTTATCCTCACAATTTGGCTTCCTATTACCAGTAGAATAAAATATAAATATTTCCTTTTATCTTTAAAGCCCTTTACAACCTGTCCTCAATCTATCTTCCCAACCTCATGTTATATGATACATATTCCCACACTTTGCAATCCAACCAAGGTGGCTTAACATCTGTTCCTTACCCAGAACACATCATCTTTCATGTCCATGTCTTTGCATAGCTTCCCTTCATATCTCAACATTGCCTAATGAAATCCTTCTCTTCCTTAAAGATGAATATCAAGCATAATTTATAATGTGAAGTCCCTCCTGAGTCCTGTAATTGTTAGTGCTCTCCTACTCAAATTACTGTATATCTAAACTTCTTTGTATTTATTCTCTTTTTATCAATCTGAATAGATTTATTATACAGATTTATCCTTTTGCCTCTCTCATTAAAATGTAAGTTTCTTGTGAGAAGGAACTATTTCATTTGTACCCCATTCTCTAGACCAGTGCCCAACCATATAATCACCAACCAATAAGCATTAAGTAAATGTTTATTGATTTATTGAGCATGCCTCTGAGGAAGTGAGATGCCAAGATTTCAGAAGAAAGAAACACTCCAACTGAATTCAGATTTTTCACTAAGTGAAAAGTATTCATGAACACAGGCCATAAATGAAGAAATCATAGCCATAGTTATAATCTTAAATTTTATACTACTGACATCTTCCAATATGATTCACTTATTGATTGAGCTTTCTGATTTTCCCAATTTTATATTCAAAGAAATGTTCATAAGGAGTGTAAGAAATACAAACAAAGAAAAGAATCAAAGGAAGAACTTCTTTCATTTTGTGGCTCTTTGCAATTTTATCTGTGACATCGTTTCTCTTGTTTTTGAAGGGAGAAATGTTACACTTACCAAGTGAGTGGTTTTGTCCATTGGCATCAGTCAAATGAAGGGTCACTGTTGGCTGCTGTTTTTCCCCATGAATCATGCCATCAGATGCCAAGAAAATGAAAACCGTGGTGGCCATGCCAGGTTGGTCAAAGCATACCTAGGTCCAAAGACACATATATATGACTTGTAATTTGCTTTTATATCAATAAAAATAACTACCACATTACAATAGAGCAGCCATTAAAATGGTTCTAGTCTACCAAACATAGTATTGCTAACATCAGTCAAACAGAATAAAGAATACACTAAGTTCCTTTTTTTGACTAAACACTAAAGGTGAACTCTAAAGAAACTTGTGGGTGAGGAACTTCAGGCATAAAACAGGCAGGGAAGAGGTCACATAGATAATATGGGGGAGAAAATGGGTTAGAGGACGGAGCAGGAATAGAAAAGAGCTTTCCCTGAGGGATGACAAAGATACAGTCCAAGAAAACCAGGAAATTTGCCATGATGATGAGAACATGGAGCAGGAAAGTGGGAAGAGATTGGGTATGGGAAACAAAGTCTGCTGAGGTTATAGTTGGAATTATCAAAGTCTTCTCCAGTGCTATTCTCATGATAGCACAAGGCCTGCTTATGTTGTCACTCCAAATCCCACCCCTACCCTCAAGCACAAATTGCATAGTTATGATTCAGACAAGTGCCTTGAAGCAGGAGGACCAGATGCCTTCTTGATGTAATTTTGATTACTAGAATACAATTATTTATTTGATTATCTGGCAACATAGTACAATGGAAAGAGGAATGAATTTGGAGTCAGAAGCTCTGATTAAAATATTGGTTCTGCTTCTTGCTATCTCTATGATTCTGAAACCCTTTTCTCATCTTCAAACTAATGATAAGTTGAACTAGTTGGCCTCTAAGGTCTCTTCTAGCTTTAGATCTATAAATATCCTTTAGACTCTGTGTTCTATATAGATAAATGAAGTGTTCATTTTAATAGAAATTGTTCTAAATGTCAATGAATCACAATGTTCTATACTTCCTACTTTCTTACATTTCATGTACTTCCCCTTAGAACATTGAAGCCCACTTAAACTGTTAGTCATTTTTATTGATCTAAACTGATATTGAGGACAAGATTTCCACCTTCTCTGGTGCACATGTAGCATGTAACAGCAGTGTCTAGATGGATATTGATGGAATTACTGCCAATATACACTAATGAAACAAGAATAATTAAACCCCAGAAAAACTGCCCTCAGTTTCAGAGTAAGATGTAACATTTAATAGGAGAGAACTCACTTAATGTGATGAATCTCCATAGCTTAGAAGCTACATTATCTGTCTAACCAATCCATGGGTTTTCCCTTGCCCATGAAGTAGTCATTTGCATGATTGTATATGTTAGTTTAATTAATAAGAGCTGATGAATGTGAAAAGGCAGCATGGCAAAAATCCTTCAACTCAATCCCATCCCCATTGAGGAAATGTATATCTGTCCTTTTTAGTTCAGTTCTTTCCTTTGCTTTGTCCATTATCTTCTTTTCATCACAAATCCTTTTGAGAAGAGAAGACAAGAGAAGACAAGAGAAGACAAGAGAAGACAAGAGAAAACAAGAGAAGACAAGAGAAGGCAAGAGAAGGCAAGAGAAGGCAAGAGAAGACAAGAGAAGTCAAGAGAGAAGAGAAGAGATAGAAATACCCAGAATTGAAATGTACAGTATGTAGTAAAAAGTATGAAGTTCATCAATTCATGTTTAGAAGGGATCTTATAGTCCACTGAATCCAATCCCATCATTTTACTCGAGTTTAAATGTCCAAGGTCATATACCTAATAAGTATCCAAGTCAAAGTCTGAACTCAAGTCTTCCTGGTTGCAATCCCAGCCATCAATCTACTAGATCACCTAATTCTTCTCTAACACTGAATATTCTCAAATGGATTGGATTGGGGCCATCTGAGAGCAAAATTTGAAATATATCACAAAGTAACCAAGATACCTTTCCAAAGCCCTGAACCCTAGGTCTACTGGAACAGAGAGAAATTCAAAGTCCCCAAGGAATTCCTTTAATCTTTTCAATTTTGTAAAAAACCAAAGAGGCCTGTTGGGTAAAAAGCTTGGGGTGGGCAGAATAGGCCCTTCAGAGCCAAGGAACAAATATGAAGATCAAGTATGCATGTGGTGGCTTCCTTCCAATGGGCCTCAAATCTGACAGAAGGGAATAGCTGCCTAGAAGGACAGAAGAAATTAGTCTACTCAGTGCCTTCATCCTGGTCTCTTCACTGACACTATTCACCAGGAAACCAGCTGGTGTAGTGGTTGTTCTTATGATGTGGATTCCTTTTTTCTTGGGCCTGAGCCCAAGACCAACATTTCATCTAGTCTTCTTTAAATTCTTTGAAACTCAGACCACTGCAAAAGCTAATTGCTGAGGGATATTAATATGTACAGTGACTTAGTTTGTGGGGAAAGCTAGCACTAGGATGTTTTAGGGGATATCTTAATATATATCACAAGGAAACATGATATATAGGTGATCAAATTAGGGGGAAGCAATTGCACTTCAGGAATATACATTAAGAAAAGAGAAACAGTGGTTTATCTGGCATGGGATGACAGATATCTAGTTGTATGTGCAACTCCAAAAATGCCTCAAGTGTAAATTTTTAGCAAAACAATGAGATACATTCTGTACTTCTCTTCTAATATAGGAAAGCTATTTTAGCAGCAGCTACATTAACACAAAGCCTGGAATCAGAAAGACATCTTCCCGAGTTCAAATCAGGCCTCAGACAAGTGCTACCTTTGTGATTCTAGGCAAGTCACTTAATCCTCTTTGTCTCAGTTCCTCCTCTATAAAATGAGCAGGAGAAAGAAATGGTAAATCACTTTAGTATCTTTGCTAAGAAAACCCCAAAGAAGGTCATGAAGAGTTGGAAGCGACTGAAAGGACCAAACAACAAAAACAATAACACATTAGCATAAGGAAAGAGCAACATACTCTTGATGTTGACATGACCCACTAATGGGAGTTCTCTCTTTTTTTTGGGGGGGGGGCAGTCATGAACCTTTGGCCAAGTGGGTGAAGCCTATGGACCCTTTTTTAGAACAAAGTTTTAGAATAAATAACATAAAATCCATAGGATTACAAAGGAAATCAGTTATGCTTGAATGAATCTATAATTTTTTAAATTCTTTTTTACCCTGTTTAAGAATTTGAAATGAAGCCTAGAATTTAGAACTGAAAAAGATAATAATTAAAGGACCAACAGCATAATTTGATACATGTTTTAAAATTGCTGTAATTCCTAATAATTTCTCCTTTTGAAAAAATATACATTAGATACAAATAATTATCATATAGTTGTTGTAACTTTATTTTGAAATAGAAATGTTCATCCTATTATCTCTATAGCCTTTGCCCTAATTGTATAATTGCATCTTGGTCCTTCAAAGTAATTTAATTTCTGATCCTTTTTAAAAACCAGCATGGACTTGTTCAAAACAATGTAGATGGCAGCCCAACCAGAATTTGAGCCCCAGTGCTCTGGTTCCAATTCCAGGGTCATTACCATTTAATATGGTGGATATATTATAGTGACTATCTCACATTGTTTTTGTTTAGAAAATAACTTGGATTCCCCCATTGAAGCATAGAGCATCCCCTACAGAACTGATCTGTATGTAACCTTCATCAATATGTAAGGATCTAGGAGTTCACTAAAATCCTAGTCATCTCTAACACTTGGAATTAAGTTTATAATTTTGAAGATTATCATAATATTCAAATCATTTATCTTCTCTAGGGCTGTTTCCTCAATGGGAAAATGGGAGTATAAATAGAACTGCCTCACAGAATAGTTATGAAGATGAAACACATAAAGAGTTTTGTAAACTTTAGGCTGTTATATAAATGCTAATTATTAGTATTTTAAAGTCTAGTTATGCAGTGATCTCTCTGTCATTCATCTCGTCTTTTTTCTGGAGAGCTAAAGAACACTCTTTGACTCCTCTAGTCTTCTCAAGTGACCATTTAGGTCTAGAATATTTATAAATTATAATTTATAAATTGATTATCTCTTTTTTGTGAAATGGTGCTATTACCATTCCCATTTTCACTCATCTTCTTAGAAATAACTCTATAGCTAATTTCTTTAGACTTAACTGATAGAGAGGTAGCATTTGAATCTAAAATTTTCTTGGTACCAGGAAATTCTAGGTTGGGAAAGTTCCTCTACCAACATGGTTACATTTTATATTTCTCTCCTAGAATGCAAAGTGCCTTGAAGTCAGATCTTATTTGTTTATTTGTTTGTTTTTAATTCCAGTAGTAAAGCATAATTTCTTTATTGTTTAATAAATACTAGCTGAATTGAAAGCAAGAGTAATTTGCTTATAGGGATACATGAATAGTGTAAGAATTTCCACTTGTAGTCCGTATGCTTGATAGTTCTATTGTCATTATTGGCTAAAATTTCTCCTTTAGTCGATACATTTGTAGGTTCACATTAAATATTTCTCTTTTGTTGCCTCTAGTTATCACTAGTGAAATTCACCCTGCCAAGTATCCTAGTTCCTTGTGCCTAGGAGATTCCAACAGTATTGACCTTTAGTTAACTTAGGATAGGGCAGTCTAGTTAATTGTAGCCTTTGCTATTCCTGATGGTCCCCTTAAATCACTAGATCACAATATGAGGAAAACTTTCCACAATCAAGGCCAGTCTTGATAATTCTCAGATCAAAATCTTGAACCCAACAAGGGACAAAGTGCCCTTTAAAATACATGATTCAAGGAAGGAAATCCCCATCAGCTCTCTGTCAAACATAAGAGACAAGGAAGACCTTTTCAGAAAAGCCCAAATTTCCTTGGGATCAGGCGAAGCCCTCAGGACCACAGCGGACAGCAGTGAAATTCAGTCAGTCATAACTCTGAAAGGACTTTCTTTGAAACAAACAAACAAAAATAATAAGTGAAAGCAAAACTAACCTCAAATGCTTAGTTATTTTATGATCCAAAGGCTTCACATAAAAACAACCATCCCAACTGGGGCCAGTGGTGGGATGTTAAGACTAAAGGAATGTTTCACCTAATGCAGAACAGTTTGAGAGAGAGAAATCTCTCTTGTCTGCCCTCTAGGCCAGACCCACTTAGTAAACAGGCAGGCCAAGTATTTCAGTTTTCTGGTCATCTTTGTGGTGGTCCCTGAAGAACTGACCCCAAGACTGTACCACAAACTTGAAAAGAATCTTCTCTGAGGTCTAAAAATGTATTGGGTTTGTTACTGGCTTGTTGTTTTTCCCTATGCCCTTCCATTTTTTTTTCAGCTATGGGCACTTCTCAGTTCTGAAGGGGAAGAGGAAACACTCTAGCCATGGCAGATAGGCAGTGCCAGGGTTATCCCTCTGGTGAATGGAGACTTGTAGACATTTAGCCAAGAAATAAGAAGGCTGCTTTTTTTTCTTTTCCTTATGAATATTAATTTTTATTCTGAACTTCTGAACAAACAACTAGATTAGGCATTTCCATATAAAAAGTAGAACAGAAAAAGAGCATTATGCATGAAATTGCAGGTCTCTATTATTTAAAGTTTACTTTTGAGTACAGCTAAATGCCTCTTAATGAAAAAAATAAATCCTATGAAATGGTCAAATTCATATTATTTGAATTTTCTGTTTTTGTTTAGTCATTCAGTCATACCTGACTCTTCATGAACCCATAGATGACATAACACCAGGTCATGCAGTCCCCAACTGTTTCCCAGTGTCTGTTCAAGTTCATATCCATTGTTTCTATGACACTATCTGGTCATCCCATCACCTTTTCCTTTTGCCTTCAATCTTTCTTTTCATTATTCGGTCAAAAAATTTACATTTCATCTTCTTTTCATTTCAATATAAAGTGTGAATCAATTTCTTTATGTATTGACTAATTTAATCTCCTTGCTGTCAGGGGACTTTTAAAAGTCTTCTCCAGCACCATTCTATGAAAACATTGATTCTCCAATGCTCAATTTTCCTTATAGTCTAAGCCCCACAGCCCATTGCTACTGGGAAAAAAAAAAGAGTCATAGCTTTGACTATACAGATATTTGTCATCAAGGTTATGCCTCTGCTTTTTAGCACGCTGTCCAGATTTACCATAGCTTTTTTTCCAATGACTATCTTAATTTCACGACTTCAGTCACCATCTGCAGTGATGTTTGATCCCAAGAACGTAAAATCTGACACTATTTCTATTTCTTTTCCCTGTATTTGCCAGAAAGTGATGGGATCGGTTGCCAAAATTTTAGGCTTTTTAATGTTAAACCTCAGCTTTTATACACTTCTCTTTTATCCTTGCCAAAACATTTCTTAATTCTTCTTAACTTTCTGCCATCAGAAAGTATTGTCTGCATATCTGAGATAGCGAACAATACTTCTACAACCTTAATTCTGACTTTTGATTCATCCAGTCTGTCATTTTATATGATGTTCTCTGCATATGTAAATAAATAAGGTGATAATATTCAGTCTTGTCATACTCCTTTTCCAATTTTAAACCAACAGTTGTTCCATGTTTGGTTCTAACATGTATGCATTTTGTCCCATCTACACATTCCTCTGGAGACAAGTAAAATGATCTGGTAATCCCATACTTGTCATATTTTGTTGTGATGCATATAGTCAAATGCTTTAGTGTAATCAAAGATGCAGTAGATATTTTGTTGTTGTTGTTTTTCTGAAACTCCCTTGTTTTCTCCATAATCCAAGAAATGTTGGAAATTTGGTCTCTAGTTCATCTGCCTCTTCGAAAAACAAGCTGCTCTTCTAGTACTCATGAAGCCTCGCTTGCAGAATCTTAAGCAGGACCTTGCTGCTATGTGAAATGAATGCAATTGTTCAGTTAATTTGAACATTGTTTTGGCATTTCCCATCTTAAGGATTGTGATATAAGCTGATTGTTTCCAATTCAGAGGCTATTAGTGAGTTTTTTTAAATATGCTGGTATAGTTAATGTAACATTTTAACATCACCATCTCTTAATAATTCTACTTAAAACCCAACAAGTCAACTAGTCTTATTGTTAGTAATACTTTTTAAGGCCCACTTGACTTCATGCCCCAGGGTGTTTGACTCTAGATCAGTAACCATACCATTGTCATTCTCAGTGACATTAAGACCTTTCTATAATTCTTTTGTATATTCTTACCACCTCTTATCAATCTTTTCTATTTCTGGTAAGTCCATATCATTTTTGTTTTAACACATCCATGTTTGTATAATGCATTACCTTAATATCTCTTTTTTTCTCTTTTTTGTAAACATTTACCTTTTGTCTTAGAATCAATATTTTCTAATGGTTCCAAGGCAGAAAAGTAGTAATGTCTAGGCACTACAGGTTAAGTGACTTGCCCAAGGTCACACAGCTAAGAAGTATCTGAAGCCAGGAGCTCCTTTCTCTAGATTTGGCCACCTAGCTGCCTCCAATGTCTAGTTTCTTGAAGAGTTTTCTTGTCTTTTCCCATTCTATTGCTTTCTATTTCTTTGCATTGCTCATTTAATAAAACTTTTGTATTTCTCCTTGCTGTTCTCTGGAATTCCATATTCAACTAATTAAACTTTTCTCTTTCTCCTTTACATTTTACTTTCCTTCTTTCTTCAGCTCTTTGTAAATTCTCATCAGAGAGCCTGTTTGTTTTCTTGTTCTTTTTCTTTGGAGTATTTTTCTTGCTGCTTCCTCTGTAATATTTTGAATCTCTGTTTATGATTTTTCAGGTATTCCATATATTAGACTGAATCCCTTAAATTTAATTATACCTTCCATTTCATATCCATAAAGAATGTTACTGAGGCTATACCAATATGGTCTGATTTTTTTTTCTCCTTCAATTTTTAAGTCTGGATTTTGCAATAAGAAGCTCAAGCTCTGAGTCACAGTGCTTTGTAGCTTTATTTCAGTTGATTGAATAGAACTTCTTCGCCTATGACTGCAAAGTATTTAATCAATCTGATTTTTATATTGATCATCTTGTAATGTCTATAGGTAGAGTCAACTTTTGGGTTGTTGAAAAAGTGTTTTCAGTGATCAGCGAGTTATCTTGACAATACTCTACTAGTCTCTTCCCTGATTGATTTTATATTTCAAGGCCAAACTTGCTTCTTATTTTAAATATTTTTAAAATTCTGATTCCCTATAATGAATGTGACATCTTCCTTAGTGTAATTTCTATAAGATGTTGTAATTAGGTCTTCAGAAAACTGATTAACTTTTGTCTCTTCAGCAAAAGTCATTGGAGCACAGGTTTGAATTACTGTTATGATGAATACTTTGCTTTGGATTCAAACAAATATCTTTCTATTGTTTTGGAGATTATACTCTAGTACTTATTTTCTTACCCTTTTATTGACTGTAAGGGATACTCCAGGATAAGTAATGATCATATTAATTACATTTACCTATTGTACTAGTGGGGAAATCAAGAAGGAACCAAAGTTAACAGATACTTGGGAAAGAGGGAACATATACAAGGTAGCACCACTTCTTCTCCCCTTCCCCAGGCAGAGCTGTTTGATTATGAAATCTGATCTGAATAGAGCCAAAGGGTAAGTGAAGATCCCCTTCAGTCTCCTTCTTCTTTAGATGATGTATTTTGTAATTCCCCTCCTAGCACATTGAATATGATTGATTCTTTAGTAAAAATGAAAAAAATCTATTTATTGGGTAAAAGGGTGAGGTATAACTAGGGTAGAGGAAACAGGGAGTCCCTGATGATTCCCTTTTACAGATGGTGTTAGGGGTTTAAATCAGGAGTCCCAGACTATATTCAATGTCTTGGTGACTCAAGATATTGATATTTCTTGCCTCAAAGCTATGGTTGGTATATATCTTCTTCAGGATAGGATCTTTTCTTCCCCTGAGGGAAAAGTCTCTATTCTAATAATATCACCAATGAATGGACTGGGTCTTCTGTTTCTCAGCAAAAGATTAATGGATATATATTATCTTCTCAGTAGGAGTTTTGTTCCTTTTCTCTTCAACCCAAGCATAGAAGAACTCAGCCGATCTCAAATGATCCAGCTTTAACTTGGCTGGAATGTTCCATCCCATCCCGTGAGGGCAGCAGGATTCCATCTCATGTTTTTCTGAGACAGACTTTCAAATCTAATCTTTTCCATTCATTTTGGCATTTTCCCTCTTTCACTCCATTCCCATCCATTTAAGGTCACTGACACCCAAGATGTTAATGTTTAGTCTTTCCATCTCTTCTTTGACCACATCCAGATTTCCTTCATCCATAGCTCCATAGATTCTAGGTTCCAATGCAATGTTGATCTTTATAGCATCAGACTTTCCTTTCATCACCAAACATATCTGCAATTGAGCATCCTTTTTTTTTTATTTTGGCCCAGCAACTTCATTAGTACTAAAGTTACTTTTAGTTGTACTCTACTATTTCAACATAATGTATTGCATATCCTCCAACCTGAGGGACTTCTCTTCTGATATCATATCTATTATCATTTTATTACTATCTATAAGATTTTTAGCCAATATATACAGGAATGGTTTGTCATTTCCTTCTCCATTGGATCAACTTTTGTTAAAACTCTCTACTATGCCCTGTCTATCATGGTTAACCCTGTATGGCATAGTTTCATTGAGCTATAAAAGCCCTTCTCTAAGTGTCCCATGAAGAAAGGTATTTGAATTTATGACTGTATAAAAGATATTAAATGATTCCAGTCCAATGAAAATATGCATTGAAAATTCAAACTGTTGTTTTCACTTCATGGGATACATTATTTGCATTAATTGAAACCTGGCTACAACAGCAACCTGTAGTTTTCAATGGTTTTTTTTGTTTTCTGTTCGACTAGTTTTTTTAGGTTCCTTCCATTTTAATAACCAGATTCTTAATATTATACTAGTAATTCTAGCTGTAGCAATTAGAGAAGAAAAAGAATATGAAGGAATTAAAGTAGGCAATGAGGAAACAAAATTATTACTCTTTGAGGCTGATATGATAGTATACTGAGATAATCCTAGAAAACCAACTAAAAAGCTAGTGGAAATAATTAATAACTTTATCAAAGTTTCAGGATACAAAATAAACCCACATAAATCTTAGCATTTCTATATATTTCCAACAAAAATCTGTAGTAAGACATAGAAAAAGAATCTCTATTTAAAATCACTCTGGACAACATAAAATATTTGGAAATCAATCTGTGAAGACAAACAGGAATTATAAGAAAATAATTACAAAACACTTTTCTCACAAATAAAACTAGATCTAAATAATTTGAAAAACATTAATTGCTCTGGGTAGACTGAACTAATATAATATTATATAATAGTATATAAATATATATTTATTAAAAATAATATAATATAATAAAAATGAAAATCCTATCTAAATTAATTCAATGCCATATCTATCAAACTACAAAAAAAACCTATTTTATAGAACTCAGAATAATATAACAAAATTCATCTGGAAGGACAAAAGATCAAGAATATCAAGGGAATTAATCAAAAAAATGTGATGGATGCTGGCCTAGCAGTACCAGATTTTAAATTGTACTATAAAGTAGTGATCATCAAAATGATCTGGTACTGGCTAAGAGATGAGAAAGTGGATCAGTGGAATAGATTAGGACAAATGACTTCAGCAATCTAGTGTTTGATAAATCCAAAGATCCCAACTTTTGAGAACTCAGTCATTGACAAAAATGCTGGGAAGACTTCCCAGTAAACATGACGACAGTCTAGATGTAAGACTCATCCTCTCCTCAGCACCCATTAACATAGACTACCTCAAAAGACCAAAAAAACAAAAATTCATGAGAACAAAAGGACTCTACAGTAGGGTTCAACATTGAAGGTACATGGGATTTGGGAATTTCCACACTATAAGGGAGTGAAAAAGCTCTCACCAAAGCTTGAGCTGATCTACCCTCCCCCACCCCACCTACAGACACAGAGTCAGAGCCAGCTCACTCCAGAATCAGCGAGTCAGTGAGGGGAAACTCTAGAATGAGTAAGGGGCACCTCTAGGCCCTTGGGAGCTGATTAAGACCACCAAAGACCTACCCCTGAGAGTAGCTACACCTGAAACCACAGCAGGCTGAAGAGTACAGACAGTGGGCGCTCACAGGAAGATAGAACAGAGAAGGGTAGCAAACAGCAGAAGCTGGGAGATTTGAGAGCTTGCTTCAACCAAAATCTTTGCTCCATAACTCCATACAAAGAGAGTCTGCCCATCTCATTCAAATTTCTGACTAAAAAGGGAAGGAAAAACCTCCACAGTGATGGCAAATTGTGCCCAGGAACAACAACCTCCCTCCAAGAAAAACAGTTCAAGGGGTTGACCCTGGAAAATTTTTACAGAGGAAAAATCCAGGCTACAGAGGAAATAGAGGAGGAAATTCAAACAAATGCACCAAAACCTTCTAAAAAATGGAAATTGTCCACAGGCTCTTGAAGAATTTAAATTGGAGCTTATAAAAAAGATGGAAGCCTTCTGGCAAGAAAAGTGGGAAATAGTTCAAAGAGAAAATAACAGTTTAAAGGGCAAGAACTCCCAATTGGAGAAATAGCTGGAAGCCACAAGATAAAAAAACAGGACAGACAAAACTGAAAAGGAAAACTAGTCTTTAAAGAACAGAATTAGGCAATTGGAAATCAATGATCTTGTAAAACAACAAGAATTAATAAAGCAAACTTAAAAGACTGAAAAATAGATGAAAACATAAAATATCTCACTAAGATGACAGATCAGGAAACAGAGCAAGGAGAGACAATATGAGAATAACTGGTCTACCTGAAAAGCCAAAAATAAACAGAAATCTTGACATCCTACCACACGAAATCATTCAAGAAAACTACCCTGATTGTCTTGAACAAGGGGGAAAACAGGCATTGAAAGAGTTCATAGAACATCCTCTACACTAAATCTTCAAAAGAAAACTACCAGGAATGTAACTGCCAAATTCAAGAGTTTTCAAGCTAAGGAGAAAATTATACAAGAAGCCAAAAAGAGACAATTCAGATACCAAGGAGCAATAGTCAGGATCACACAGGACCTGGAAGTGTCCACACTAAAGGAACACACGGTGTGGAACATGATATTCAGATAGGCAAGAGAATTGGGTCTTCAACCAAGGATCACCTATCCATCAAAACTGATTATATACTTCCAGGGGAAAGTATGGGCATTCAACAAAATAAAAGATTCCCAAGTATTTATAAAGAAAAGACCAGAACTAAGTGGAAAGTTTGATTTCCAAGCACAAACATCAAAAGAAACATGGAAATGTAAATAGGAAAGAGAGGAAAAGGGGGGGAGATATTTTTTATTCAAAATTTCTTCTTAAAGGACTACAATTAGATTAAATTATATATATATATATATCAATATATGCATAAAATGTTATTTGTAACTCTCAAAAATTATATTCACTATTATAGTAATTAGAAAAATTATTCACAGCAAAAGATTGGGAAAACAAGACGATATGCAAAAAAAGAAAAAGGGAGGGGATAATCAAAGATGCCACCAAGAGATACTTGAAGAAATAAAGTAAACAGGATAATCTTTATCACAAAAAGATATGCATAGGAAGGGGAAAGGAAGAATACTCTTATAATAAGGAGAGGAAGAGAGTACTAATAGGTAATACTTAAACCTTACTCTCAGTGAAATCAATTCTGAGTGGGAAGAGCATCTAGAATCCATTGGGATCTTTAATTTTATCTTATCCTACAGGGAAAGTGAGAAGGGAAAAAACTAAGGGCGTTAGGGGGGAGGGAGTACAAAAAGGGAAGGAAAGAGAGGGGGGAGGGAATTTAACAGAACTTAAAAAAACAAGAAGGGAACAAAAAGGGAGGGACCAGAAAGGGAAGCATATTAAGGGAGGGGATTAGAAAGATTGATTAAAAGTAAACCACTGGTTTAAAAGGACATATCAAAAGAAGAAAGGGCAGAACTATGAGAGGTTATCAAAATGCTGGGGAATACACAAGTGACAATCATAACTTTGAATGTGAATGGGATGAACTCACCCATAAAACAAAAACAAATAGGAGAGAGGATTAGAATCCAAAATTCTACCATATGTTGTCTACAAGAAACACAGCTGAGGTGGGTAGATAATCACAAGTTACAATTAAAGGTTGGAGCAAAACCTATTGGACCTCAACTGATAGAAAGAAGGCAGGAGTTGCAATCATGATATCTGACAAAGCCAAAGAAAAATAGATATGATTAAAAGGGATAGGGAAGGTAAATACATCCTGATAAAAGGGAGTATAGACAATGAGGAAATATCAACATGTATGCACCAAATGGTATAGTATCCAAAATTCTAAAGGAGAAATTAGTGGAATTGAAGGAGGAAACAGATAGTAAAACTATACTAGTGGCAGTCCTAAACCTACAACTATCAAATTTAGATAAATCAAATGAAATAGTAAATCAGAAAGAGGTAAAAGATGTGAATGAAATCTTGGAAAAATTAGAGTTAATAGATATATGGAGAAAAATAAATAGGGGAAAAGAGGAATATACCTTCTTTTCAGCAGGACATGGTACATTCACAAAGATTGACCATGTACTAGGTCATAAATACACGGCAAACAAATGCTGAAAAGTATAAATAATAAATGCAAACTTTTCAGATCATAATGCAATAAAAATAATGATCACTAAGGGTACATGGAGAGCCAAATCAAAAATTAATTGGAAATTATATCACATGATTCTCCAAAATCAATTAACAAGAGAACAAATCATAGAAACAATTAATAATTTCATTGAAGAAAATGACAATGATGAGACATCCTTTCAAAATCTATGGGATGCAGCCAAAGCAGTACCCAGGGGAAAATTTGTATCCCTGAGCTCATATATTAACAAATTAGGGAGGAGAGAGGTCAATGAAGTGGACATGTAAATCATAAAACTTGAAAGAGATCAAATTTAAAATCTCTAGATGAAAAGTAAATTAGAAATCCTAAAAAGTAAGGGAGAAATTAATAAAATAAAAAATGAAAGAACTATTGAACTAATAAATAAGACTAGAAGCTGGTAATTTGAAAAAAAAAACAAACAAAGTAGACAAAGTACTGGTCAATCTAATAAAAAAGGAAAGAAGAAAACCAAATTAACAGTATCATAGTTGAAAAGGGAGTTCTCATCTTCAATGAAGAGGAAATTAAGGCAATCATTAAAAACTATTTTGCCCAATTATATGGCAACAAATATGCCAATCTAGGTGATATGGATGAGTACTTACTAAAATATAAATTGCCTAGACAAACAGAAGAAGAAATAGAATTCTTAAATAATCCCATATCAGAAAAAGAAATTGAACAAGCCATCAAAGAACTCCCTAAGCAAAATTCTCCAGGGCCTGAAGGATTCACAAGTGAATTATATCAAACATTCAAAGAACAGCTAATCCCAATACTATACAAACTATTTGATATAATAAGCAAAGAGGGAGTTCTATCAATTCCTTTTATGACACAAATATGATACTGATTCCAATGTCTGGCAAGTCAAAAACAGAGAAAGAAAACTATAGATCAATCTCCTTAATGAACATAGATGCAAAAATCTTAAATAGGATACTAGCAAAAAGACTACAGTAAGTCATCATGAGGGTTATTCACTATGATCAGGTGGGATTTATAAAAGGAATGCAAGGATAGTTCAATATTAGGAAAACCATCCTCATAATTTACCATATCAACAAACAAACCAACAAAAACCACATGATTATCTCAATAGACCCAGAAAAAGCCTTTGACAAAATACAACACTCATTGCTATTGAAAACACTAGAAAGTAAAGGAATAGAAAGGCCTTTCCTAAAAATAATAAACATCATTTATCAAAAACCATTAGCCAACCTCATCTGCAAAGGGGATAAAGTAGATGCATTCCCTATAAGATCAGGAATAAAATAAGGATGCCCATTATCACCTCTACTATTTGACATTGTACTAGAAACACTAGCAGTAGCAATTAGAGAAGAAAAAGAAACTGAAGGCATCAAAATAGGCAAGGAGGAGACCAAGTTATCACTCTTTGTGGATGATATGATGGTCTACTTAAAGAATCCTAGAGAATCAACTAAATAGCTAGTGGAAATAATAAACAACTTTAGCAAAGTTGCAGGATACAAAATAAACTCATATAAGTCATCAGCATTTCTATATATCACCAACACATCTCAGCAGCAAGAATTAGAAAGAGAAATTCCATTTAAAATCACCCTAGGTAATATAAAATACTTAGGAATCTATCTGCCAAAACAAACACAGGAACTATATGTACACAACTACAAAACACTTTCCACACAATTAAAACTAGATCTAAACAATTGGAAAAACATTAACTGCTCAGGGGTAGGACAAGCTAACATAATAAAAATGACAATCCTACCCAAACTCAATTACTTGTTTAGTGCCATACCCATTGAACTACCAAAAAACTTTTTACTGAATTAGAAATAACCATAAAAAAGTTCATTTGGAAGAAGGAAATCATGAAAAAAAATGTGAAGGAAGTTGGTCTTGCTGTACCATATCTGAAAGTATACTATAAAGTAGGGGTCATCAAAACTATATGGTACTGGCTAAGAGACACAAAAGAGGATCAGTGGAATAGACTTGGGGTAAGTGACCTCAGGAAGACAGTCTATGACAAGCCCAAAGATCCCAGGTTTGGGGACAAAAATTTACCATTTGATAAAAACTGCTGGGAAAATTGGAAGTCAGAGTAGGAGAGACTAGGTTTGGATCAACACCTCACACCCTACACCAAAATAAACTCAGAATGAGTGAATGACTTGAACATAAATAAGGAAACCATAAGTAAATTATGTGAACACAGAATAGTATGCATGTCAAACCTTTGGGAAAGGAAAGCTTTTAAAACCAAGCAAGACTTAGAGTCACAAAATGTAAAATAAATAATTTTGATTACATCAAATTAAAAAGGTTTTGTACAAACAAAACCAATGTAACCAAAATTAGAAGGCAAGTAAGAAACTGGGAAATAATCTTTATAACAAAACCTCCTTGTATAAAAAATCAAGCCATTCTCCAATTGGTCAATGGGCAAGGGACATGAGTAGGTAATTTTCAGTTAAAGAAATCAAAACTATTAATACATACATGAAAAGTGTTCTAAATCTCTTATAATCAGAGAGATGTAAATAAAAATGACTCTGAGGTATCACCTTACATGTAGCAGATTGGCTAACATGAGAGTAAAGGAAAGTAATGAATGCTGGAGGAGCTGTGGCAAAGTCAGGACAGTAATTCATTGCTTGTAGAGTTGTGAATTGATCTAACCATTCTGGAGGGCAATTTCGAACTATGCCCAAAAGGCTCCAAGTCTCCCTGCCTTTTGATCCAGCCATGGATAGCACTGCTGGGTTTGTACCCCAAAGAGATAATAAGGAAAAAGACATGTACAAGAATATTCATAGCTGCGCTTTGTGGTGGCCGAAAATTGGAAAATGAGGGAATGCCCTTCAATTGGGGAATGGCTGATCAAATTGTGGTATACATTGGTGATGGAATACTATTATACTCAAAGTAATAATAAAATGGAGGAATTCCATGGGAACTGGTACAACCTCCAGGAAGTGATGCAGAGTGAAAGGAGCAGAACCAGGAGAACATTGTACACAGAGACTAATACACTGTGGTACAATCAAATGTAATGGACTTCTCCATTAGTGGCAATGTAGTAAAGAACACTATCCACATTCAGAGTCAAAACTCTTAGAGTAGAAACACCAAAGAAAGAGAACTGCTTGATTACATGGGTTGAGGGGGATATGATTGGTGATATGGACCCTAAATGAACATCCTAGTGCAAACATCAAAAGCATGGAAATAGTCTCTAATCAAGGACACATGTGGAATTGTGTGTCGGCTATGGGAAGGGCAGGGGGAGGGGAGGGAGGAATAGAATATGATTTTTGTAACCAAGGAATGTTTGAAATTGACCAAACATTAATAAAAATTAAAAAATAAGAAAAGAATAAAAACTGCTGGGAAAACTGGAAAACATATGGGAAATTAGTTTAAATCAACATCTTATACCCTATACCAAGATAAGTTCAAATATAAAACATAAAGAGTGAAAATTGGGTGAACATAGAATACTTATCTGTCAACTCTGTGGAGAAAGGAAGAATTTAAGCCCAAACAAGAGATAGTGAACATTACAATATAGAAATAGATTTTATTAAACTATAAATGTTTTGTACAAACAAAACCAATGCAACTAAGTTTAGAAGGGAAGCAACAAACTAGGGAAAAATTTTATAACTAATTTCTCTGATTAAAGTCTAATTTCTCAAATATATAAAGAACTAAGTAACATTTATAAGAAGCCAAGCCATTCTCAATTACAAATGGTCAAAGATATGAATAGTCAGTTTTCAGATAAAGAAATCAAAGCTATCAATAATCATATAAAAATGTTCTGACTCTCACATAATTAGAGAAATGCAAATCAAAACAAGTCTGAGGTATCACCTTACACCTAACATATTGACCAATATATCAGTATAGGAAAACAGTAAATGTTGGAGGGGATGTTGCAAAATTGGGACACTAATGCATTGTTGGTGAAGTTGTGAATTAATCTAATCATTCTGGAAGCCAATTTGGAATTATGACCAAAGGGCTTTAAAAGAAATGCATGCCTTTTGATCCAGCAATACCACTACTGGATTTGTGTCCCAAAGAGATAAAACAAAATGGGGGATGGACCTGTATGAACAAAATTATTTATAGCTGTGCTTTTTGTGGTGGCAAAAATATTGGAAACTGAGGGGATTTCCTCAATTGGGGAATGGCTGAACAAATTGTGGTATATGATGGTAATGGAATACAATTGTGCTATAAGGAATAATGAACCAGATGATTTCCTAAAGAACTGGAAAGACCCACATGAACCGATATGGCATGAAATAAGCTAGAATCAGAACATTGTACACATTATCTCAAATATTATGGGATGATCAAATGTAATGGGCTGTGCTACTAACAACAATACAACAATTCACGACAATTCTGAGGGATTTATGAAAAGAATGTTATTCACATCTAGAGAAAGAACTTTTGGAGTAGAAATGCAGAAGAAAACACATGTTTATTTAGGTATATGATTTGGGGTTTAGGTCTTATAAGATTACTATTATACAAAAATGAATAATATGGAAATAGATTTTGAATGATAAAATATGTATAACCCAATGGAATTGCTTGTCAGCTCCAGGAAGGGGGCAGGGGAAAAGAGAGGGAGACAATATGAATTGTGTAACCTTATAAAAATTAATGTGTAAATTTATTACTGGAATTAAAAAAATTTTAATTAAAAAATAAAAACATATTCTTTAATGTCCTTTTTTTCTCTCTTTTCTCTCTCTTTTCTCCTTCTTTTCCTCCTTTCTTCTCATTTCCTTCCTTTCCTTCCTTCCCTTACTCCTTTATCCCCTTCCCTTTTCTTCTTTCCTTTTCTTCTTCCCTTTCTTTCTTCCTGCCTTTCTTTATTTTTCTCTATTTTATCTTCTCCTTATTCCCCTCCCCATTTTGGGGGAAAAATACTAAACAAAGCCTTTAAATAAATAAATAGTTAAGCACACTAACAGTACCAAAAAATATATATCACAATCTGCAGAGATAGTTTTTCAGAACTCCAAGAAATCCCATCTCAAGGACAATCCCTGGTTAATGTGTACACTAATTCATTCATTATGAGGCATCTTCTATTCATGAGGAAGTATGTTCCTTGAGGAGGAGAAACCAAGAAAAAATGAGGAGGTCCCTTCACTCAAAGAATTGATAATATGGATGATGAAAATGATGCTTTGTCACTTGTCTGGAAATTGGATTTTAATCCAATTCCAAGGATGGGAAAACAAATGGAACTGAACATGGTGTACCTTCCTAAAGGATTAAAGAATCATATCTTTACAGGCAAAAGACAACTTGAAGGCATCTGATTTCAAATCCTTCACTTTACAGATGAGTAAATTGAGACCTAGAAAGGATGATGACTTGGCCAAGTCACATGGTTAATATATTTCTGCTGAAGTAGTCCCAAAAGGGGGGGGGGGGATAATAAAATTGAAGTAGATAAAGCAGATAAATCCCTGCCTGCATTTTGAAGGGAACAGACTCAGCTTCCCTCCCCTCAGGAGGTCAAGCTGCTTATGCAGGCAGCAGAAAAGGTTCTACTTAGCTTGGAGATGAGAATTAGGAAGGACAGGAAACAAAGGAATTTCAGGAATATCAAAGAGGTCAAGATGGAATGCAGGATAACATATGGCTGACTAGGGCTAATTGATTGAATACATGTGAAAATAAACAAAAACAACCCCTAAATGACAACCCCCAAATAAATCTGAGGATTGGCCCCCCCATCACTGACCTCACATTCCTGTGTTAAAGTTTGTTTGTCAGATAAGAACATATATGTGAAAGGAAATAACTTTGTATCTTGTAACTTATATAAACTGTCTCATAATGTTAGTCTGAAGCAGCTTCCACTAGGGAAGTCTGTCCCAGCTGGTAGATTTTTTATTTGTTCTTTTATTAATAAATCATGGTTCCAATAATTGAAATTCTGGGTGTTGGACTCACTTTATGAAATGCCCCACTTCAGTTGGAGGCTCCAGCGAGATCTCGAGCCCAGACACCAGGAGGTGCTGTAAGAGAGTATGTGTGTGTGTGTGTGTGTGTGTGTGGTGTGTGTGTGTGTGTGTGTGTGTGTGTGTGTGTGTGTGTGTACTTGCATGTGTGTGCTTGCATGGGGGAGAGTTCTCTAGGCTCATGACATATAGCTAAATGACTGGGGTTGTAACCCAAATCATACATGGGCAGGTTTTGCTAAGCTGGGGCCTGTGAAGGAGTCTTGAACCCTTGTCCCCTTCAGGGGTGTTTCTGAGTGTGGACTTGGAGAGTATGCAGTTTCAACTCCCATGAGGGATTGGATCAGAAATCCAAGGAAGTGAATTGTGTCCTCTCTGGAGCCTGCCCCTGGTTCTGGTATTTGAGATTTTGAACAAAATTTAGGCTGATTTTGGAACCATCTGTTCTGTTCTGGTAAGTTAGCTCTGTTTCTCTAGAATTCTGTTTTGTTTTGCCCCAGGACCTTTTATACTCTAGGAGTCTGTTTGCTTGAAGGTTCTGTCTTGAAGTTCTGTTAGGACCCCTAGAGTCCTGTTTTGCCCTGGTATACTGTTTGGCTTTGCAGTTCTGTTCTGTTCTGTTCTGGGTATTTGGATCCAGAAGAGGCTGTTGGATTGCTGATTGCAGCTTTAATCCCGCAGTCAGATCCAAGAAGAGACGTCTTCTGGGACTGCAGGAAAATCTTAGGGTTTGGGTGTACGAGTGTGTGATTAAATGTATGTCCTGTAGATTTATGTTGTCTTTGTTTTATACTTGTATGTTTTTCTATAATGAGTCAGTCCTCATCATCAAATTTGGGAACTCCATTATAATGTGTCCTTAAGAATTTTTGGTATTTTAAAAAAGCAGCTGCTGATTATGGAATTCAGGTTTCCCCTTGTACCCTCCTCACTTTATGTGGATTGGAGTGGCCTACTTTGGGGGTCGAAGGGCCCCCAGAGGGGACTACAGATCTCTCTGTGTCCAATGTGTTCCAGAGAGTAATATCTGGAAAACCAGGGCACTCTGATCAGATTCCATATATTGATGTTTGGATAAATTTACTTACAGACACCCCAAAGAAATTGAAGTCTTGCCTTTTGGGACAAAATTACTCTGCTAAAACAGAGGCTGCTTTGCTAACTAATTCACTCTCCAGAGAAGGAAAGTGCAAACCTCCTATAGGGGGAAAGAGCCCTCCTTCCCCTGTGCTCCAAGGAGACCCTGAGAAGTCACCTACCTATGTGAAAAGGGAACCCTTATTATCACAACCCTTACCCCCATTCCCTTCATCATCTCTGTCCCTACCTTTGGCACCCCTGGCATACCCTTTGGTCTCTCTCCACCCCACTCTTCCTTCAGGGTCCACACCCATGACCAGTCTACCCTGTACATGACTGTGTACCCCCTATCATTATGCTCAAAATTCAGGACAAGCTGGGGTAAGGATTGTTGCTAAATCCCAGCTGCCTTATGGCAGGTAGGACCTGGGATAGGGGATGATCCACAGCCTCTCCTGATTTATGCCCCTTTCTCTTCCACAGACCTCTATAACTGGAAGAATCAGAATCCTACCTTCTCTGATAAACCCGAAGGGCTGATTTCTTTGCTTGAAACAGTTTTCTTTACCCATAATCCCACTTGGGATGATTATAAGCAGTTGTTACAGGTTCTGTTCACCTTTGAGGAATGGGATGGAATAAAGCAGAAGGCTGTTAAAACTATCCTGGAGCAAGATGGCCAACCGACTACCGACCAGCACCGCATAGAGACTATCTTTCCATCCACTAAACCAGACTGGGATTTTAATTCTGATCAAGGTAAGGAGGCTCTCAATCGGTATTGCCAGACTCTACTAAGGGGACTCCAGGCTACAGCCAGGAGGCCAACCAATCTCTCTAAAGTAAGTGAAGTATCCCAGGGTCCAGATGAGTCACCCTCAGCCTTCCTTGAATGCCTCATGGAGGCCTATAAGACCTACACCCCAGTGGACCTCGAGGCTCCCGAAAATCATAGGGCAGTAAATATAGCTTTTGTGGCCCAGTCAGCCCCCGATATAACCAGAAAATTACATAAATTGGAGGGATTTAAGGGAAAACTGTTATCTGAGCTCATGGAAGTAGCTCAAAAAGTGTTCAGTACTAGGGATGGGACTGATAACTGAAATACTAAAAAGGCAGCTAGGGCAGTTCTAGCAGCATTAGCTGATGAGAGAATATACCATCCTAATAAGGCATGGGATGGAAAGAAGAGAAGCAATGGGGATGACAGAGGAAGGGGGAGAGGTGATGTTTAGAAATGAATGCCCCTATTGCAAAGAGATCAATGAGCTTAATGTAAGGAAAAGGGCCTTTGGAAAAATGAGAGCCCAAAAAGAGCAACAGGCAGGGAGATTGTCCCTCAGCTGTTGGGTTGATGGGGCCAAGGCTCAGCCAGCCCCCAAGAGCCCATGGTTAAGTTAAAAGTGTGGAGGGGCAAGATGGTGGTGACTTTCCTAGTCAACACCAGGGCCACTTATTCTGCTTTGCGCATTGATCCTGGTCCATATTCTTCCTGGAATATCTGGAATTCAAGGTGCTAATGGCTATATTGAATCCTACCCCTGGACTACATTACACACAGTAGATCTTGGAACAGGGACAGTGACTCGCTCCGTCTTGGTCATGCCCGATTTCCCCAATCCCCTTGGAATGCCCTTCTTTTACCTGTGCAAAAACCTGGCACCCTGGACTATCACTCAGTTCAAGATCTCAGAGAAGTTAATAAGAGAATTGAAACTGTCCATCCTATAGTACTGAACCCTGTTAAGCCAGCTTCCACCAGATCATACTGTCTTGGATCTCAAAGACATGTTCTTCTCCATCCCCTTGGCCCCCATTAGTCAGCCAATCTTTGCTTTTGAGGACCCCATGGAGGGAAAGGGGGAGATAACTTGGACTCAAATTCCACAAGAGTTCAAAAATTCCCTAACCCTTTTTGGAAAGGCCCTGGGGAGGGATTTATTGGCATTCAGAGAAAACCATTCTGATGTCACCTTGCTCCAGAATGTGGATGATTTGCTTTTGGCCACCCCAAGTGCCGAGTCTTGTAAGACTGCTACTCTCCACTTGTTGGAATTGCTGAGCACCCTTGGTTATAGGGTCTCAGCCAAGAAAGCACAGCTCTGCACCACCTCTGTCACCTATCTGAGCTATGAGCTGGAAGTGTGAGGGGGTGTGAGGAAATTCTCCTGTGCCCCGATCCAGATGATCCTCAATATCCCCATGCCCAGAACCAAGTGGCAGGTACAGGAATTTTTGGGGACAGTGGGGTACTGTAGGCTGTGGATCCCAGGATTTGCAGAGATTGCTAAACCACTGTATGCAGCTACGGCTGGCAAGCTAGAAACCCTGGAGTGGACAGAGGACTGTCAGTGTGCCTTTAATCAACTGAAAGCAGCCTTGGTGAGTGCTCCTGCCCTCGGGTTCCCAAACCTATCTAAACCTTTTCACCTCTTCATAGACCAACATAGGAGGGCAGCATTGGGGGTCATCACCCAGTACATTGGACCATGGTGGAGGCCTGTAGCTTATGTCTAAGAAGCTGGACCCTGTGGCAGCAGGATGGCCTAACTGTCTCTGGGCTATGGCTGCCACTGTGCTCTTGGTCAGGGAGACTTCGAAACTCACTTTGGCCAAGACGTGGTAGTGACAGCACCACACTCAGTGGAGTCCCTGCTTAGAAGTCCTCCAGAGAGATGGCTCTCTAACACCCACATTACTCAGTATCAGGCTCTCCTGCTCAACCCCCCTACAGTGACTTTTTCTAAGACTCAGACTTTGAATCCAGCCACCCTCCTCCCAGAAATGGGAAAGGAGGCAGTAGCGACTCACAATTGCTTACAAATTTTGGATTCCCTGACCAGTTTGAGCCCTGATTTGACTGATGTTCTTATGTCTATGGCTACCCACACCCTCTTTGTGGATGGTAGCAGCTTCGTACAGGATGGGATATGCTATGCTGGAGCTGCAGTGGTGAAACCCCCAAGGGTGATCTGGGCACAGTCCCTGGGAAATGGGACCTCAGCCCAAATGATTGCATTAACACAGGCTTTATGTTGGGGAGCAGGGAGTCTGTTAACATTTATACATACAGCCGATATGCATTTGCCACTGCCCATGTCCATGGGGCACTGTACCAGGAATGGGGATTCCTCACTGTGGGAGGCAAAGATATCAAGAACAGACCTGAGATTCTGGCCCTCCTAGAGGCTGTGTGGCTCCCCTCTCACCTTGCCATCATCCATTGCAAGGGACATCAGAAGGATGATTCCCCTGAAGCTGTAGGTAATCACCTGGCTGACAAGACAGCGAGGGCTGTGGCCTTGCAGCCTGTGTCTCCCATTCAAGCCTCACCCATCGGTATGCCATGAGATCCCCCAGTCCTTTATTATTCTCCTGACAACTCAGAATGAGGTAAGAGGCTGGGTGCCACCCCGAATTCAGATGGATGGCTGGTCCTGCCAAATGGCAGGACTCTCTTGCCAAAAGCAGTAGGGAGACAGCTAGCAAAAAGAATAAATGACACCACATATATGGGAGGCCCAAAATTGAGTGATATGCGGGACAGAGACTTTTTCTTTCACAATATGCACCAAATCTGCAAAGACATCACTTCAAGATGTGAAACGTGTTCGTGGTTTAATCAAAAGGGGGGGCCGAAGGAACCAGGGGGCACCAGGTTAAGAGGGTTGGAGCCAGGTGAGGTAGATTTTACAGAAATTAAGTCAGGGAAATATGGGTACAGGTATCTTTTAGTCCTGGTAGACAATTTTTTGGGATGGGTAGAAGCATATCCAACAAAATATAAAACTGCCTCAGTAGTAGTTAAGAAATTAATATCAGAGATCATTCCTAGGTTCGGGCTCCCACTGGGAATACGGCCAGATAATGGGACTACTTTTGTAGCTAGGGTGATTCAGCAATTGGCTAAGACCCTTAGCATAAATTGGAAATTACATTGTGCATTTCGGCCCCAAAGTTCAGGACAGGTTGAATGAATGAACCACAAATGAAGGAGACCCTGACAAAATTGGTCCTAGAGTCTGGAGATAACTGGGTAAGCCTCCTCCCCTTTTCCCTCCTGAGGGCCCAGTGCACACCATATATACAAGATATTACCCCATTTGAAATTCTGTTTGATCAACCACTTCCCCTCCTTCCTAAATTGGGATTAGAAAATTTAACTGAATGTGATAAACAATATTTGTTCTCTTCCCTGAAGGCTTTGGATAAGCTCAGGAAAACTATCAGTCAAACTGTCCAAGCTGCTCATCCCTCACCCCCTGAATGTGACCCATTTACAGGTGAACCAGGAGATCTTGTGTGGGTTCAGAAGATTCCTGCAGGGACTCTCAAACCGCGGTGGACTGGACCTTACATGTGTAATGTTTATTGGGAAATGAAATGGGGGGATTAGGAAAAACTGGGGATAAAGTGAGGTTTGTATGGGGTATGGATGAGTTGAGGGAAGAGAAGGAATATTGCTTGGTGATGCAAAGGAGAGAGATTTCCCCTGCTGAGAGGAAGCAGCAGGGGTCCAATAAGGTCTGTTTGTCATTGAATGACTAAACTGATGTTCAGCTCCCTCTATGCCCAGAAAAGATAGTTCACTTATCTGACTGCAAATTCAAATAATATAAAGTTTAATAACCAGTTGGGATTGGAGTTTTTTTCTCAGATTCAGAGCTGAGGCCAGGCCCCAGAGGCTGGCGGAGGGTTTCTCCCACTCCTGTCTACTCTATATCAGTTCTCACTTTGCCTAATTCAGAATCTTAGCAGTAAACAGAAAGCAAACAAGAACAGTTATGACCTTCAGAAGTGATTGGGCCTGAATCTTTCGGCTGAACCAAGAAGAGGCACACTACACCAGACTGGGCTGAACCAGCTCCACCCTCCTCCAATACCAGGCAGGAAATCAAACCCAGCAGAAAGGAAGTGCTCGTCACAAGACCCAACTGCCACTCCCAGTTGGTCCTTCCCCCACCAACTGTCAGTCTTGTTTCCTTTCCACACGTGATAATACTAACCACCCTTAGAGCTGTAAAGGTGGCAGGAAAGAAACACTAGATCCTCGTGTCTCAACTGAAACCTGTTAAACCAAGGGCAGCAGCACAAGGAGCAGAGCAGTAGAAGGCCACCAAAAACTCAGATCCCCTAAAGATCAAGATTCATCGACATTGGGAAAGGGAGGATGGGGTGGGGCTATGCTTGGACTTGTACTCTTGGGATTTTTGGAAATTAGTCTACCCTTTCAGGTAGTTCAATACCAATGAGTAGTCAGTAGGATAGGGGATGGAAAGAAAATAGTTAGTGCCAGACCAACCTGGGAAGGGAAAGCCCCCAAATTCTTTTTGACCTGTGCTATTTACTTGAGAGTAAGTGGATAGATCCCTCACATACCCTTTCATGCGCAACTTCAGCTGGGACTCTGTATCTAGTGGGAACCCCTGTTTATGCTTGCCTATCCACGGGGCCACTGTCATGCAAATCATCAGGAGAATTCTATTGTGCAGCCTGGGGATGTGAAGGCGTCACCCTGTGGCAGCAGAGAGACCTCGATATTATACTACAAAGGGAACAAAGCATGGGCTGGGATGCCCCCCTTGATTCCAGAAATCCCCTTTCCCTAACTATTAGAGACCCAGTGGATAAGGGATGGCTACTAGGCTGGACATGGGGACTTAGGCTGAAGACAAAAGGCAAGGATCCAGGGATAGAATTTACAGTGCAGCCAGTAGCTGACAAAATGCAACCCTCACCGGTCGGCCAGAACCGAGAGGTCCTTGTAGGATTTGGGCTGGAACCCACCCCCACTGTCTCCGCACCTGGGAGACCGTTTAAGACTGCCATAAAGCAACCTCACAGAGAGCAATCCCTCCTTACCATGCTCACAACCGTCTTTTCCTTCTTGAATGCCAGCGCCCCCCAGACAATCGGACTGTTGGCTCTGTTTGAACCCTCAACCTCCATATTATGTTGGTATTGGGGCTCAGGGGTTCCTGTCTCCCTCGGTATCCCCAAATGCTTTGTATATCGCCACGATTACTGATGTTGAGGCCAAAGTCAATGTAAGTGGGGACATGAGCCAATTCTTACCTTAGGGGATTTGCAAGGCAATGGCACTTGTTTTATGGAGTCTGGGGCAGATCTAAGTCATTCATTTCTTGCTCCCCACTGTGTCAGCATTGTCACCGCACCTAATATTGATTCTTATGAGAACTGGTACTTGAAAGCCCCTCCTGGAACATGGTTCACCACAGGTCTCATGCCTTATTTATCTCCTCATACCTTAAGAATAAAGGATGCTGTAGGTGACCCTGTAATTTGCATCCTGATTCATATTATTTCCCAGGTTTACTATTATTCAGGTGAAGGAGGTAGCGAGCACTTTGAAAGGATGCAGACCAGTGAATACCTGATGGACCTTATCAGATGTCGTAGAGTGCCAATTCTCATCCCAATCTTGGTAGGGCTGGGTATAGGAGGAACTGCAGCTCTAAATACTGCCACCCTGGTTCAGGGAAACCAGAATTTCCAGTCTCTCTCTCCACAAATTGATTTAGACCTTAGTGAATTAGAAATGTCTATTAATTTCCTGGAAAAATCACTGTCCTCTCTGGCAGAAATGGTTCTCCAAAATATGCGGGGACTTGACCTCCTTTTCTTTAAGCAGGGGGAGCTCTGTGTGACATTGGGAGAATCCTGTTGTTTCTATGCTAATCATTCTGGGGTTATACAGGAATCTTTAACCCAGCTCCAGGGAAGGATACAAGAGAGGGAACGGATTAATACTCAACCCAGCAACTGGTATTCTAGTCTTTTCTCTTGGTCTCTTTGGCTGACTATCTTGATCATGGCCTTGGCAGGACCACTCATATTAGTAATAGTGGACCTCTTGATAGGATCCTGCCTGATTTGTCTTATGACCTATATCTGACAGCTTCTTCAGGCTGTTAAGCTTTTGGTCTTATGATCACATTATTCTCCTCTCTGATGAGTCAAGGGTTTGACTTATGAACAAGAAGAGGAGGGAATGAAGTAGTCCCAAAAGGGGGGGATAATAAAATTGAAGTAGATAAAGCAGATAAATCCCTGACTGCATTTTTTAGGGAACAGACTCAGCTTCCTCCCCCCAGGAGGTCAAGCTGCTTATGCAGGCAGCAGAACAGGCTCTACTTAGCTTGGGGATGAGAATTAGGAAGGACAGGAAAAAAAGGAATTTCAGGAATATCAAAGAGGTCAGGATGGAATGCAGGATAATGTATGCTGACTAGGGCTAAGTGATTGAGTACATGTGAAAATAAACAAACCCTAAATAACAACTACTAAATAAATCTGAGGATTGGCTCCCCATCACTGACCTCACATTCCTGTGTTAAGGTTTGTTTGATTGTCAGATAAGAACATATATGTGAAAGGAAATAACTTTGTATCTTGTAACCTATATAAACTTTTCCATAATGTTAGTTTGGGGCAGCTTCCACTAGGGAAGTCTGTCCCATCTGGTAGATTTTTTATTTGTTCTTTTATTAATAAATCATGATTCTGATAGTTGAAATTCTGGGTGTTGGCCTCACTTTATGACGTGCCCCATTTCACTGCCCCTGGGTTAAAAAGACCTAACCATTTCTAGGGTTTAAAGAAAATTCCTCCCTAGCATTTACTAAACAAGTCACCAATAAAAGTTTTAGGTAAACTTCTAATAACATTTGAAGAGATTCTCAAATATCCCCTTAATAATTTTATTATGAAATATAGTAGCCAATAATTAGTCTTTTGTATAGGATGGGGAAAATGAGAGAGAGAAAATAATTTACCAATGTCTGAAATGTAAGTTAGTGATAGAGCCCTGCTTTAAGTTTGGCATTCTGGTTTTGTGACTTCCTCCTACAGTCTACCTGGAGTATTTTTCCAGATGGTGACATTGGAAACCATCTCTAGCTAATACATCTTTGCAGCTCTAGCTAATTACATCTAATTAATACATCTAGAATAGAAAAGATTATGGAAAGTGAAATGAAGGAAGAGGAGGTTGTAATAGTGGCTAAAGAGCAGTTACTTGGAGAACAAAGGAGCAAAGGCATTCAATGGAGAAAAAATGTTAATCAATAATTAACCAGTGTCTGTTCAGCACCAATTCTATGCCAAGTGCTATGTTAGGTATATGCATTCTGCAGAACTACCTAAGTTTCAATTGTGTGTGTGAGGAAGCAAATACCATTACAGACACTTAAAAATTTGCTGAGCATGTTTGATGTCTACAAAAGATGAAAATATATTTTTAAAATGAACAGATTAATAACAATCACATGGGAAATGGAAAACAAACCACAGTGAAAGTATAAATTGTTCTGCAAGTGAAAGAAATTAGCCCTTCCAGGGTAAAATTTAAAGGGGGGAGAGAGAGGGAAATTTTATAGTAATTTTTCCTTTTTGTCCAATGAAAGCAGTGTTGGATAGTATTAACTAGAGTCAAAGAGAAACTCCCAAACTGAAGGTGAATCCTGAGTCCTATCCTTACTACATGTGTACCACTGGACAAATTCCTTGCTGAGCCTCAGTTTTCTGCTCTCAAAAATGCTAATAATAATAATATCTACTTAAATGTTTCCTATGAGCTGTGCTTTTTTGTGGTGGCAAAAATGGAAAATGAGGGGATGCCCTTCAATTGGGGAATGGCTGAACAAATTGTGGTATCTGTTGGTGATGGAATACTATTGTGCTCAAAGGAATAATAAACTGGAGGAATTCCATGGGAACTTGAACGATCTCTGGGAACTGATGCAGAGTGAAAGGAGCAGAACCAGGAGAACACTGTACACAGAAACTGAAACATTATGGCACAACCAAATGTAATAGACTTTGCTACTAATAGTAATAATACAATGATCCAGAACAATCCTGAGGGACTTGTGAGAAATAATGCTATCCACATCCAGAAAAAGAACTGTGGGAGTAGAAACACAGAAGAAAAACAACTGCTGAGTACATGCATGGAGGGGGATATGATTGGGGATGTATACTCTAAATGATCACCCTAGTGCAAACATATGCAACGTGCAAATAGGTTCTGATCAAGGACACATGTAAAACCCAGTGGAATTGCCCATCTGCTATGGGAAGGGGTGGGGGGAGGGGAGGGAGGGAAAGAATATGATTCTTGTATTCAAAGAATAATGTTCTAAATTGACTAAAATTTTCAAAAAAAAGTTTCCTATGAGCCTCAAATAACATAATATAGGCAAACTATTCTGAGACCTTACAGTGCTATTCATATGTAAGCTTTAGGAAGAGTTTCTATCTAAAGATTGCAGGTAACTAAATATGATACTTAAAAGGGCCAGATTTTCTTTTAAATGCATTATTTTGATTCTCCTAGGTATAAATCTTTCAATATGATATTATGTGATTCCTACAAATAATGATAGCTAACATTTATAAAATTCAAAAAGTACTTTACAAATATTATCTCCTTTGATCCTCCCAGTAACCCAATAGTACCTCTAAGGTAGGTGCTACCATTATTCTCATCATTTTACAGATGAAGACACCGAGGTTGACAATGTAATTGCTTTGTCCAGGATCACAGACATAGTGGGGAAGAAAAGAAAATTAGCATTTATATAGCACCTATTGCATGCCAGGAACTGTATCTGTGTATATATGTATATGTCGCATGCATAATCTCTCTATGCACTATATTTTATAATCTCTATACATGTTATATATGTATATGTCCATGTATAATCTATATATGCTGTATATATGTCTATATATTATATTATATTTATATATATATATTATGTCCAGGATATAATATATGGAGATATATATATGTATATATGGTACCTACTATGTGCCAGGCACTGGGCTAACTGCATTTGCAAATTCTATCGTGTTTGATTCTTACAACTCTACAAAGTAGATGCTTTTATTATCCTCATTTTATAATTAAGGAAACTGATTCAAATAGCTGTTCAGTCACTTGCCCAGGGTCATACAGATTTGAAATGTGTGAGGCCATTTTCGAACTCAAGTCTTCCCAACTCTAGGCATAGTGCTCTTATCTACTGTGCCATTTTCCTGCTAAAAGGAAGAATTTGAGAAAGGATTTGAACTCCACCCTTCTTGAGTCCAAGTTCTAAAATAAATTTGTTAAACTATAAGTTTTTTCTTTATGGCTTAAGGTTATCCTCATAAATGCAGATGATGGTTTTAGTAGCATTTTTAAATGGTGATGATGTCAGGATGTACCAAGATGCATTGGTTTGTGCCCCTTCACTTATAAACCTCAGAATTCTAAACTTAAAATCATTGTTTCTGATTTTTATGAGGTTCTTTCTTGATCATGCTTGTTGTGAATCAGAGACAGTTTAGACTGTCAAATCTGACTGAAGTGTGATGATGAGGAGAGAGATGGACAGTGTCTAACGTTGTTGGGTTGTAAGGCATCATTTCTTGTAGCTAGTCCATTTGTAGCCTAGTCCATTGCTTCTCTGGGGAGCTAGATGGTTCTGGACTAGAGCTTGAGTCCTGGAGTCAGGAAGACCTCCATCCTCAGACACTTACTAGGTGTGCAATGCTGAGCAAGTCACTTAACTGATATCTGTCTTAATTTTTTTCAATGGAGATAATAATAGTACCTGAAGCACAAATGAAATATAATATTTTACAGGACTTAATGCAATGCCTCACACATTTTTAAGTGCTTGCCTAGAAGATATTGCTTCCTTTTTCTTTCTAGAATTGTCTAGTCCCTTTTGATTTGCTGTGCCTTAAAAAATCAGAAGATCCAGATTCATAATAATTGTATGTAAAGTAAGAGTAAATGGGATCAAAGTAAGAATCTGAAAGATTTTCCTGCAAATAAAATGAATTCACTTTAGTGCATGAGTCTTGTAGCATTTGCTTTTTCCACTCAGAGGTCTTTTTATTTTCTTGCTATTTAGAGTTCTTGGCTATATTCTAGAAAGCAAAAGTTGCCAGAAAAATGAACTCCAGATTAAGTGAAGTGTCTTTTGTAGTACTTAACAGTCCTGACAATTAGCACTGTCCCATAAGCCTAAATTGTGAGAAGAAAAAAAAAATCTGGTTGCAGCCAAATAAGAAAATTAATAAAAAATGAAGACATGACCTGATATGCTAGTTTTATTATTATTATTATTATTATTATTTCTTCAGGCCACAGCTGCTTATTATCGCAAATACTTTATAGCTGTAATTTTGTGGAAAAGAGACAAAGAGAATTATGGGGGTTGGGAGAAATGATATAATGTGGACTTTAGCTGGAGTTCTCTCCCTCATTCTGGGACCTCTACAACTGGCACTGTTGTCCTAGTTGAGCAAAATCATGGTCCTTTTTGGGACCTGGCCTGACATCTTAGGAAACATCTGTTCTGTACTCGACACCCATAAAGTCATAGAAAATTAGAACTGGAAGAATTATGAGATTTAGAGCTGTAATAGACTGCAGAATTCATCTCAGCTAACTCCCTCCTTATTCCAGATGAGGAATCGGGCCCAGAGGAGCAATGCTACTTGCCTAAGGTCACACAGCTGGTAACTAGCAAAGCTAGGAATTAAATTGAGGTTCTCTGATCACAAATCCACTAGCAATCTTAGAGAACACCCAGTAAGTAGGTGAAAGGATGATAAGATCATTGATTTAGAGCTGGAAAAAGCAAGAGAGGCCCAAATCTTCCTTTTACAGATAAGGAAGCAGAAGGTCGGAAAAGTTAAGTGATTTAGCCATGGTCACTGTGACCTTAGATACTGAAAGAGATGAAGTTTGGACAAAATTTCCCCCCTTCATTTCACATATGAGGAACTGCTATTCAGAGAAGTTTATGAGAAGGCCTTAGATTCAAACTTAAGTCCACTGAACTTTGAAGGAAGGAAAGGAACATGTATGAATCATTTATAATGCACATATTAAGCATATGATAAAGAGTATATAATAAAATAAAAACATAATAATATATGCCAGGTACCATGCTTAGGCAGTGTCTCAGCATCATCTCGTCACAGATTTTCAAGGTTTTAGAGGTTATCTATGAAGAAATGGAAGAAAGTGGAGGATGGTTCCATAACAATTTATTCAAGTTTATATGGGTAGTCATGTGGAGCTGGGATTTGAACCCAGGTCCACCCTATTTACTTACAACTCTCATCTTACAAAGAAGAAAACTGAGGAAGAGGGAGAATATGGAATTTTCCCAAGATTTTGTGAATCTTTTTTTTCTCAGCTATTTTGTTCTCAAAGAACTCTGATCTCCCATCTTCCCATTCAGGTCCTTTTTCATTATGCCATGTTGGTTCTCTACTCTCAAGTAGAAAATCCAAATTCCTTTATCATGACTGATAACTCTCAGGCAAAGAAAACACAAGTTGTATTCCCAAGGTGGCATCAAAATGGATCATTGTATACATAAAAAAATGTTTTATTTGCTTACAATGGATTTAGTTTGGAACTTTCCTGGAGGGGATGGAGTGAAAAAAATTACTATACCAAAGCCAAACTCAGACTGGCCCATATATGCAAGCATATAAGATGTTACCAAATAATCTGCCTATCCTGATTTCTGCACCTCAATGACCTATAGCAATTTGGCCCTGGGCTGAGTCTCTGATCCCATACTACAGCTTTTATATAAGATTCCTGGATGAGGACATCTTGGAAATGGATATTGGTACTATAAGATATTACTAAGACCTCTGAATCAACTTCTTTTTGCCTTTGTGTGTGTGTGTGTGTATGTGTATGCAATTACTAGAAAAAGCCATGGGTTTGGACAAAGAGATCATGTATTCAATTCCAACCTCAGTTTCTAATTGCATAACATCTTTTTAAAAAGTGCTCTTAGTATCATTTTCTTTATCAGGAAAAGGAGGAGGTTAGATCAGCTGATCCTTAAATCCTTCTCTAGTTATAAATCTAGCCTCCACTGGATCTTTCATTAAAAAAAAAAAAAAACTCTTGAGAATATGAAAGATTTTAGACCAATAAAACTTTGACCACAATCTTATCACGATTTTGTCTTAACTTCCTGACTGGCCCTTACTATAACCATTAACTATCATATTGTTGATATTTATTTGGTCATTCAGTTTCATCTGACCCTTCATGTCCCAGTGGACCATAGAATTTCAATACTGTCTAGAAGATTTTCTTGGCAAAGATATTGGAGTGGTTTGCCATTTCCTTCTGTAATGAAATAGGGAAAATAGAGATTAAGTGACTTGCCCAAGGTCATACAGCTAATGACTGCCCATGGCCATATTTTTAATTCATATTCCTGGCTCCAGGTCCAAAGCTCCATCCACTGAGCCATCTGGCTTCCCCTTCATTTTCTACCCACTGCTTAAACTTGGTTCTCCTTCTACATCCTTTCCTTGGCCCTCTATTCTTTCCCTTCCACATCCTCATTTAGCAATTTCATCCCCTACAAGTTCTCATCTCTATGTCCGAATTTTGGTCTCTAACAGTAAATTCTTATTAGCACTCTAGTCCTATATTTTTAAGTTACCTTTGACAAATCTACACTTGGATTCCCTATTCCATCCTCTAGCACCTTAAATTCAACAGGCTAAAAATGGATCTTCTTGTTCTTCTCTAATAATTTGCCCTCAGCTCCTAATATCCATATTCCTATAGAAAGGAATAACTTCCACAAACCCACAAACTGAGAGTCATTGTGTACCCTTCCCTTTCTTACTACCCCAACATTCTTGTAATTTCTAAATCCTGTTCAATCTATGTCCACAATCTATCCCCCATCTGTCCCCTCCATGGCAATCCCATTACATCCCTAATTCTGGCTCATCTGACTTCTTACCTTTTTTTTTATTGCACTAGCTCCCTAAATTCGTGTTTCAGTGTCTCTCTCCATTCTGTATTTCACAATGCCTTGAGTGTAATCTTCCCAAGGCAATTCTCTTGTCCCATTATAACTCCATTCAAAACTCTTCAATGGTTCTTCATTGCCTACTCAGTGTTATGAATATATTTCCTAGAATATAAGTTCTTCTACAATCTGACTTCAACCAATCCTTTCCAACCTATTTCACATTACTTTCTTATGTCTTCCACTTCTGGTCAAACTAGGTTATATACTATCATCACTCTTATCCTACCTCTCTAATCTCCATGTTTTTGCTCACTCATCCCCTCTGCCTTAAATGGTCTACAATTCATACTCAGTTAAACTGTTGAAATCCCACCTTTCTGATAAAATTCAAATCAGGAGCTGCTTCCTCCCTGAATTCTTCCTTTATTCCCACAGCTTAAAGTCATCACTTTTCTCATTAGCTTTCTCATAGTGGTGTATAAGTTCCTTTGAATTTTTAGTATTCTTCTTCATACCCTAGTTATTTTTGTGTATGTATTTTATCTTCCTTACTTAAAATGATTTTTCATTCTTTGAGAAAGTGCTTTTTCTGCCCTCTAAAGGAAGATAAATTTTAGAAATAAAAAAATAATTTAACAGTAGATGTTCTTTTCAGATCTAAAAGCAAAATGTTATTTATAGTCACTAAAAATCTTTTGATTTATACATCTTCTTTTATTCTACCATATAAATTGCAGTTTCTTTTCTAAACCCAACAATCTGAAATATCTATCTCATATATTTTGAGTGAATCTCTAAATTATATGTATTATGGTTCCATAAAAATAAAAAATCTGTAGAATATGAGCAAATAATGTTAATACCAATATAAAGTAAATCTGGATTTGAGTTCATAGAACTAATAATAGATAGGAATGGTAAGATTTGAACTCACTTTCTCCTGCCTATAAGAATGTCCATCTATAATACATCAGAAATGCCATAAAAACGATCTCAGAAATGAGTAAGACATTGAACAAGATATCTTCTAAAGTTATTTCAAATGCTAGAAATTTATAATACAATTCCTTGATTGTAGAGACTATTCACATTGTTTTTTGTTATCCAAGTACTATACATTGAATGTTGTAGCTATCTTAAAAAAATAATTGTTGAATAGAATTGAACTGTTTAGGTTTTAGTTTCAACAGTATTATTTGTCTAAGTATTATGATTATTACTAATAATGTTCATTTATCCATTATGTACCATGAATTTCAAAGGACTTTTCATTTCTATAAATAATTTTGTTTAGTAACTGTAGGAATGTTTCATAGTTATTTGAGTATGGTTCTCTTTCACTTGAGTATTGAATTTGGATGTTAAATTTGATGTTCATCTCTATTTTTTTCCCCAATTAGTAATTCTCGAAAGTCCTCTATATCATTAAATTTTCATTTTCCCCGTGTAGGATTACAGTTATATTTTCTGAATAGGTTATCCTTGGGTGTAGTCCTGACTTCTTTGCTTTTTGGAATAACATATTCCAAGCCTTCCATTCCTTTATAAAACATTATTTTCTTTCAGTAATTAAATTACTTTACTTTTTTCTTTTATTCAAGGGATTGAATCAAAGTAATTGGATATAACATGACAGCATGAGTATTTGGTCCATTTTTGAAGAAAGAAGGAAAGGAGAGGAATAAGCATTTCTATTGCATTTATAATATGCCAGGTATTATATTAAGCATGGTGATTTACAAATAGTATCTCATTTGATCTTACAACAACCCTATTAGGTGGATACTATTGTTATTCCCATCTTATAGTTGAAGAAACTGACATTAAGTGATTTTCCCAGGGTTACACAACTAGGAAGTGTCTGAGGCTGGATTTATACTTTGGTCTTCCTGATTCCATGTGCTATTTCTTCTATTCCAGGAAAACTGTGGTGGATGAGGTGTGGAAATAAAATTTTAAAAATGTAAAATTCTGCTAACAATATAAATAATACTGTAGATGAAAAAAATGGAAACTATCTAAACAGACCAATGGGGTTACCCAGGGAACTTACTGACCAACTTAGATTAAAAGCAAAAATAACCCCTCAAAAATTCTATGGGCCTCAAGGGCAAGAAACCAAAGATGAATTTCTTTTAAATGTGGTATAGTCCTAAAAAACATGATGTCAGGAATGCCAAAGCCTAGAATAATCTGACTTCCAGAAATTGCTAAAGACAACAAAGAGAGGTTTATATATTTTTTAATATCTATGTTGGGGGTAAGGAGAAGATTTAAAAAGGGATAATATTACTGATGAATGGAGATTAGGATGATGAAAATTAAATCTAAAAAAGGCCAGAACTATTCAGATCTGATTTTACCTGCTTTCTAAGCAGATAAAAATAATGAATATGGTCTGGAAAATGGACAATAAAGATAGCAGGGAACCAAAGCCCAAGACAAAAGCAGAAAATTTAACAATATTTTGTTGCTATCAATGACTTTAAGTCATACATTCAAGGGTACTAGAAGAACTTGTAGATACAACTGCTAAGTCATTATCACTGATATTTAGAAAATTTTGGAAAATGGAAGAGGCCTCAGGGAAGTAGAAGAGAAGAAAATTTCATCTTGATTGTTAATGGGGGAGTAGATTCTTTAAACTATTAGAGACTTTGACTTTGATTCCTGGCAAAGTTCCAGAATGCATTTTTAAAAGGATGGTTTTTAAGTACTTTGAAAATAAAGTGAAAACTATTAAGAAATATGGAGTTCATTAAGGAAAAAGCAAATGAAATTAATTTCAGTTTTTTATAGTCACTGGATTTGGTATATAAAAGTAATTCCACAGTCATAGTTTATTTCATTTTAAGTAAGGCATTTGACATTTTGAATAATATGCTTGTGGATATGATGTAAAGGTAAAGGGTTTATTATCTTATAATGCTGGTCTGGAGCATTTGCTGCCACCATCAACTTGTTCAACTAATGCAGCTTTTCCATAGGAAAGATTTTATTGAGTTTGCTTCTAGGAGATTTGTGAAAACAAATACATTATTTTGAAGAGACTGAGGAACATGTAAGGATATTCTGTTACTGTTGTTGATCACCTAACCATGTGGCTCTCTCATTGGCTTTGGAGGCATTCAAAAAGGCTTGTCAAGTTTTAGCTATTTCTCTTTATTTCATATTGGTGACTCGTTTATACAATAAGCTGTTCTACCATCTCTCCAAGGCATTTCCCTTACATGTCAACTCCCAGAAGCAATTGGCAGGTTTGTGAGATCAGTAAATGTACCAGATTCCAATTACAATTGTCCATCTAGGATTTTTAACTGATGGAATACACAGACAAAAAGAGTGAAAACTAATAGAACAGAATTGTATATTCTGGGAAGTGAATCAGATTTTATGGACAACAAAATTAAGATTCAAAAAGAACTTTATGATAAATGTTAGGCATGAACTATTAATAAGATGAAATTCAATGGGGATTAATGTAAAGTTTTACACATGGTATCATAAAATCATCTTTCTAAGTGCATGGTCAAGAAACATGGCTACATAGCAATTCACCTGGGAAAAAGAAACCTATATGATTTTTAATGTACTGAAGCCTCAATGAGTCAGTAATATGACCCAACAGCCAAAAGCCAATGTTCTCTTTGATCTCATTAACAGGGAAGTGTTCTTGTAGCAAAATGAACAAGGTTGTATCCGTTCAACTTTGTCCTAATCAGTCCACATGTTGAATATTTTGGTAGCCTTAGGAACCACATGTTACAAAGCAGATTAGTAAGATACAGTGTGCCCAGAGGATGGTGACCACAGTAGTAAGGGAATCCAAGTCATTCAGGAATCAGCTAAAGAAATTTGGGATGTTTAGAATGGAAAAGTGAAGACTTACTCATGAGAGCTGTCTCTAAGTATTTGAAGGATTGTGCTGTGGACCAGAAATTGGACTTTGATTTGATCCAATTTTCTGTCCTCATTTGATCCTATTTTCTGTCCCACTTCTCCTGCTGTTGTTCTACCCTCCAAACCACACCATCAGAGATCTGTACTACTGGAGATAGAGATCTAGGCCATGCATGGTTCCTCCGATTTACCCTGGCCATTTTTGGCATGTATACTTTACTCTCACTACAGGTACATCTCTACCTCTTGCTCTGAAACCTATAATCCCAACCCCAAAATAAAAATTATTTAAGCATGTATTATGTGCCAGGCACTATGCTAAGCACTTAAAAGAGGCAAAAGACAATTCTTGCTCTAAAGGAACTTGCAATCTAATAGGGAGACAGAATAAGAAAAAAATACACACACACAAAGCAATTTATATTCAAGATAACTAGGAAATCATTGATAGATGGAATGGAAAATGTATGCTTTTACAGGGAACAAGATTTGGCTTAATACAAGGAAAAATTTCTTAGCAAATTAAAGCTTTCCAAAAGTGAACTGAACTGCTTTGGTTCCCACATACCTGGAATTTCTCTAAGGTAGGCTAGATTAATACTTGTTAAAGGTGTCATAAAGGGGATTCCTGATCAAGTATGGGTTAAAATAGGTGACCTAGGAAGTTCCTGCTAAAGTTGAGATCTAATGATTATATGCAAGTCAGAAGAAAGGAAAAAAGAAGAGGAAATGAAGAAAGATAGAGGAAGAAAGAAATAAAATGAGAAAAGGTAAGAGAGAAAGTGAAAGAGTGAGAGAGGAGAACAGGGGAGAGGGAAAAAGGCAGAGAGTGGGAAAGAGAGTAACTGAGGGAGAAAGAGAAGAAGAGAAAGGGGGTTAGCAAGAGAAAGGGAAAAAGAGAAACTAGGAATAAAGGGAGAGATAGAGGGAGGAAAGGGGGAGAATGAATGGGAGATGGAGGGAGAGGGGGAGAGAGACAGTCAGAGGCAAAAAAGGAAGAGTGAGGGGAGGAGGAAAAAGGAAGAAGAAAACATGAAAAGGAATTAATGAAAGGGAGAAGGAATAGGAAAAGAATCAAGATAGAGTAATGTGTAAAAGAAAGATTGAAAATCAAAAAGCAATTGCCAGATTTCACAAATATTTTTGTATCCATTGACCTTTGATTTCTGAAAGAATAAAAATTCACTGGCTGAGGCCTCCTTACTGAAATTAAAGTAAAATCTGAGGAAAATAATGAAAATAATTTAAAAACATTTCTAACAATAAAATGGTTGTAATATCAAGTAAAAGCATAGTTATAGTTAATGTAAAAATGCCTTTTGCACTATGCATAGTAGATAAATCTATGAGTCAGTTATGGTTCTATGGTGCAGGAGACACATTGAATTCCATCATTTTTGTGATGTAATCTATGAAGGAAGGAGTTTTGATGATCAAATTCTTGTGCAAATATACTTAAAAACTTAGGGGAGTGAATCATGAAAAGGTACAAACTTGGAGCAGAAGGAGGCATAGGACTAAGACCACAGTATAGCCTCACAGTTCTAGCTCCTTCAAATAACATCTCCGAGTTTACAAAATGAGAACATGAGTCACAGAAGTCAGAAACTAAAAATAAATTCTGAGTACAGGAAGACAAACTTTCCAAAGGCAATAGCATTTGTTTTGAGTTCTACCCTCTAGGCCATAGGTGAATCAGAGAGTCATATGAAGAAAGTGAGACTTCAAGGTTTCCTATACCCTCAATGTAAAGACCCTGCTTTCCATAATTCTAAGATGGTCATTGATGGCTAAGTATCCATCTCACAAGGAACCCAGAAAAAAGGCAGAGATGAGAGTTTCCAAAAGATCTGAGACATTAACCTTCTTAAAGAAATATCAGGAAACATAGTCAAGGGAAATAAGGGAGAAGACAGAGTAGTCAGAGCTATTGGCTACACTGCACAAAATCATGGATTGTCCTTGTCCAAGATATTGCCCTTCCTTCTGATAATCATATTTGAATAGAGACCTGAATCAGATCACCTTTGGAGTTACTACCAAATCAAAGATTATAAAGTGAAATAGGCTGATATATCAGCAGGTCCAAGAAGGATTGATGTCAATATCCATGATAATGATAACAATAATGAAAATAGATAAATGAATAATAAAGATATAATAAAAAATAAAAAAATAACTACCTAGTATTTAAAAGTTTTCAAAGTATTTTGCATATGTTATTTGACTTAACTCTCAATATTTTTATGACATAGGTAATAATTTTGTTCCCATTTTGCAGATAAGAAAACTGAAACTGAAAGAAATTTAAATTATTTGCTCAGGATGTATATGAGGCAGGATTTGAATTTGGGTCTTCCTACACCCAGGTCCAATACTGAGGCTTTTCCTATAAAGGTTCTAGGAAGGGCAGTTACCAATCATTAGAGGTATTTTGTCAGAAGTAGGCAGGGATGTTAACTGTTTGAAATTTAGCACAGACTTGTGAGGGAGAGGGCTTCAATACACAAGTGTTAACTCTGGAAGTCCTATGCAGAGAGAGGTGAAAATTAACTGCTGAATACTAAGGAAAACATTTTAAAGGAGAAAAGACAGATGGTGAACTGAAATTGGGAAATAGCAGTTTTCAGTACTATAGTGAGGAGAGTTTTATTCCAGTACAAGTAAGAATTGGAGGCCTTTTCAGAAGGAGCAAACCAATGTGGTCATTGTAATCTGGGAACATTCTGGGTCTTAATTCTTACACATAAGTTATCTTGGCATATAGTAAGCACTTAATAAATGCATTTTTCATTCAATTATAGAAGTTAGGGCTAGAAGGATCCTTAAAGGTCAATCCTACCTATTCCTACATATTCACTTACTGATAGAGAAACTAAATTTCGGAGTTTAAGTAGTTTAATTAAGTCATGGAAAAGCCAAATCCAGAAATCAAACTTCCTGTGCAATTATTTATGTAATCTACTTTCCTCATCAGCTCTCTGTATATGCCTGATCTCTTCCCCACTCCCAGAGGTTTAGAGGTAGAGAAAAACTCTTGAAAGATCAACAATTAACCATCTTTTATAAGAAGGTGTCAGTAGCTGCCTCTAGTTTTTGAGGAGTAGATTCTAATCTATGAGGTAATGACTATCCAAGTATTTTTCCAGAGGCATAAGCAAATGATATCAAAGATAAAGGAAATGAATCTTATTATTCAAGACATTAGATGCCAAGGATTTCCATCTTTCAAAAGACAGTCAACTAAAGCTTCATTGATTTGTCTATATACTGGAAGTTCACCCAGAACCCTTGGTTCACTGAAAGAATGGGAGGAAACATTATTTAGGGGACTATAATTAGCATAGTACAAATCTCTATGGAATCATCTGTCCATAGTGTATCACTGATGTGGTGGTACATGCTATTTAAAATACCGCATGTTTTTGTTAGAATAGCTATCCATTCCAATGTGAGGGAAACCATTTGAATTTGAGATTCTTTTAGAGCTGCCACAAAAATAAACAGGACCATATTCTTTCACATATGTTAATATGTTGCTTGGTACTCCAATCAACAAGCACTTATTGTCTACTAGTCTAACTTCTTCCTTTGGGTCTGCTTGCTTACACAGGTAAAATATAAGTATCCTGAGAGCAGGATGACTTCCACTCTATCTTCTATTGCCTTCATATCCTTTCCCAGAATTTTATGTAAGGATACTGACAAGTTGGAATGCATCTAAAAGAAAGTGACAGAGATAGTGAGAAGACTTGAAATCAAGTCATAAGAAAAGATGGTGAAGGAATCAGTAATGTTTAGCTGTAAGGCAAGAAAATTCAGAAAGGGCATGATAGACAGGAAGGCAGCTAGACATGGTGCAGTGGATAGAGTATTGGACTTAGAATTGGGAACACCTAAATTCAACCCTTGCTGTGTGACTTTAGATAAGTAATTTAAACTCTCTCAGTCTTAGCTTCCCTATCTGTAAAATAGAGATGACTTCCTTCCTCAGGAAATCCATCCCTGGGAAATCTCATTATGCTACAAAACTAAATCTGTCTGGTACTCATTCATCCTAGATATCCTTTGCTCCTCTCTCTGGACCTTTTGATTATAGGTGCAGGAACTTGGGTTTCAGGACCTATATTTAAAGAGGGAGCTCAGCATAATTTTCTCCCCATTTTCCATCAATCACATAGTTTTTGGAGTTCTTTGGAACTCTCTATCATGCCCCCACAGAAGATATCTATTAGGAATACAAAAAAAAAGGCAAAGATAATCTCCGACTTCAAGGAGTTCACTATCTAATAAGCAAAAAGGTAAACACCTTAGGTATATATTTGATGTTGTTTGTCCTTCATTTTCCAAAAGGACCCATGATGTCATCGGGTAAATCTTGACTCAAGCATGAATTGGATCTAAGTGAGGTAGGGCTGTACAAAGCTGTTTTCCTCACTTTTTCTTCCAAAGTCATCAAAGTCCAGTGGCAAGACAAGAGTCAAGATGACTGGTAATGATGTGGACGCAGGGAGTTGTTTTTGGTGCCTTCCTTGTCCAAACAAGCTCTAAGGACTCCTCAGTACCTGTTTCAGCCACCTTCACAGGCATTGAAATAAATTAGTCTCATCTATCCATTCCAGTTGAGGAAGTCTTTACATGCCTGACCTAGCACCCCTCTCCCCAAGTCATCAAGGGGTTTGTAGCCCATTGGTTTCCCTGTATCTGGTTTATCTCATCTGCCAAGATGGTTTTCTTGAGTGTGGCTACAGCTTCTTGGAGCCATAGGTTAGAGATTAGTGAAATATAGACACCAAAGGTGGATGAGTAGCCCTAAAGGGCCCAGCCAGTCCTCACATTAACATTCATACACCTAAACACCTAGCTATATACAAGGTATCCACAGAGGGGAAGCTGACCTAAGAGGGGAAGGCAGGAGCAACTGGTGGGATAGGTGTAATAGATATTATTACAAGAGTATATCCGGTAATAGGAACTGGGACACAGGAAGCCAGCTAGCACAAAGGCTGGGTTTTGCACTCCTCCCCATACCAATTCCTGTCTCTCTCAGTTGACTTCAAATGGCTTCCCTCCAAATGGTAAGATTTAAGAGGGTTTCAAGGACTGGTCTCACAATCTAGCTCTTTACTAAAAGGGGTTTTAGTCTTAAAGAAAAGCAAATAAGGGAAATGGAAAAGGAGAGAGGGGAATAAGGTTTCCCTAATCTCTAAGGGGTTCCTGTCAATTGAAAGATTCACCCAAGGTGTTTTAAGTTCAGGAAACAGGGTTAATTTTCTATGGGGAGATATGGATAATAAAACTAACAAGATTCTTCAGAACTAAGTTCCCAATCTTCCTAATACTCAATCAATAGATAATCAGGAATCCATAGCAAGTCTGTCTGCCAGCCTATTCCCAACAGTCCCAAAGGAAGAAGTGCCTCAGTTCCAGCTGCTGGCTTCTTAATTGTCTCCTGACCAGATTCTCTTTGGAATCTTCTCTTCATCTGGTTGATTGGCAGTTCATTCAACATTCCATCTCTTGCTTTTTCTTGCAAAAGTCATCTTGTGCTGTAATCTTTTCTTTACATAGGGGAAGGTAGGAAATGCTTGCACTGAGATGAGTCTTAAGGAATGCTACTTTCTCCATGAAGTCAGTCTCCCTAATCAGACATGATCTTTGCTTATTCAAAGAACTTTCAGAACATTGCTCATACCTCTTCTAAGTACTTAAAACATTCTGTTCATCAGTTGCCCATATTTCACATCTCCCTTCATAGACTGCAAGCTCTTTGAGGACAGGGATTATATCTTATGTATTTTCACAAGTGCCTAAAATAGACTCTCAGATAGCAGGCACACACTTGAGATAATTTACAAAATAATGATTTTTTAGATTAGAGGAGCATCTCACTCTAAGAAAGAACATTAGTTTTGCTGAAACTACACAGACCCATTTTTCCCATTGAACCCTATTTGAAAACACTTGAGAGAACATTTCATTAAAAACCTGAAGGGATATCATTTTTTTTTACATTTTGAGTTTGATATTTCACAATTTCTTAATATAGGCACCCCAAATTTATTTTCATTAACCAGTATTCCTATATCTGCATCACCTTTTTCCATGATCAGCAGTTAAATTTGAAATGATTTACTCTTTGCAACAAGATTTTTGGAATCACTAAACTCAAAATTCTGGTGTTTTAACTCATTCTAACCTTTATTTTTTCCAACAATGAAAAAAATTTCCTAGGTTTGCTGGCTATGCTACTCAGATAATTGATAACACAGAGAACAAAGGTTAGAGGCCCATTGAGTTCAAGGTACCTAAATGCCTTACATGAAAGCAATTCCAGATGTCAAATCAAATAAATAAGAAGTAGGGATGAGTTTAGAACTAAAATATAGAGGTCAAAAAAGGAAGGAAACTCTTTGATCTGGATCATTCCAAAGAAAAATAGAGCTATGCACTGTGTGTATGTGCAAACCCACTGGCTAAACAAAAGACAGGCAAGTCACTCACCTTGAGCCAGACCTTTTCATCTCTCTCAAGGTGAATTTGAGGCTGCTTTCTCTCCCCTTCTCTAGTGATACAGGGAAACCAACCAGCAACAGAATGGTCCTCTGGAGACTTGGGAGCATGAGATTTACAAACCTTTAAAAGGAAAAGGAAAAAAAAAATATTTGCACCTAGAAAGAAGGGGACAGGGGAATTTTTAAAAATCAAATCTTCAGTGGCTTCAAATCTTTTCAGGCTGTGAAACTTGAAACCAGAAATGTGGGGAAATGAGCTCAAATTATTTTTGGACTTTTTTGGAACACTTCATCAAGCTTAGCTTAGAAAATCACAGAATCCCATTCAGCTGAGGAAGGGGCTTCAGATGGCATCTATTCCAATTCTAAGCATGAACTCTTTCCATTAGTCTCAGAAAATTGTTTTCCAGCCTTCTTTTCTTTTTGTTCTAAAGCTACACATCCCACTTGGGAAGAGCTTGAAGGTCAGCAATTTCTTTTTCATTTTTAATTTGCTCTGAAATCTTTTTCTCTGCCACTTCCATCTAGCTCTGCCTTTTCCAGTCCATGAATAAGTCTGATCCATTTTCCCCAAGCCAACCTTTCAAGTGCTGAAGACCATTCTCATATCCATTTCCATTCCCTCCTATTCACATCTTGTGTGTGTGTGTATGTGTGTGTGTGTTCATAATTGCTAGTTTCTTTAGTGAATCTCTATAAGGTATGGTTTTGAGTTCATCCATAATCTTGGTTTCTCTTTGCATGGAAATATATTCTAGTTTGTCAGGGTTTTGTGCTTGTTTTTGTTTATTTTGGTTTAATTTATTTGTCTTTCAATATACTGTGTTGAAAACAATTGAAGGTAATACTGTGGTGGCTCAATTGATAGAGTGCCTCCTATAAACAGAAGGTCTTGGGTCAAATGTGGCCATAGGCATTTCCTAGCTGTGTGACTCTGGACAAGACATTTAACCCTCATTTCCAAGCCCTTAACACCTTTTTCTTTGCCTTGGAACCAATACACAGTATTGATTCTAAGATTGAAGGTAAATGTTTTCTTTTAAAAGAAAGTAATATTCTACTTAATGTCTGCCCTTCTGGAGTGACCTGGGTAGATGGGAAGTTGGGGCACTACTGCTGTGGTGACCTCTCAGCAATGGCCAAGTACTAGTAATTATTTGCTTTCAGTGGGGTTGTTCACATTCTCTTCCATCTCCAAATCTTACTTTCGACAGAGCATCACTATTTCTCTAATAGGCAAGTCTTCAATGGGCATAATGATAATATCTATGGTGTTCCCTCATAGGGTTGTTGGTAGACTCAAGTGTATTTAGAGTACTTGATAAACTGTAAAGCATTTGATGTGTCAGCTAGAATTATTATTGTGAGTATTTTCTGAAATGTTCTCTACCATTGAGAAGTTTCATAGTGATCATTTCCCCCTAGACATATATATATATATACATAAACCAAGTCAGCTAGGATATAAATTACTGGAACTGTCAAGATAGATTCCTGGAGAAAAATAAAGAATTAAATTCAAATCCAGCCTTAAACATTTATTATCTGTGTAACCCTGGGGAAATTATTTTACTTCTGCTTACCTCAGTTTCCTTACCTATAAAAAGGGGAATGGGGAAAGTAAGAGCAACTACCTCCCAGAGTTGTCATGAGGAGGAAAGGAAATATTTGTAAACCGCTTTGCAAAACTTAAAGCACTATATAAATGTGGGCTACTACTATTTCTACTACTACTACTACTACTACTACTACTACTACTACTACTACTACTACTACTACTACTGCTGCTGCTGCTGCTGCTGCTGCTGCTGCTGCTGCTGCTGCTGCTGCTGTTGCTGCTGCTGCTGCTGCTGTTGCTGCTGCTGCTGCTGCTGTTGCTGCTGCTGCTGCTGATGATGATGATGATGATGATTATAATAATATTTTCTGTTCCTTTACAATAGATAAGTATCAACTTTTTATAACTAAAATTGAATCTATTCTTTTATATTAAATATTTCCTGGAGAAAGAGTATATCCATAGAGATGGAAGACGGGATTATTTCCCAGTCTGTTTTCTAGGCATCATTTTCACTGAAATAACCACAAAATCTTATTTATGGGATATCAAAGGCCCTCTAATCCATCTGGCTTAAACAATTACACACACACACACACACACACACACACACACACACACATTCCCAACAAATTGTCAAATAGCATCTGCTTGAAGATTTCTAGTGAGAAGTAGTTTACTACCTAGAAGCATTCCATCTCTAGATGACTACAATTGTTGAGAAACATGGAGCCTAAATTTGTCTCTTTGAAACATTTACCTGCTGTTCCAATTTCTGACTTTTGAAACCAAGCAAAACATCCTTAGTTCTTGATACACATACTAACCTTTCAAACCCATTGACCCACTCTGATCTCCAAAAGGACTAAAGTGGATGATAAAATCAGTATTGGGCTGGCCTGGCAATTCTCTTTAAAATCCATCACCAATGGAAGCAACAATTATCTGCCTTAGCAGTTGAGAAAGCAGTGATTGCATCTTTCCAAAGAATGGAGCCCAATTCAAATACAACAAATGTTTTGTCAACTGATTCTTGCTGAGGCATCTTTTCCTTAGCTAGGACAGACAAACCACAATCAGAGTTAACCTTATAAAGAAGGTTTTGTAGGCAGCTAACTTTAAGGGATCATTTGAAAAGCCCCAAACATGGAGCTCTGACACCAAATTCTTATCCATTCACCTAGGCCTTATGATTTATTGATTTTCAAGAGCTTAAATTTAAGATACAACTGAACTAAAGGAAAGACAGAATCTTAAGTCCTTATCGATAAAGACTTTTTCAGGGATTATGCTAGATCATTAGGGAAATTGATAAGGAATAGATATACACAGGGATAAGGGACCAAAGTAGGCAGGAGAAGAGAGATAGATTTCACTTGACTGCTTTATAATTTAACTTACTGACCAACCTTGTCACAGGACTTGACTTACCTTGGAAAGGGGTTCCCCAGTTACCAAAGAAACAGGGCACATCTTATTATCCTGATGAGATGTATAAGCCTGAGTGGCCCATTGATCCAAGTAGCCTTTGGGAGTATAGAGACCACAGTCCAGGATACTGTTCATCTTCTCAAAAGGTTCACACATCCCATCTCCCTCATAGATGTAGCACAGGCTGGGTTCCCCTGTCAAGATATTTTGTATTAGAAGTAAAAAAGGTCTGAGGACTTTCTAGGGTAAACAGTTGGGAAATGGGAGATCAATATCACAAAAGGGACCTAATTTGGTACAATACTAAACATCACTTAAAAGGATTTATAAGACTAGTTTTTCAAGGTAAAATGAGAGAAGCAGGTAAGTGGTGCAGTAGATAGAATGCTGGATCTAGAGTTAGGAAGATATGAATTAAAATTCTCTCTCAGATTCTTCCCAACTCTGTGACCCTGTGTAAATTACTTAGCTTCTATATGCCTCTGTTTTCTCAGCTGTAAAATGGCTATAATAATATACCTCTCAGGGTTGTTGAAAGGATAAAATGAGGTAATATTTGTAAAGCATTTGCCAAATCTTAAAGTGCCATATAAACGCTAGCTATTGTTGTAAGTCCTTGAGATGATTAAAAAATTCCTCTTGAATTAAATTAATTTCAATCCATTAATTCATGCTAGATAGCTGAGGTAGTACTGATAGCTGTTTACATTAGGGGAAAGTGAGGCAAAGATATATTAAGTAACTTGCCCTAAATCATATAACTAATAGAAGTCTGAGACTAAATTTGAACTCAGATCTTATGGATTCTAAGTCCTGGACTCTATCTATGTTACCACTTAATGCCACTAAGAGACATCAAAACTCTCTAATTGAAAATTTTAAGGATTTGCCCAAGGATTTCAGTTTCTTCAAACCAATATATTTCTAACTCCATTTTCTAGTACACCTCATTTCCCTTCTCCTTCCACATTTAATGCTAATGTTCAATGTTCTTCCATTTTTGTTTTTAAGGAATGATTCATTTTCCTCAACCAAGGGAAGTAGTAAACATTCACACACACACACACACACACACACACACACACACACACACACACACACATCCCAGATTTGTTTCTGTTTTTGTTTGATTTTGAAAGGTGAAGTATGGCAAAGTCAAGAAGACATGACATCAAATTCCATCTCTTACATGCACTGGTTATATGCTGCTAATTTGTAGCATTTGTTCATTATTGAGGTATCGCTGCTCATACTGAACATTTTACTATCACCAGATAGGTGCTAACTCCAGGACAGTTCAATGCAAAGGGACTCTAACTCTGTCTTGGAGTACAGAACCAGTCAAAGGTTACAAGATGATCAGGTAAAGAAATTGGAGTGGGGGTTGGGGGGGGGGTGTTCCCTCAGGAAAGGAGGATTGTCTCTAATGTCATTTTTTGCATTGGCTTATGTAGGTGGTATGGATACTCAGATGGAAACTAGATTATAACCATTTTGAGTGACCCAAGTAGGAAGAAGGGGAAAGATAGGAAGCTTGCACAATGGTTGGAGAAAATGAATTGGAAGAATAACATTGTGTGAGAGATTTGCCCTATAGTCACCCTTGGATTGGTTGATCATACACCCATTTGGATCAAGCAATGGCCCTTGAGTGGCTAAAGCCACCATTTGGAGACAATTACTCTAGACCAATGAAATCACAAGTTTAGTACAAAGAACACAAAAAAAGCAAATTTCAAAAAGGACTAAGCCCAATTCATTTTATTTGCTAAAGGAATGAGTGTTTCTAGATGCCTTGAATATTTCAGTACCCTGGGGCAAAAATCTGATCACCTCACCCTAGTTACAGCTTTATTTCATGATACCTGGTATGTTGAGAAAGGACAAAATGAGACTGTTCTGTGTTGTATTTAATATATTAGACTTGACTGTGAACTTTATTGTTTGCCATAACAAATAACTTTGAGTAGCTAGAGAATGTGCTTCCCTGGAAGGCTTTAAACAATATTATTTAGTTCCAGTTATTCTTAGATTTGGGGCATTGGATAAATCTAACCAAATGAAATGTAATGAGCAAAATATAAAGCTATACCCTTAGGTTAAAAAATCAAAAGTTGGCTAAATAGTAAATGCAAAAATTTCAAGTAATAAACTTGTATTTAATGAAAATGACCACAAAGATTAACAGTGTGGCATATGACTGCCTAAAAAGCTAATGAGATCTTGGATTGAGTATACAGAAGTATAAAACACAGAACAGGGAAATGACACTCTCCCTCTATGCTGCCTTGATTGATCTACTTAAGAGTATCGAATTTAGTCCTTGAAGTCATGTTTAGGAGGGATATTTAAAAATAATAACCACCAATAGTTCAAATTTGTAATGCTTTTAAATTTACAAAGGAAATTAATCACAAGAGCTTAGTAGTAGCAGTACTTGAGCCCATGAAGACAAAGTCAAGGCGAAGGGACTCAAAATCATTTCATCTGAAGAATAGCGGAAAGACCTGTATGTGTATGGGATGGGGTTGGATGCCTGGGGAAGGATGAGCTAAGCAGAAAATAAGACTTTGGAGAGAACATAATGGCTGTCCTCAAATATCTGAAGAGCTATCATTTGCCCAGTGCCTGATACATAGTAAGTGCTATGTAAGGGTTATTCTTATTTTCAAAAACACTAATAATTTTTATTTGGAACAGATTTAACTTATTTTGTGTGACTACAAGGGACAAAACGTGGAGAAAACAATGGAAGTAAAGGGAACCATGCTTCTGTTCATTATAATAACTTTCCCATATCTGAATTGTTCAAAAATGTATTATGTTGCCTTTGGAAATAGGCAACTAAGTTCCCTTCCATTTATTAATCTATCATATACTTTCAGGTAAGCAACATAGTAGATGGATCACTGGATTTGGAATCAGGAAGACACAAGTTTACAACCTAGCTTTATGACCTTGAACAAATCATTTAAACCTCTACTCCTCAGCTGTAAAATGAATATAACAAAAGCATCTACCTCTCAGGGTTATCTTGGATATAAAATAAAATATTTATAAAGTTGGAGATTTTTAAAACCTTAAAGTGATATATAAATTCTAGTTTTTATATGTATTATTGTCCTCTTCTTCTTACTTGTTGATTATACATCTACATTGTATCATGTATCTTTACCCTTTTCTCCACTCACACCCTAGTCCAGGCCCTGGTTACTTCTCATCTAAACTACTGCTGTTGTTTATCCTTTATTTTCAAAGACCAATGACATCATGATGGTCTTAACTAGCACATGAATTGGATTTAAATGAGGCAGAATTGCACCAAGTCTTTAGCCTCATTCTCTCTTCCAGAGTCACTCAAGAGCAGCAGCAAGATAAGTCAAGACAATTGGCCTAGAATGCAGTAAATGATGATAGCATCCTTTCCAAACTCTGCTTCAGCCATCTTCATGGCCATTGGAACGAATTGTTTTAAAATTGTTCTTAATTGCTCATTCTGTTGCATGAAGCCTTCACAAGCTTGAAATAGACATCTCTCATAGATTACCAAGATGTTTAAAGCCTATTGGCTGCCCTCATTACCCACTAAATGATATTTTTTGTCTTCTTTCTTCTCTCTAAATCATCCTCTACACAGAAATTAAATTGATATTGCTAAAACTTAGTCCTAACTCCCCTGACTTCCTTCAATGACTCTTTATTGCCCCTTAGGATAAAATGAAAAAAAAATGGTATCAGCCTATCTTTCTAAAATTCCTTATTGTTATAAACGTATTTATTTAATAATCTGCAAAAAAATTCCATCTCCGTATCTTTGTACACAGACTGCTCCCCAAGCTTAGAATGTTCTCTTTCCTTACCTCTGTCACTTAGATTGAAATTCCTAAATGTAGCAGTCCACCCCTAGCTATGGGCAAGGGGAACAGTTGGTATGTACAGATTGCCTTAGAAGAGAGCATGCTCAGTCTTGAACATGCTCAATATTGCACGTGGCTGGGAAAGCCTCTGACCCTTCACCCCAGCTTCCCCCAGGTTAGGCGGGAACACAGGTTTCTTTGTGCTCACCTGGTTGAGAGAAACCACACCTATACCTTGTCATTAACCAACGCTGATCATCCCTGTGTACTGTGTATATTTGCATATCAAAGAGATTAAATATGCCTCAGCCAGCTCCTCCTTTCTCTCCTCTGCTCTTCCTCCTTTCCAGCTCACACTGATGGCTGTCCTTGCTGGAGCCTGGCCAGGCTCCATCTCTAATCTTTTTCTATCATCTCTCCGACCTGTGTGGTATTGAATGTGGATCTCTGGACTGGTATAAGCTTTCGGAATGGTCCTTTGATCAGAGCTTGGCTGTGGCTCATTGATAATTAATAAAGACTCATTCCTGCCACCTCATATCTCTACTTCGACTCCGCCATCCCCCTTGTGGTATCTAAAACTTCTATCCTTTCTCTATCTTCCTACCTTAAAGCTTCTCTCTCCCCTCTGAGGAAGCTTTACTAAACTCTTAGAATGGAAGGGTTTTAGGATCATAGGTTTGAGTTGGAAGAGACCATAGAGGCCATCTAATCTAGCACTGTCATTTGACAGATGAAGAAATTAGGTCCCAAGAAATTAAGAGTGTAAGGACATAGAGATAAACTGAAAGTGGAAAGACTGAGATCAAAACCCAGATTCTCTAACTTCAAATGCTGATCTCTTTCCAATGATACATTCCACTCTCATTGACACAATGTCTTGCCTCTTCTGCAAGGTCTTTCCCCATCTATGTAGTTGTTAGTATCAGATCCCCAAATACTTGCATTCATTTAATATATTTTTGCATTTCCCGATCTGTACACTTAGTTTTCCCTCAAATATGATGTAATCTCTATATGGTGAGAAAGTTTTTCATTTTGGTCCTCCTATCTCCAGTGCCTAGCTTGGTTTCTGGCACATAGTAGTCACACAATAAATGTCTTTATAATTGAATAGAACAGTCCAAATTACCATTTTTCAGGAATATTATAGAGGAGATTCCTGTGCTATATAAAATACTGGACTTACTAGGTGATGTCTAATTTCCTTCTGAAACTCCATATCTCTTATTAACTAAGAATCTAAGCTTTTAGAGTTGAGACTATATCAAGTAAGTTTTGTACAATGTACAACATATTATATCTAATGTCTATGAAGGAAACAAATATTAAATGAAAATATAGGCATTCCCTTCCATATCACAACTTTCCTCCAATGTAGTTTTGATATATTGCAGGTCAGCTTAAGAAATTAAATGGAAATTTTGGGGGAGTTTTGCCGAAGCTACAGATGACACATGAAGATCAGCGGCTTACACAGAAAACATTTAGAAACTATTTAGCCTATGACCAACAACTTCAACTAATTTTATAATAGAGTGGTGTAAAAAACCCATAAAAATAAAAAAAAAATCAGGCTTCTCTGGTATGAAGGGAGAGCCAAAAAAAATTATGCATATTTTCCAGATCACAGAGTCACTGCATCCCTAACCCCTGCAATATGGAAGGGATAACTGTATATTCAAGCTTCCCTTCAAATTTTATGACTTTTGTCATACTTAAATCCAATAAAATAAACTCCTTGGATGAACAATTGTGCTCCTCAATAAATGACTTAGCAATGAGAATGAAAAAGTGATCCATTTTCATTGATAGAAGTGAATTTATTCAAAAATATCTCCAAGGAAAATGTTCTAGACTCACCAACACAGTTGAAGCCTTTTTCCTTTTCACATTTTCTAGAGCAGCCATCTCCATCAAGCAAATCTCCATCATCACATTCTTCTCCAAGATTCCTAAGATAAAAGTTGTATTAAATGGTAATTTTTCCTTTGATCTTTATGCTAAAAATATGTTACTTGTCCTATTGTTATAACTCTATTCAATTTTGTAACTTTAACTTTCTTATCTCTTTATCTGAAAATAATTTGTAAAAATCATAAAATCATCTGTAAACTTTACAAATTTCTGATTTATTTAAATAAGCTAATTAAAAATCAGGGGACCATAGTTTCAGACTTCTAGATTTGTTCATTCCACTAATTCTTTGTGACTTTGGGCAATTTTCTTGTACTATTTTGGCTTCCCTCCCTTATAAAATGAGGAATTTTGACTAGTCACTAAATCCCCTTCCAACTCAAACATATTTATTATCTATGCTTTGAGGAATAATGGACATCAAGGATAATAGATTTAGAGCTGAATGGTTTTCTTCTTTCTTTTTTTTTATCAACTTAACCAATAGTTTATCTATTTTATTGTGTTTTCCCCTTAAAACCAGCTCTTTGATTTATTTATTAGTTCATTGGATTCTTTACTTTCAATTTTATTATCTCTCATTTGATTTTCAGGTTTTCTGATTTTTGGTCTATTTTATTTTCCCTTCATTAATGTGGATAATTTGTATATTTTTAAAATATTCATCTATCTCACTTAATTGGCAGATTTGTTAGCATATGAGTGGACAAAATAACCCCTAGTGATTGTTTAAATTTTCTCTTCATTGGTTGTGAGCTCACCTTTTTCATTTTTGATACTGGTAATATAAATTTAGAGTTTAATGAGACTTAAGAGGTCATATAGCCCAATGTCTTAATTTTATAAAAGGACAAGTTGAGGTCCAGAGAAATTTAAGAATTGAAAAGTAATTCAATGACAATCTAGAAAGGAATTCCCTCTGTAACATACCCAACAAGTGGTCATCTATACTCCACTTGAAGTCCTTCAAGGGAAATGGAAGCCACCACCTCCTAAGGCAAGCTGGTTGACAACTTTAATAATTAGGAAGTCTTTCTTCACATCAAGGCTAAATTTTCTTCTTTGCCACTTCTACCCAGTGCTTATAGTTCTTCCATCATGGACAAGAGAAAAAGAGTCAAATCCCTTCTTCCCAAATGTGGTAAGATAACTATCATGATTTCCCCTTAGTCTTTTGTTCTCCAACTGAAACATCTTCAAATGAACTTCATGTGACCTGGATCTGCTGGGAGCCATCAGGCCACAACACCTTGACAAAGTCACTCATGGTAGCTAAGGAGGCCACAGAGAGGCCCTTGGCAAGATATGACTGCCCACTCAATTACTCTTGCATAACCTCTCTCATTAACATCCCTTACCTATGGAATTGACATGATTACTATTCCCCTTAATCTCAGAAGGAATAATACAAGAGCAAAATACCTGTACTCTATTCATCTAAAACATCACCAAAAGATCAGACCCTCAAACCTAATCCCAAAAGACTACCATGGGTTAACTTTTGCTTAGGTACATAATTCTCAGTAAAACTGTAGCTACAAGCCAAGCCCAGAACTTTCCCACTCACAGAAACTTATTTTTCATGAAGCCAGCATATAAATCAATCATAAGGGCCCATACAAAATGTACAGGTACACCAAGCTTCATCATGCCTCAGTGAATTGATTCTTCCCCTTGAGAAACTCCCTAGTAAACCCTGAAAAATGATCAGTCTAATATTAAATCTGAATTGGGTTCCCAGGACCTCTCAACCTCAATGATATGATTGTTGAATTGTCTTTAAGAACTTCTGACTGATTATTTCTTTTTATTAAAATAAGTAAATTTCCTTGAGTGTTTGTAAACTCCTCACAAGGTAATGAGAAAATTAAGACACCTGTGATGAAATCATCTATTTTGTGTGAAACCTTTGTTCTTTCAAGAATCTGTAATCACAGTACAAGAATATAGAATGTTAATCAAGTGATTTGTTAAAAGTTAATGTATCACTTTTTCTATTATCTCTATTTAGACATGTGTATTAGGTAATGTATCTGTGTGCCAAAAAAATGGGTATAAAAATAAACACCAAGCCTGGGGATGGCAGAGCAGCTATCAGATGCAAAGCATGCCCATGGCCATAAAATATACAGCTGTCTTCCGTTTGTTATTTTCTTGGCTGATCTTTAGCCACCTGTCAGGAACCCCTGGAGTCACAAGTGAGGCTGGACTTTGCCCGTGGCATGGATCCAAAGCCCTTTGCCATCTTGTTTGTCCTAATCTGAATGCTCTCTGGTTTATCAATGTTCTTCTAAACTGTGATGCTCAAAACTAAAAAATAGCATTCCTGATGAGGTCTGACAAGAGCAGAATATCTACGCTAAGAACTGCAAACTAAGGATGTGACTCTCAAGTGTAAAGAATAATCAGAAGATAACTACATCCAATCTTCACACAAGTGAGGTGAAGTTGAATAAATTAGGGCATACCACTTAAATTGGATTTGCTGCGAGGAATGATGAAACAGTTTTTGATAAACCAGGTAAGACTTGCATGAACTGATTTAAAGTGAAGTCACCAGAACCAGCGTAACTATTTATACAATAACAATTCCCAGAGTCAGAAGATGAAGCATCTTGATCAATAAACTCCAAGGAAGTCAGTGCCATTTGACTGTCAAATATATTCTATATAGAAAATAAAAGATATACAACTTGACAAAGACACTGTTGATCCTTTGCCAAGATGTTCCACAACTTTATGAATTACTCTAATCTCAAGATTTTTTTGTAGCATTCTCTTCCAAAGCTTTAATTATTTCCCCATGTTTTCAATGCAAGACCCTTCTACTCAGTCCTTATCTTACTCTATTTGTCTTATGTGCCAGAAAGGGCAATATTGAAAGTTTCCCTGAGATATCTGCCATAATTGAGGCTAAAGGATGAGCCAATGTCACTGGGGCATTTTATGCCAGGAGACAACCCATAACTTTAGGGATTATGTTATATAAGAGAGGGAAAGTGCTCATTATTCCACTGTAGAGTATTTGATTATGAATTTTCAACTTTCTGATTAAGTCTAGTTTCCAGAATATCTGGGGATTGATATAACTTCTTTAATAACCATTACCACACCTTGGCCTCTATGGCTAATCCCATCTCCCTATTTCTCTAGGTCTGATTATGGAAAAAGAAATCTTTACTCTCTCAGTTTAACTGAGATAAGTTTGACATTTCAAAGGGAGCTTTATTAGGTAACTATGGCAGAAGTAAAACAAAACAAAATATAATAACATAGAATCAAGATGTTTACAAGAACAAATATTTCTTTTTCTAAGGCGATGTGATGGTACACTCTCTTCCCCTGGGTTTCTCACTAGCTATTAGGTAATGCAGCTAGTTAGTGGCAGAGCCAACCATGTAATCTGGAACAGTATTCTTTTTCATATGCTACTCTGCCAATATATTGGTTCTCAGGTCCTATTTAAGTAGAAGTTTACAATTCACCTCCTTCTTTCCTATCCAGGTTCCCCTTTGAGTCACTGACTCTAATAATGTGGAGTTACCCCAAAGTAAGGAGCCCAGATTAATTGCCAAAAGCTTGAGGGTGGTGAATTGTGATTTCCATCCAAGAACCCCATTTAAGCTCTGGATTCTGGGAATCTATGATTAACTAAAAAGTTTGACATTTCTTACCCTATTTCAATTTCAGATAATATGTCAAAAGCCAAAGTTGGGACTGAAAGTCCTTGACAATGCAATTAAGTGTATATTTGCTTGTAGGTTCCTACTGGAAAAAATACTCACTCTGTTACCTGCCCATCCCCACAGTAGGGGGTGCCATGGATATGGATTAGAGGAGGAGAGGCTTCTCCCAGTTCTGTTCCAGCAGTAGCTTGAATTTGATACTGATATACTTGACCAGGCATGACTTCCCTGTCAAAATCAAAGGGGAAACATTGAAAGGAATTTATGAGATAGTATAAAAATGCATGTTCTCCCGCTCTAGTTTCTCTCTCATGAATATATCCTATACATCACTGCTAGAATCATCTTCATTAAACATGGGACTAAAAATAGCCCCAAAGTTTTGATGGATTTTGATTACCTACAAATAATTTGCTAACATTCATGGTCATAGTAAGCAGGACTTAACTCCTACCATCCCCAAAAGGTAGCCTTTATTCTAGTCAAAATGGACTAGAGCATCATTCCCCAAACATGCAATCCAGCCCCCATCCTTGCCTCCACCCTGTCTTGTACATCTGGAATAATCTTCTCTACCCCTCAACCTCTGTCTACCCAAAATATTTGAAGCCAAAATCAAATGCAACCCTTTCCATGAAGGTTTTCCTGATTGTCCCCCCACCCAGGCCCTAGAAATAATTTCTTTCCCTCCAAATAATCAAACATCAAGGGCTTTCTCTATTCTATCCAATATAGTTCTAGGTGCTGGAGAAACAAATATGAAGGATGAAATAGGCTCTACTCTTAAGGCTTCCCATAATCCTCGTAGTATTTTTTGTTTCTCTTGTGGTAGTTGTTATGTTTTCTTATGATAACAAATATTATGATCATTTTGTACAAATCATGGATCTTCCAGAATTAAGCTCTTCATGACCATGGCCTGCGTCATTTATATTTACATTCTCCTCTACCCAGTCCCTTCCAAATTATTCTATATACCTTTAAATGTGCTTTATACATGGTAGGTGCAGTGTTGAATGAATGAACGAATGAATTTAATGTGTTCTTGTGCTTTGCAGATGTTTTAGTAAAGAAAAAATATTAAGGAAGTACAAAATGAAATAATAGTATATATATATTACATATACATGTATAGTGCTTAAGAAAAAAAAAGATTTTCTTCTTTTATCTTCATAATAACCATGAGGGAATTATTAACTTCATTTTACAGATGATGAAACTGAGTCTGAGAAAGGTTAAATGACAACTAGTATAGTATCTAAAGTCAGATTTGAACTTAGTTCTTTCTTCCTGCCCCCCAGCATCAGTGCTCTATCCACTGTCCCACCTGGCTGATAGCATGAAAAGGAACTGATTTGTGAAGACCTTAGTGAAAAATAGGATGATGGCAGCTGTAGGACTTGGGATTAACTTTGTTCTTCTTTGAGGTCTCTCTGAGTTTTTTTTTTTCATACTTTGAATAGGTCAAATAACCAACTTCTTTTAATTTCCAAGGCAAGTAATGTCAACAAGCACTTATTAACTGATCAATTATTATGTTCCAGGTACTGTCCTATACTTTGGAGATAGAAAAAAAGCAAAAGTAATCCCTGCCCTCAAGAAACTTGCATTCTACTTTGGGAAACAATATGTAAACCACTGCATACATACAAGATATTACTATGGGAAAATTAGAGAGGTGGGGGGACAGAGAGTAAAAATGATTACATAAGGAAGATTAAATAACTTTTATAGAAAACAGTAATGAAGACAATGTTTTGTATGGCAAAGTTCATGGAAGGCAATGAAAGTGTAAGAGGACCAAAGACGGAAAGGGGTCAGATGGCTTTAACAGCTAAACATGATTTTTGTATGATGTATATAGTCATGATAGGGTTCCACTGAAGTTTATTGAGAAGTTACGTGCAATATAGACCTATACATTAGGAAGATCACCTTGGCAGCTGAGTGGAAGATGGACTAGAACAGGGATATACTTGAGGCAAGGAGGCCAAAGACAAGACAGGTTCCTTATCCTAGAGTATTAGGTGTATGTTCAGGTTCATTAACTTGTTTCACTCCCCAGCTCTTCTATGTTCTAGAAGATGGGCCACAATGGCTAATGTTCTTTGACTAGGCAATTATTCTTTTTTTTTAAAACATCATTACTTAAGGAGAATGAGCACATTAAGTCTTATCATAGTCTTCTTTCACCTCAGCACAGATACCTGTACATAGTATTCACTTTTATAAATGGTTAGTGAATTTTTTTTACTCTTTAAACCTCAGTATGAATGAGTATATTATATCCTCTCCTCAGGTAGACTTTGATAAACAGAGGAAATTTTCATTGTATTAGACAATATGAAAGTTTGTGATGAATAAGCTATAGGAAAGGGACGGTGGTGGCTCGGGGAACAAATTTTGCTCACTCTACAGTCTGCATAGTTGGCCTCTACCTAACTCTTTCTTGTCCATAACATTTCATCTCCAACCTCCAAACTTTGGAAATGTGGTCTGACTAAAACGCACTTTGTCTTCATCTCTGCTTCTTCAGGTCCCTAGCTTCCTTCAAACCAGTTCAAGGCCTATCTTCATCCCTATTTGTTATTAACATTCTACCCACTCCCAAATGAGATTGTCATGTCACTTTGCAATTATTTTCCATTTGTTTGTCTGTGTAGATGCCATTTCTCTACCTCAAAGGACTGTTGTGAGGATCAAATGAAATTCAAAATACACATTTTCTTCACACATTATAAAGTACTAAATAAATGTTAACTATTATTAATGTTATTATCATTATTCTCTCCATGACCTTCACTCTACTACAGATGCATATAGTGATAAAAAAAAAAGTTCAAGCAGATACATAATCTCATTATCACCTACAAATGTTGCCACCATCCATTTACATTCTCAAATCCTACACCCATGCTGCTGGAGGCAAATGGAGAAAGTCACCCAATCATACTGATTCAGTCCACTACTAACCACATTCTCGAATATTTATTATCTTCTCTAACTGACTTTATGTTCTATTCCACTAAGAATCTGTTCCAAAGTTTCTCTATTCACCTCAGTCTATCTACTCAATTCTGCTCTTCTCTCCCTTAGAAGAATTCACCAAACTTTTTTTCCCCCCAAAATTAGGTTATTCATCACAAGCTCCTTTTTCTCTCCAACTTTATACTTCAAACCACCTCAATGTCATGTTCCATCTCTATCTTCTTTTGCTCCAATGTAAAAGGCAGAGGTAGCCCTTATTCCTGACCTCTTATTTATGATCTTGATCCCATTCTTCCTAAAAGTTCAATCCTTGGAACTCTTCTTTTTACCTTTCCCTTTTCCCTACTAATTTTAAATCTATTCTTTTTATTGGCCAATAAATATTCCCAGATCTGCTACATCCTTAAAAAAAAAAGAACCAAAAACCCCTTTGTTTAATCCTATTATCCTCTCAAACTAGTATCCTATATCTCTTGCCCATTTCACAGTTGAATTCTTAGAACAAGATACCAGCAGGAAGAGGTAGAAAGAGAAATGTCATTTAAAATAATTCTAGACTATGTAAAATACCTGGGAATCTACTTGCCATGACAACATAGGAATTCTATGAACAGCATGAAAAAACACTTTTCATACAAATAGAGTCAGATCTAAACTGGAAAAAATATTAATTGTTCATCGGTAAGCTGAGCTAATATAATAAAAATGATAATTCCACCTAAATTAGTTTGTTTATTCAGTGTCTTACCAATCAAAAAACAAAAAAAGCATTTTATAGAACTAGAAAAAATGAGAAAAATTAATCTAGAAGAACAAAAGGTCCAGATTATCAAGGGAATTGATGAAAAATGTGAATGAAGGTGGCCTAGCAATATCACATCTCAAACTGTACTAAAAGGCAGTAATCATCAAAACAGTCTGGTATTGACTAAGAAATAGAATGATGGATCAATATAATGATTAGATATAAAATACATAGGGGTAAATGACCTTGGAAATCTAGTGTTTGATAAATCTAAAGGTCCCAGCTTTTGGGATGAGAACTCACTCTTTGATAAAAAGTACTAGAGGGGGCAGCTGGGTAGGCCTAGAGATGGGAGTCCTAGGTTCAAATCTGACCTCAGACACTTCCCAGCTGTGTGACCCTGGGCAAGTCACTTGACCCCCATTGCCTAGCCCTTACCACTCTTCTGCCTTGGAGCCAATACACAGTATTGACTCCAAGACAGAAGGTAAGGGTTTAAAAAAAAAGTACTAGAAAAATTGGAAAATAGTATGGCAGAAAGTAGATATAGAGCAATATCTCATACTCTATACCAAGATAACATCAAAATGGGTATATGATTTAGACAAATAGGATGATACCATAAGGAAATTAAAGATCATTGAATAATGTACTTGTCAGATCTATGGAGAAGGGAAGAATTTATGACCAAATAAGAGACAAAAATAAGATGTGAAATTAATAATTTGATTATATTAAATTTAGAATGTTTTGTACAATCAAAACCAATGAAATCAAGATTTAAAAGGAGACAACAAATTAAGGGAAATATTTTGTAGCAAATTTCCCTGATAAAGGTATTATTTCTCAAATATATAGAGAACTAAGTCATATGTATAAGAAATTGTTCGCCAGTTGACAGATGAAGAAATCAAAGCTACCGATAATTACATGAAAAATGTTCTAAATCACACTTGATTAAAGAAATGCAAATTAATTTGAACAAAAATGTTTATATCATCTCTTTTAATGGAAACAGAGATTGGAAACTGAGATGTCCACCATTTGGTGAATGGATGAACAAAGTGTAGTATTTGATGGCAATGGACTACCTTTGTGCTATAAGAAATGATGAGCAGGATGATTTCAGAAAAATCTGTAAAGACCTGCATGAACGGATACAGAATGAAATTAGCAGTACCAGTAGAACATTGTACCCAGTAATGACAATATTGTATGATAATCAATTGTGAAAGACTTGGCCATTCTCAGCAATTCAATGATCTAGGACAATTCATAAGAACTTATGACCAAAAAAATGCTATCTACCTCCAGAGAAAGAATTGTTGGAGTAAAAATGCAGATCAAAGCATACTATTTTTCATTTTACATTATTTGTGTTTTTACTTGGGGGTTTGGGTTTAATATTAATATTCTCTTACAACAATGACCAATATGGAAGAAAGTTTTCTGTGATAATACATGTATAACCTAGCATGGATTGCTGACCATCTCCAGGAGAAGAGAGAAGAGAAAGAAGGAGGCAATTTGGATCTAATAATTTTTTAGTTGTTTTTGTTTTTCTGTTTTTTTATTTAATTAGTCAATTTAAAACATTATTCCTTGGTTATAAGAATCATATTCTTTCCCTCCCCTCCCTCGACCCCTTCCCATTGCCTACACACAATTTCTCTGGGTTTTGCATGTGTCCTTGATCAGAATCTATTTACATGTTGTTGATGTTTGCACTAGGATGATCATTTTAGTCTACATCCCCAATCATTGGACCTAATAATTTTGGAAAAAGTATATTGAAAATTATTGCATGTAAATGGGAAAATAGAATATCTTAAAAAAATAACAAGATACCTTTACTTGTAACCTCTGTTTTCTTATCTCATACTCACTTTTTTTAACCCACTACAATGACTTCCTCCTCAGCACTCAACTGAAACCACTGTGATGGAGGCTGGCACTAAAGAAAAAGTGCCAGACTGAAGAGTATATGAAATTCATCACCTTGATGGGGGAGCGGCCCCAGGAGTGGAGATCTGGAGTCAAGGTGATCAATTTCATATACTCTTCAGTTTGGCATTTTTTCTTTAGTGCCAGCCTCTATCACACCACTCTCCAAGCTTATTAATGATCTAATAATTATCAAATCCTGTAGCTTTCTCAACACTTGATCTTTTTTTTAAAAACCTTTACCTTCCGACTTAGAATCAATACTGTATATTGGTTCTAAGGCAGAAGAGTGATAAGGGCTAAACAATGGGGGTCAAGTGACTTGCCCAGGGTCACACATCTGGGAAGTGTCTGAGGTCAAATTTGAACCCAGGACCTCCCATCTCTGGTCCTGGCTCTCAATCCACTGAGCCACCCAGCTGCCCCCAGCACTTAATAATTTTAAATTCTCGGTAGTATTTAATACTGTTGATCATCTCCTTCAAATAGATACCTATAAAATTTTGAATTTTCATAACATTATTCTCATTTGTTTTTCCACCAACATATGCAACAAGTATTTCTCAATGTCATTTGCAGAATCATAATCCTTCCCCCCCCAACCCCATGCATGAGCATATTCCAGGGAGTTATGCTATGTCTTCTCTACAGTCTCTTTCTTGGGGTTCTCATGAACTATCACAACTTTAATGATTATATCTATTCAGATGACTCCCACATCTATATAAATAGTCCCATTCCCTTTCCTGAACACCATATCAATATAATCAGATATATATTGAGTTTCTTCAAATGGGCCTTAAACTCAACAAGTCTAAAATAGACCCCACTTAACCCCAAACTGTTCCCCTTTTTCTAACTTTCCTAATTTCCATTGTGGACCTCATCATCCTTTTAATTATCCTATTTCACAATTGCAAAGTAATCCTTAATACTTCCCTCTTCCTTACTCCCCACATTCAATCAATTGTCACATCTCATTGAGTTTGATTAGGAAATGTATCTTGTTAACATCTCTCCTCTCACATAAATACAATACTAATTAGGCCTTTATCACATCTTATCTGGACCTCTAAAGTAGTCTACTAATTGGTCTCCCTGTGTCATGTCTATAACTTACAAAAGTATAGATATGGCCATGCTACTTCCCTCCAAGAAGGAACCTTCCTGTTTTTGTTTTTTTAGTATAAAATCTTAACTCATTTCTTTATTTTCTTTTTAAAAGTCGCTCACAATCTGACTTCAATATATCTTTCCAGTCTAATACCATACTATTACCCTCTCTACATTCTATATACCAGCCCAATTTAACCATTTGCTGCTTTGTATACAAATTTTTCTGTACAAGGCATCTCACCTCCCATTTCTTTTCATTTGTATAAACTGCCCCCATACCTAGAATGTTTTCTCTCTTCTTTGAATCCCTAGATTCCTTTAAAACTCAGCTCCAGTGGAGGGATACTTAAATTGACAAGACCTTTCTACCTATGCAGATCATATTGCAGGTATGGTGGTATGGATGAAGAGTTGTCCTAAGCTATGAGGACCAGGGCTCAAGTCCCATCTTTGACTTACACTGGTCATGTGACCATAGGCATGCTTTTTAAGCACCCAAGGCTCTCAGCAACACTAAAAGATTGTATATTGCTGAGATGGTGTTGTCCTACATTGGCAGAGGGAGTTTCCTCATCTGGGAGTTCCCTGTAGCATTGAAACCAATAATAATATTCATTATTCTCTTCAAAACCACTTCATATCTATTCTCTATATTTTCTTTTTTCTTGTCTACTACTCCTTTTGTCTCTCAGTTGTGTGTAAATTCCTTGAGGGCTGGAACTCTTTCATTATGTCTTTTGTTCCTTAGTACTTAGCATATGGAAATCAAATAATCAATGCATGCTCCTTGAGAGCAGTAACTGGTTCACTTCTGTCTTTGTTTCTCCAGCACTCAACACATAGTAGATGCTTATTAAATGTCTACTGAATTGAATGTAAGCTCCTTGAGAGCAGTAACTAGTCCATTTCTCTCTTTGTTTCCCAGAAATTAACACATAGTAGATGTTTATTAAATGTCTACTGAATTGACTATAAGTTCCTTGGAAGCAGAGACTTTTTATTTGTCTTCGTTTCCCCACTACTTTTCATAGACCCTAGAACATAATAGATGTTTAAAAAATTCCCATTGGAAACACTAGAATAACTCCAAGACAAGTTTCCAACTCACTTGTCAGTGAACTTCCTATGACGGTGTGTCACCATGACAGGGGAGTTGCTTTTAAATGGAGGGTCCCGAAGGATCTGGTACTTCACAGGCTTGCAGCCAGAACACAGTGGGCTATGAGGCTTTGAGGTCAGGAGAGCTGCATCAATTTCCATCCTCTCATCAAATGTGTAGACCTTCACTCCTGAAACCTTCTGTTCAACATTGAGTTTGACAGTGAGGGGAGTATCACAGAAGGTATTCAAGGGTCCCAGGTGGATAGACTCATGGTTTTCCATCAAGACTTCCAAGTCAAAGAGAGCCTGAGAGGAATCCATGGAGAGGTAGGTGATCCACAGTGTCAGGCTATCTGCATAGACTGGATGGAGGAAGAACAGTTCCAGACTACAGCCTTCTGCTGGACAGGGGACAGTCATGTTCATATGGTATAGATGGAGTTCTGGACTCCAGGCCTGTAAGCTTGGCTCACAGGGTTGGTCCACATCTGGGGGTCCTAGGAAAAGGCAGAAAGAGTATGGAGAAGAAAGATATATTAGAGATATCAAAAAGAAAAAGGGTGGCCTCCTCCAATTAAAAATAATGGATCAAGAAAAATAAAATCCTGTTTCTGCATAAAGTATTGTTGTGACAGGTCAGTTTAGTTGATAACCACCTAGTGTTAATGTAAGGATGATAGGTTCTTTTATTATTATAGTCCATAACCCTAAATCTAGCTTAGCATTCTAAAAAATCTCTGTCCCTCTCAATATAAGTATCATCTCCACCTATGCAGATCATGTGACAGGTATGGTGGTATGGATGGAAAGCTTCTATAAGCCATTATGATCAGGGTTTAAATCCCATTTCTGACATAAGTAGGCTTTGTGATTATGGGCAAGGAACTTAACCTCCCAAGGCTCTAGGCAACTCTAAAAGACTAAGTTGTATAGAAGAAGGTGCTGTCCTACATCAGTAGAGAGAGATTCTCATCTGAGAGGTCCCTGTAGCATTAAAACCACAGGTCCAGTCCCTATCCTTATATAGATTACAATGTGTACATATATGCCTGACTTTCCCCCATGATCCTCATCCATGGATCTCATAAATTCCCCATAATAGGTTAACATGTCCACCAGACATGCTGAGGTCCAATCTAATCAATCAGCTCTAGAGTTTTGTCCTTGAAATTGGTGAAGTAGAATAGGTTTAAAAAATGGGAATGACGAAGCACAAAATCTAGAGTCAAAACCTAGATTAGTGAAATATTGCATAGTACATATCCTTACAAAATCAAATATTAATGAAGTTGTTTTACTATATTACAATTTGGATTGTATAATATTTACATTTTTATTATATTATTATTATAGTGTATACATAATAATGTATTATTATATATAGTTATTATATATATATTGTACATATAATATATAATGATATATTATTATTATAGTATTTATATTGTAAAATATAAATATATAAAAGGAAGTAAAAAGAACATTCAGTTACTAAGTTATATATTTGGATACAAGTGGATATACATATTAATTCCCAATAAAAATCTTCCTCCAACTCCTCTTAATTCCAGAGTCCCCTCTCAGTTACTTATTTTCTATTTTTCTTATGTATAGTTTGCTTGAGCATTTTTATTGGAATGGTATCTCCCCCATTAGACTGTGAATTCCTTAAGTTCAAGGACCTTCTTTTGTATCTCTTTGTATGTCCAGCACTTGGCACAATGTTTGGCTTATAGAAGACACTTAATAAATATTGATTGATTGATTTAGCCTAGTCCCTGCATTACATCACAACACAATTACATTACAACACAAATTCAAAATGAATGAAGGTTAAGTAAGACACAAGGCTTTCTAATCCTCTCCCCTACCCATAAAATTTCTTTCTGGTTCTTTAGATTTCAACTTAGCATCCCTCCCATCCATGAACCCTGTCTCATAACTTATCTTTGCTAGAACCTATTGTTTTAGGTTGCTGTTTGTAAAGTAAGGAAGAAAGATGAGAAGCCAGGCTGATGGACAGATCAGGCTGAGGAGCAGCAGAGGAGGGGCAAGAGAATTCTGGGAGTTCTGAAGCTAGAGAGAACTCTGAAGCCAATAGTCAAAGGCTTCCAGCCTGGGAAGGAGAACATAAGGAACAATTTCCAGAGGCTGAGAAAGAGCTCTACCAGATTTCTCTGCCACTTGGGACCTGACTCCATTCAGAGACCCTCAATACCTCTGCTGAGATTCATTAACAGCTATCTGAATTCTAAAGAGGGAATTTGGTTGGACTCACTCTGGCCTGAACCACCTAATGCATTCCCTTGGTTCTCTCTCCCTTACCTGTCCCTTGAACTGTACATTAGAAAATAGTGAGACTATTAAGTGTAGGAACAAGAAGCAGTTGGTAGAAAGGGAGGCCAAGGGTCCAAAGCCTCTGGCCTCCAGACTTTGAAAGCCAATCTGCATTCGGGGTAGACCATAGGACTACCCTCACCCACTTACCCTTTTTTCTTCATTCCTTCACCATTACCTTCCCCATTGACATTAAATAAATTATATTTAGAAATATTTAGGTCTGGGTTTGGGCCTGTCTTTAGATATAATACAAGAGGTTGAGGTTTAACAAATTCAAGACAGGATTTCAAGCTGAAATAAACTCTCCACAGAGAAGGGTTTGATTCTGAACCTCTGTGACTCAGTACATCTGGCTAAGGATATATATCATTTTTCCTTAGCAGTTGAGGCCATACACTAACCTCAATCGGCTGTCAGCTAAAATGTCTTTGGGAGGTGGGATTAAAAGGGATCATCTTGCCACACTGAGGCAGACTTAGCCTCAGGGGTCCTGAACTCCACTGAGGGAGACATATTGCCACCTCAACTGAATCAACCTGTTCAAACCTTGTCTCCTGCCCCCACTTCTCCCTTTCTATTTCTCACTGAAGTGACATCTTTCCAGTTGAGACAGTACCTGGTTTACCTCTCCCCATTAGTAATAGAGGAGAGAAATGCTCCATTCTTTCTCTCTCCATTTTCCCTCCTCCATTACATATTTGAATTTTCATCATTGTGCTAGGTGTGAACACATAAGTGTCTGACCAAGGGAAACAGTGGGGCAGAAAAAATAAATACGCATTATTGAATGGGAGTAAAATTGACTTTCAGTTTCAATGTTATATTTGCAAATGAGCATCTATGAGTGGAGAGATGAGAACTATAATTTCACCACTTTGATAAATTCCCAGTGTGGAAACTTCCTCTACCAGTTATACTTTAACCGCTGATTTGCTAGTCACTTATAATTTTTGAGAATTGCTTGAAACCTTGAGAGATTAAATGAGGAACCAAGGGTCACACAATGGGGATTTGTCAGAGGCACAATTAAAACATGTCTTTTCTTGACTTGAAGGTCAGTGTTCTGACCATAATGACCCAGTGCCATTCAATTATTTATAAAGGAACACAAATCACATAGCTTCAAGAGGTCATCTGTATAGGAATAACCACAGATGTGGTTTTAGTTTCTACTCCACAAATATGTATGGCCTTACCAATTCAAGATCTAAAATTTTTAAAGCTACACAAAACCCATTATAAGCATGTTCTCAAAGATTTAATATGACTTATGATATATATCATTCTACTTGGGATTCTAGTGATTTGGCTAGTGATTTATATTAACCTTTAACTATTCCTCTCTGTCTGTCTCTCTCTATGTCTCTCTCCTTCTTCCTTCTCTCTCTTTGGCTCTTTGTCTGTCTGTCTATCTGTCTATCTCTCTCTCAATGTCATATTTCTCTGTCTTTGACACTCTGTGTATCTCTCAACTAGATTTCTCTATCTCACCCAAGCTGGACATGCAGTAGCCATTCATGGGCCCAATCCCATTGATTATTAGCAGGAGGACTTTGTTTGGCTCTGTTTTATCTGACCTGGGTCAGTTTGCCTCTCCTTCAGCAAATTGATGACTCTCCTCTGGAAGAGCTCATAATATTAGTGTGCAGTTAAACTTAATATAGATATCTGTTTGGTCTGGTATACTAGAATTCAGATTTCTCAAGCTCAAAAGATTCCTCCAGCTTCAGACTCCCCAGGAGCAGGGATTACATGTGTGTCCCACTATACCTGGCATGTTTTTTTCTCCTACAAGGTTGCTAACTTTGGGAAGGAACTCTGCTCTATTCCTTTTTGTATATTTTGTACCTACTACATATGAGAAATGATGAATAGGATGATTTCAGAAAAACCTAGGACTTATGTGAACTAATGCAAAGTAAAATGAGCAGAACCAAGAGAATATTATACACACTTTAATCAATTGTAAATGAATTAGTTATTAAGAAAAGACAAAGATCAAAGACAACCCCAAAGAACTCAGTATGAAAAATGTTATCCATCACCAGAGAAAATATTGATGAAGTCTGAAGGCAGATTGAAAAATACCATTTTCACTTTATTTTCTTCAAGAATTTGTTATTTTTTGTTTTTGTTTTTGTGATGTTTTTCTTCCATAACATGAAGAATATGAAAATCTGTATTACACAATTGCATGTGAATAACATGTCAAATTGCTTACATTCTCAGTGTAGGGAGATATTAGAACTAAAAATGTCTGAAAAAATTTTAAATTGCTTCTATATGTAATTGGGAATAAATAAAATGCTACTAAAATGCTACTAAAACATATTAATAGATGAATGGAACTCTCTCTCTCTCTCTCTCTCTCTATATATATATATATATATATATACATATATATATATATATATATATATATATCCAGGGGGTTGTTTACAGATGTAGACTATGCTAAGATTTCATATCTTTTAAGTGTTTTTTTTGATAAGTGTTTTAAATACTTTTTTGAATCTTTGTTTTTACATTATCTGTATTTCTCAATATATTCCTAGTCTCCTCATCTCAGAGAATCATCTTTTATGATAACAAATATTTTTTAAAAAATTAAAAGAAAACAGTAAAACTAACCAAAAGGTCATTAAATATAGTAGTTCCATTACCTTTTAAAAGAAGTAGGTAAAGAATTTTAAGGCATTTTAAAATGCTAGATCATGTTCAAGAACAACAAACTAGGAAATGCCAATATTGGTCCCTACCTAACTGAAGCCAGTTTTATGGGGATGGTCCTTTTGCTCCATCTTGAAATGTCTTTCCCCTGGAACTTGCTTTTTCTGATGAGGTGAATGACTCTCTAGCTAAGATTGTCATTTCATGAGAAGCACCATCCATGAACACTTCAATCCCAGCTCAATGAACTTTCTAGATTTTTCCATCTCCTTGCCAGTAGCCTTGTCCCATATGGGTACCCTTCCCTTGCTTCACCCCCCCCCTTTTATGATTTGTCTTTCTTTTTAGCATATAAGCTCCTTGAAGAAATAAGTTGTTTTATTGATTTGTATATGTATGGCCAATGTTTAACAGAATGCCTGACACATAGTAATCCTTAATAATGTATTGTCTAGAAATACATTTTTGAGACTAAAAGAGACACCTAGGAAAAGAAAGCGTTTTACCCCATACCACTCAAATGGTATTCAAACTCATGGGTCTTCCTTACACTTACCTCTTGTTGGTGTGTAGAACCAGGTGATCTTTGAATTTTTTTTCCAATAATTCAAAGATAAATAAAGGACCAGAGAAATAAAAAGGTCCTAAAACACCAGCACAGGACAAACTCTTTGCTACAAAAAATGGTCTTTCATGAAATGGCAATCTAAATTGTTCAGATACTGTGCCAGTACAAAGTTTATGTTTCTTTTTCCTATTCTTCCCAGAAAACTCTGATTTAAGATGTTGTATACAGTCAATCAAGGTTTTTAACCTCCTCCAGCCTTCTTCAAGGTTCTTTTCTTTTGAATATAAGAAGTGACAATTTTTGGAACACTTTTAGCTTTTAGAGCATATTAGCCTTCATCTTTCCCTGTCTGATTTTACTTTACAAATTTGTCAAGAGGTAGCTATATCTCAAACAATAAAACTATCTCCAGTAGCCAATAGCATATTGGTTCTTTGTAAATGATAAAAAGACAATAATGATGATAATGCTGCTGCTGATGTGGTAACAAAGAGAACAGTAGTGATGTCTCCCTTTGAGGAGAATGATTCAGAGAAATATGGAGAAAGACTTATGAATCTTGTCTTTTGGCTCTTATCTTTTTGATTTCCTTTAGAAGGAGAAAAGACCCCTCTATAAAATGAGCTAAAGGGTGCTAGTATATATGTGAGTGAGGAGGGAAGTGTTAGGGTATGAGTACTGGAGAATCAGGAGCATCACAAAAGTGACAGCTAAAACATTTTCAGCTTTTAGGGAGCCTGGCTTAAGTTATGTCTCAAGTACAACCAGTTCCCAGTTAATAGACTCATAAATACCATAGATCAGAACGAACAGTTTGGAACACCTAGTTCATCCCCCTGACTCTCTCCAACGTAAGTGTCCCCCCGTAATATATTTTCCGTTATCTTCCTGAAACAAATGACTAAGAAGTGGGGCTTCACTGCTATATGGGTCAGGCCATCCCATGGTTACATTTGTTATTTATTTTAAGCATCATATTTTTTATTTTTATAATTGTAACATGTTACAATTATATATATTAAACATATTGAAATGCCTTAGAATCAGGAAGACATCATTTCAATATTTATCATTGATGTAAACTATCTGTATAATCCCAGGGAAATCACTTCATCTCTCAGTTCAGAAGGAATTTCCCCACTGGAAGTTTCCAAACTGATGAAATCACAGATTCAGGTCAAAATATTTTCTGTTATATAATTCTTTAAGTTTATAAGAGCACGAATAGAATGCAAGATAACAATGATATAATATGCCATGATGTTTAGCCAAAAGGTATGGATGCACAATTTATTGTAATATTGGCCCCATCTTAATGACCCTTTTCAGGTAACCTACCCCATTGCCTTCCCTAGACACTGACAGTGACCATTCTTCTCCATCCTTGTCTTTTAGGACATTAAGACAATCTCCACAGGCAGTCTTTCAAAGAAGTTACAATTGTGTATCAATTATCAAAAAGATTTTGTATCCACTTACTCATTCATCTTTAGACCACTTCAATTCATAGAGGAGAAAGTAGTCCAAGGAGGTGAAATACTTTGCCCCAAATTAAGACTAATTCCAGTCCACTCTGTTACTTCCCTGATCATCTCATGGACCAGTGGTATGGTTCTGTCATTCTTCAGTATAGATTCAAAAATTATAATCTGATCAGTTTTACCTACTGCCTCCTCTGGAGTCCAGTAACCTGAAGAGTCACACACACGACGAGAAGAGGCAGCATGGACATATTGATGGAAAGTCCCATCTTCTGTGCATACTCCACAGAGACTGCCAGCATCCCTAAGACAGGAGAGAGAGGATGAAACAAAGGCCAAAGAAGGAGGAAATTGTGAGAGTCTGGAGCTGAGAGTGTGAAGGAAGGAGACCTATTTATTACCCAATTCATTTCCTCCCTGTTTGGACTCTAAAAGGAGAAATCAATCATAACCAAGTAGTCAAGGGACAAGGGGGTGTTTGTATTGTAATGTCACAAAAACATAAAAAAATATTATTTGATTCATTCCAACACAGACTACCTTCCTCATTTATTATTCTGTTGCAGAATGAAAAAACTTCTTGTGCTCCTCCCAGTGTTAAAAAATCTATTTTCAGAATGAGATTTAGGTTAATCTTCATAAACTCAAATTAATGAACAAGTGTTGTCTTTGTATCTCCTTTACCACCTTATTCATGCTTCATATACCTTTTTAGGGGGCAGGGAAGACTATGATTTGATTGTTATAGAGAATTGTGCATGAGGAAAATCCTTATATGGAACATAGAAGACTATTATTATATATTATTATTATATTATTAATTCAACAATTTTTAAAATTAAAAACACTTATATTAAGACAAGAGGCAGTAAGAAAGTAAATAGAGAACTACCATTAGACCTGGGAAGACCTGAGTTCAAGACCCACCTCTACCACATATTATTCATCTAACCTGGGACAACTTTTTTAACAAGTCCATGATCCAGGAAGCTCTATAAGATGATGAAGTTATAGGGGAACTGCAGATGTGCCTCCATAGAAGGATTTTCCTCACTAGCAGTTCTCTATAACAACTAAATCATAATCTTCCCTGCCCCCTAAGTCTTTCCGGCCCCCTAATGCTTTCTAGTTTTCATGGAATTTTCTTCCCAAATAAACACTACATGAAGTTAGTAGTGCATCTATTTTTCCCATTTTAAAGATGCAGAAGTCAAGGTTTAGAAGGGCTACAGTGTTCTTCCACCATCACACAAAAAGTTAATCCAAGAATCAGCATTTGAACCTAAACTTTTTGAGTTTTTAGTACAGAGTTTCTTGTAGCTCCGACTTCACAGCAGTGAGCTATTGAATGAATTCTCTGGCTATTAAAATACTCCTAACTTCTAATGACTTTGATCAAATAAAATGAATGAATTAGCATAGTCTAAAACTCTCTATTCTGGGATACAAAGAGAGGGGAGACTAGCAGTAGCTGGAGGTCAGAGAAATAGTTTTTGAGGGCTGTTCTCTGAAACCAGGACAGTTTTCCCAGACACAAAACAGCTGGGGATGGAAACAGGCATTAAATCAGAACACTTCTCCAGTGTTCTGAGGAAGCATTTCTCTTTGGGAAGATTTCTAACCCTCGGCTGGAATGTTGCTATACACAGTTCCATGCTCTGGTACTAGATTCTTTTTGTAATTAGTGAGGGTTTCCGTAGGCCACTAGCTTTCTTGGCATTGACACTCATTTTCAATGGCCACAAACTCATCGTGTTTTCTTGGATACGTTTGGTCTTTCTTTTAGCAAAACTGCTTGTCTGCGTAGATGGGGCTCCCTGATGACATGAGAATTCCAAATACCAACTAGGGAGGGTAAACACAGTAGCCTGCCCCACGTAAACTCCTGAGAGTGTGACGTAAGTCTGTACCAGTGAACATATCAGGAGGTCCCAAAACTATAACCATCTAGAACTACGTAAGAAAGCAAATGGCTGTCTTCTCAGCCAGTGACTTGTGGCAACCCAGTGCTGATGTCGGGTTTGTCGTCAGGTTTGTACCAGAGAGAAAATAGAAAGATTAAATTGTTTATGTGTGCTATGTAAACGGATGTAAAATTCTGGTTTGTGTGTGTTCCCATAGGGCTGGGCTCTTTAGTCTGTCCAATCCAAGCTACACAAAATCACAGGTGCAGAAAAATCACAGAATACAGATAGACAAAGAGCTAGCATGTGGTGATCTTATCATTCATTGGCTAATTGTCTCTATTCTTGGATAATGTATACATCTACAAATGTATATACATATATATTAAAACACAAAAATGTTCGATGATTCTTCCTTCTAGTTTTGTAACTACTACCTTTTCTTTTCCCAAGTGATTAAAAAATTCCTCAAACAAAAGTAATTTTAATTCATTTTCATCTATGGATTCATTTCTTTAACATATATAGGTAGGTATATAATAGATGTCATGTTCTATACTGATTTATCATTACAAACTTTTGCATGAACTATCTTATTTGATCTTCATAAAAATCATGAACTGCATATATACTTATACCAATAAGGCATGTACCTATGTATGTATGCATATACATAATAGTTCACAGCTATTATAATATAATATATATACACATACATGTATTATATACATTATGTGGCTAAGAATAGCTTCCCTAATAACCTTATGGCATTGTGAAGGGGATCAAATGAGTGAGAGTTGAAAAATGTACCTTAAAATTACATAAAAACATATATATGTACTTACATATATATATGACAAATTTTGGCCATAGTTTAATATGAAAATCTGTTTCTTGGAATGGAATATATATTATAATTCATTAATATTTATATCAATTTACATATTTTATTATTGTTACAAAGTATATGATATGTATTAAAATTTTTTAAATGAAAAGCCAAAAAGATAAATATATAAAGCAATAAAAAATAGGAGGCCACAACATCAAATGGAGGCTGTCAATGTGAAATCAAAGTGAATGTCACCTCCAGAAAGGTTGGGGAAAGTACTTTTAGGACTTTTAGTTACCTCACATTTTCCTTCTCCATTCCTGATTTTTCCTACCAAACTCATTTAGTATTTCACTATAAGGGACACTAATAAGGTACATATTATTCCTGGTTGGTCTTGGGCACAGTAGAGAATGAAGGATAGTCAATATTTCCTCCTAGGGGAAGCAGCCTCTGCTGTGCTAGCTCAGGGCAACCTGTGACTACTGTCTTTGCCCACCCTCCTCAGCAACTAATCTCAGTCTGGACTCAACTATCTGGACTTTACTCTGAGACTCTAATATCTGCCAAGATGCAAACAATCCTGGAAGGGGTCATACTTTAACCTGTGGTTAGTCATTAAGGCCTCAGTAAAAATGAAAGATCCCAGCATATGTTTTGATCAAAGTGAGAAGGGAAGAATAGACATTACAATAAAATATCTGATGGGAATTTGGAACATCTAAATTGTCCAAAGGGAGCAAAGTCCTGAAGAGAAAGCCTGGGGACAACCAAAGGAAACCATTTTCTTCCCAATACTGCACAGAACTGGACCCTAAGCTGTGTTCTAAAACTTCATATTTGTTAGAGACTATCTCAAATTCTTTGTGGCAATATATACACACGTCCCACCAGCACAGCCAGGAGGAATGATCCCTATTTTTCTCCTCTCTCTGACATTAGAGTAGTAGCTGGCCACTTTCCTCACTGAGAAGGTAGTGGCTCATGCCTGCCAGTTGGCAAATCTTCTTCAGAGCCTGCCAGTTCATCCTCAACACCTTCCTCGACTGCTGGACAACCATAGTTGTCATGCCAGATGTGACATTTTCTATATGGGTGTCCAAAGAAATGCCTGTCAGACATCCTCCCAGAAAAATGAGCGCATGGAGTGAGCTGGCCAGTCATTTACTAAATGAGGTCAGACCTGGGGCTGGAACAAAAATAAGGGTCAAGAGAGTATCCTGCCTAGAGCTCTCTATGTGACTCATCAATTTTCACTGGTACAATTGGGGGTTTTCCCTGTGCAGGCGCACAGAAAACCTTTACTCCCCACCATTCTCAGAAAGGAATTGAAACAAATTACCTTTATAACTTTATTTTTAATATATGTTTTATATTATATTATACTATATTATATTATATTATGTTATGTTATGTTATATTATATTATGTATATCATATCATATCATATATCATATCATATCATATCATATTATATTATATTATATTATATTATGTTATGTTATGTTATGTTATGTTATATTATATTATATTATATTATATTATATTATATTATATTATATTATATTATATTATATTATATTATATTATATTATATTATATTATATTATATTATATTATATTATATTATATTATATTATATTATATTATATTATATTATATTAGTTATTTTATAACTTTATAACTGACCTCTCCACCCTACTCCCAAGCACTGATCTCACCTTTCATATAGAACTCCACTAATGGGAGGCAGCCAGTGAATGGTGAGGGAATCTTGGGTCTGTCCAATGATCACTGGTGGAATCGGGATGGGGGTGGGTCTTCTGCTTTCACTCCATTGCTGATACACCAGATCCAAATAGCAGTGCATTCGGGCCACTTGGTTTGGGGTGAAGTGATCAGTGCAGTCATCATCTATGAATTGAAATATAAAAGGGAGACAAAGTAGAGAAGCTGGGAAAGATGAGCACAGCCACATATGGTTAAGCAGGGATTCCTTTCCAAATTATTCCACTACAGGAAGGTAAAATTCAAATGGCCCCAGGCTCAGAAATTGATCTGAATGGACTGAGAAATACTCAAGAAGCCACAAGATGGCAGTGTTTCAGCACGTGGCTTTTCCATGTGTGACCAGTTGTGATGTTGAAGAAACCCTGTTTCTGGCCCAGAAACTCTAACAAGGGAGGGAAGAGATCCCTGAGGACCTGTGGTAATAACAAGAAGAAAGTAGTCCCAGTGGTACTGATGGGAGAAGAAAGGGAATTACTTATAATGAATATTCTATTATAATTTAGGAGAATTGGCTCTACAATTGAAGCATTTCCTCTCCTCCAAACACCTTCTATTTCCTCGTTTTCTGGACTTTTCTAGAGAGGTGCAAGCCACTACATTGGGGGATGGAAGGGAGGATCAGATTCATTGTCTAGGTGCACCTGGATGATTTGGCAATATGGAAGTATATGAGAAAATGATTCCTGGGGCAAAGAGATGACCAGGTTATCAGCTTTCTACATAGGACTACAGAACATGATAAATGTCATCACCATTATTCAGTTAGAGTGTTTTGCAAAGTCCCCATGTAAATGCCATCTAAAGCATCCCTGGTTTTTTTTTTTTATTATTTTCCTTAAAATAGAAGCCCTAGACTTCACAGAAAAACTATCCTGCCCCATCACTTCAAGAGAAGATTTTCTGGGAAAATTTTCCTTTACTCCAGATGTCAAAGTAACTGACTATCTATATGAGTATTTCAAGGCTATCCTTTCTTAACCTAAAACTAGTGGAAGAATAATAAAAGGAAGAATAATCTTCCCAGCTAATTTTTTTTAAACTCTCATTTTTCTGTCTTGGAACCATTGATTCCAAGGCAGAAGAGTGGTAAGGGCTGGCAATGGCGGTTAGGTGACTTGCCCAGGGTCACACAGCTGGGAAGCGTCTACGGCCATATTTGAACCCAGGACCTCCTGTCTCTAGGCCTGGCTCTTAATTCACTAAACCATTCAGCTGCCCCCTTCCTAGCTAAGTATAAGTGACTTAGTAGATAGAGCACTGGGTCTGGAGTTTTGGGCAAGTCACTTAACCTCTGTCTGCCTAGGAGGCAGCTAGATGGCTCAGAGTATTCTAGGTCTTGAATCAGAGATGACATGAGTTTAAATTTGGTCTCAAAAACATACTAGTTGTGTGACTCTGGGCAAGTCACCTAACCTCTATTTGCCTTAATCCATTGGCAAAAGAGGTGACAAGCTACCCCAGTATCTTTGCCAAGAAAATCTCATGGACAGTACTGTTCACAGGGGTCATAAAGAATGGCTGAACAGCAACAACAATAGTTTTGTTAAAGCAGAGCCAAGGTTGGAATGTGGAAATGGAGTTTAGATGGGAGAGAAACTGAAGAATAGAGTTGGCCTGAGAGTCAGGAATACCCACATTCTTCCCCTATTATTTGAAACAAAACAAACCTTGAACTGGGTTACTGGATCCCTTCCCTATTTCTGTATTTCGGACTCCTTTAGGCTAACTGCAGTTACCACATTTTATTTGAATTCTTCCCAATGCTCAAATGCATTTGTATTTTCTCCTGCCTCAAATTACCTTGCATTTATCTATCCATTCGTGTGTAACACCTTCCTTGTAGATTATATGTTCTATGAGGACAAAGAATGATGTTTTTGCCTTTGTATTCATGTGCACAGTATATAATACTTAGTAAGAGCTAAATATGTGTTGATTAACCTGACTTGCCAGCATTCTTAATCTGGTGGTAGTTTTCTTTTTTTTTTTTTTTTTTTTTTTCATAAAAAAATGGAGCTTCAATTGATACATGGATACAATTTAAAATAAAATTTTTTAAAATGCATTTAAAGACATTCAAGTCTTGATCTTAATAGAATCTAACAAATATCAAAGGACAAAAAGCAACTAAACCCAGTAAGTACAAGGAGGATCTCTATCCTCTCTAAATCCCACTGAGTTTGTTTTAGACCTGACACCTAAAGAGAACGAATGAAATCCAATGCCTTGAAAATAGTGGGCAGTTAAAAAGGGATGGCCAATTGAAGACCACAGAATCACTGTATCCTGGAATCTTGGGGAGATTTCAAGAAGTTCTAGTCTAACAATCTTGGAGAGACAGGTGTCTATTATCTTTTGAAAGACTCATAGCTAACAGGGGCTGCTAGGTAGTACAATGGATAGAGCACCAGGCCTAGAGGTAGGAGCATATGGGTTCAAATATGATCTTAGACAATTCTCAGCTTTGTGACCATGGGCAAGTAACTTTACCCTTATTGCCTCGTCCTAACTGCTCCTCTAACTTAAAATTGAAAGTAAAAAAGAAGATAAAGGTTTAAAAAAAAAAAGATTTATAGGGATAGAGATTCCAGTTCCTTCCTCAAAATTAATTAGTTGTGTTTCAAATTCTTCAAGGAGACATGTAAGAAAAACAGCCCCTCTATTCCTAACTTCCCCCTTCAAAATCATTTCTAGCTTCTGCCTTGCCTCCCTACCTAAAATAAATATGTTCATGAGAGAAAACAAGGATGGTGGTTTAATGATCATTTTGTATTACCTGTATAGCTCATGTAGTTGTTGAACGGTGTCCCAGAGAAGTGGTTTTGGCCACAGGTGTCATTAGTAGGTTCTGGGTCCTGACACAGCTTACTTTTGGGTGTGGGAGCTGTGTCAGCACAAAGGTCACCTGTGTCCATGGTTGGAGTAGTCTCCCTGCAGGGATCATCACAAGATTCCCTTTCACTGACTCCTTTGAAGACATGGTACAGCCCCAAGACATGTCCAACCTCATGGATCATGATGTTGGTATGGCCAGGCATTCCATAATAGGTTGGGTTGAGGACCACACCACCTGGAAGAGAAGGTATGGGATACATCCTTAAAAGGAGAGCAAATAATCAATCTCCTCCCCCAGGGCAAACATATTCCCTTGATAAACTTCAAATGCTCAATTTTAGCCTCCATGAAGATAATTTGATTTTTTATTACTCCCAGTGACAGTTGTGGGGAGGCAGCTGGGTGTTGCATTGGACAGAGTGATGGGCCTAGAGTCATGGAGACATCAAATAAAATCCTGCCTCATACAAGCTTGTGATCCTGGGTAAATCATTTAACCATTGTCTGCCTTAGTTTCCTCAATTTTAAAGTGGGAATATAGTATTAATATTATATTAATATATATTATATATATTATATAATATATAAAATAATAATATAATATATAATAATAATATAGTATTAATAGTATCAATCTCACAGACCTCTTTGAGGATCAAATGAGACCAATTTGTAAAGTGTTTAACACAATGTATGACAGAGTAGATATTCAATAAATAGCTGTTTCTTTCCTCCCTATATGACTTAAACAAGACTTTTAATATTTCTGTATATTAATTTCCTCATTTGTAAGATGAAAGGGTTAAATTTGATGGTTCCTAAGATACCTTTCATCTCTAAATCTATTCTCTTTAGACCAATTTTATACTTTCTTGATCAAAAAGTCACTTACAATTTTAATAATAACAATAATAATAATAAACAGTGCCAGGCTCATCACAAAGAAAGACTAAAGATCTCCAAGTGTTGCAATTTTTATCCATTTGCTTTCAGATCCATTCAATATTCAGATTTTTGTTCCTCCATTCAACACTTTTGCCAGCCCCTAGAAAAACTGAACAGTTCCAACATTGTCTTTCTTTCCTTTTTAAAAGATATCTACATGTTTAAGTAAATTTGTCATCTTGGTTCCCAATAAGATATCATCATCATATAAATAGAAAGTTGAGATTCCTTGAAAGCCAGAAGATTTCAATCAATGTCAGGAGTTTCACTATCATGAACAAAGTCATCATAATAACCATCATCATATTGCATAAACAATTAGACTTTCAATACTTCAAACAGTCATCTCAAAATGTGCCTTAGGAGAGCCAAACTGAGGAACCAACTGGATTTCTTCACATTTCATTTCCTAGGTGTCATTTTAGGTGCTGTGTGTGTGTTTCTATATGTCTGCTCTCTCTCTGTCTCTTGTCTCTGTCATTAGAAAGGAGGGCAAATCTGGAAACCAACTTGTTCTTCATCATTAAAGAAGACCCACTCATTCTCCAAGAGGGAGGCAAAGAGCCTATGGACTGAAGTATCATTGATTTATGTCTGAAACGGCTATGAGGTCATTAAGTTCAACTGCTTCTTTTGACATATAAGAAAAATGAGGATCAGAAATGCTGTCCAACCCTGTGACGACAAAATCTAGCCTGACATTGCTTCCTCTCCCTTGCCATTCAGCAAACAGTTCCCTTCTAGACAATTCAACTTTGATTGTTTTGAATTGGGCTCTAAAATCCCTCTGGTGATATCTGTCATTTGTACAGGAAAGAAACATGTGATTTGCAATCACCAGGAAAGAATGATACTAGAAACAGAATATTCTAACATGAGGGAAATAAAGAGGTAGCACAGAAAGAGAATAAGGTAGAAATAAACAATAAGCCATCATAAACTGAAAGCCATAGTTTGAGTCTGAAATGTGTAATTTTATAATCTAATAATATTCTACTCTGAAAGAATTCTAGGACCTTCTCAAAGGAATTTGTTATAAACAATTCATGGAAAGCAAGATGCATAAAATTCAGAATAATGTGTGTTTTCAACCATCCAATCAGCTGACCTAAGCACCAGAGTAAATTACTATTGAATGTTTCTATAGCCACAATTATAAACAACAGAAGGTATGAGAACTGAAATTAAATAATCAGTTTGTACAATAGGGTCCTCTGCTTTCTCTCTCTTTCTCTGTCTCTTCCTCTCTCTCTTCCTCTCTCTCAATATATATGGGTATATGTATGTGGGTATTTTATACATATATACAGACATACATGCATATATGTTTACATATATTAAAAACATTCTTGAGCTCATAGAATAGTAAAAAAAATCCATCTGTTTGCATAATGATGTCAAACAATCTAATCTCCCTCGCACTCTCTCTACCTTTCTTCTCATATGTTTACAATTATAAAACCTGAAAAAAACTTGTGAAAAAGTAGTGAGTTCCTCGCTGAAAAAACACACATTGACCCATGAACATCCTCTAGTACCCTCACAAACATACACACACAGAAGGAGGGGTAAGACAGGAAAGGCACATTCATAGCTCAGAAATTTTTTAAGTTATAATAAAAACAAAGTTTAAAAAAATAGTTGTCTCAAGCCAAAAACAAGTCTGAGTGAGGCACCAAGGGTTGTTGCCCAAGAACTAAAAAGAGGAATGCACACAAGAACTTAAAAAGCAAGAAAGGATGAAAAGGCTCCAAACAATGATAATAAATACTAAACGAATACTAAAATCCCAGAAAAAGACCACTCTGCTGGCCATCCCATCTGATGAACCAATTCATTTCAGTGGTACTACTGGTATTCTGAAATGGATTACTCCTACCTTCAAGTAGGATCTGTAATTCTTGTTATAGGAGCAAAGTTAGAAGCACAAAGAGAAAAGGCTATTGGAGAAAACATGTGCCAAACCTTCCTTACTCTCCTGGGGATGCATGAGAAATAAAAGGCATATTGTTAACATTAATCATTCAACCAATTTGGAATGGTCCTATAAAACTCTTACCCACTCACCACCATCACTAAAGAAGTTCTCTTTTCCTTTAAGAAGGGTGTAGTCTAGACCTTCTACTATCTAGTATCTTTCAATCTATTCAAGGTAAACTTGAATGACCTCAGCTTTTCAGTGGACCCTGGCATCTGGCTGGTTGTGTATTGATTCTTGCCAAAACAAATGAACAAAGTTAATGGCATTGAGTAGACAACACTCTTTTGGTCTTCCCCACTGTTAATTCTGGAATAACCATAATTGTGGAGCCAGATAGTTAAAGCTGAGCCTAAAACATTTGTGCATGCATTAGTAATTTTACTTTATTGAATAAGGTTAAGCACTGGTCAGACATTACGCCAGGTACTGGCAATACCAGAGGGTATAGAGAGAAAAAAAAAGCAAAATAGCCCTATGTTCAAAGTTCTTACTACTAAGGGAATACCACATGTACATAAAATATTAAATGAAGCAGTGAAAGAGAAAATAGGTCAAGTTGAAATGAAATAAAATGGAAATCAATAAAGAGAAAGAATACTGAATAGATCAATCAGAAAAGGCTTCATGGAAGACATAGCAACTAGCAATGAATTAAGCATTCTGAAATGCCAAGCTAAAGAAAAGTGCAGATGACTAGAGGAGGGAGAAAGTTTGTAGTTCAAAGGCTGGAATTTAAAATGTATGAGGAGTAGTAATGTGAAATCAGGTAGGTTTAAAAAAAATGGTAGGTTGAAACCAGATTATGGAGGGTCTTAAATGCCAGGCTAAGACATTTGTATTTTTTCCAAGAGGAAATAGGGAGCCACTGGAAATTTTCTAACAAGAAAGTAGCACATTCAGATATCTGTTTTAACATGATTACATTGACAACTATGTGAGAGATGGACTAGAGTGAAGAGAATAAACTCGGGAAATAAGACAGAAAGGAGATAAATTAGGGAACTATTATCACAGTCCAGATAGGAGGCAACGTGGGCCTGAACAAGCGAAGAAAATGGTTGAAATCCAAGAGATGTTATTTAGTGTATTAAAAGGATACTGGGGTCTCTATTGTAATAAAAATAGAAACAACTAGACATGGCATTTGACTAGGCCTGAAAATGGGAAAAGAGTCAAGAGTAAAAATAAAAACACAATCTAAATTAGAACAGATAATTTTGAAGAAAGGACATGTTGAACACCTTGAATTTAATTTACCAATGGGATATTCAAGTAGAAAAATTCAACAAGCAGTAGGATATCTAAGACTGGAGTTCAGAAAAGTGATTAGAGCTAGATAAATTGGGTTATGAATCATTTGCATATGTATAGTATTTAAACCATTCATTCAAAAATGTTTTGAGTGCCTACTATAAATAAAGATCAGTCTTAAGCACTGTAGAAAATACAAAGAAGAATTAAATAACTGTGCTCCTGGAACTGGCAGACTTTTATGAGGAGATAAGATGCTAAGAATAAGTAGAAAAAGATACTTGATAGTCCAAGACATGAACCACAGACAGTGAGAAAGTATAAATAGTGTTTTAGGAGATTCAAGTAAGGGGATGGTTCCTAGATACCCAATATGAACAAGGAAAGTACCTGATAAGTGAGAATCACCAGTCCTAATTGTACTACATACCATTGTTCTGAAAGAACTAAAAGATTTCATCACCAATGGTCTTCAAAACATCAGGGAGAATGGAAAATGTGCCACAGAGTTAGAAAAGGGCAGATATTATACCTATTTCTCCCTCAAAAAGGAAGAATATAATCTTCAAATTCCTAGTTGAGAGAGCCTAACTTGAATTCCTGGAAGAAGTGTAGAATGCATTATCAAAGGTATTATTAAGGAATATCGCAGAAAAGAAATGGTTATCATTAAATCTAACATGGTTTACTATACCAAAATATTGTTATTTTTTTCATAAGATTACTAAATTAATAGATGAAGAAAATATAGTTTATCACCATATCACTAGGAAAAAAAAAAACCTTTTATAAGATGATAGACATAGAACAATAAGGAACAAGAAAGACTATCTAGTCCAACCCCCTCATTTTACAAATGGAGAAAATGAGGTCTAGGGAATGAAAGGATTTGCCCAGGATTGCATAGATAGCATGTGGCAGAATGAAGATTCTTTTTGAGTTTCTTGGACTGTAAACCCAATTATCTATCCAGGGAAGACAGAGAATGATTTCAATAAATGCAATGAAAATGGAAGGCAAATGTGGAAAATTAGGGATGAAAAACTGAAAAAGCCTGTGGCCAGCATTCCAGATCTTGGGACAAGCCATGATCACTGCTTATATCTTCAACTAATTGCTTAATTATCTATGTAGCTTATGTTGTGTGAGTCCCCAGGATATATAGAAAACCAAAGAAGTAGGGGGGGAAGAGTTGGTGCCAGTGAGAAGATGGCCTGGAAAAAGGAAATCATGGTATGGAATAATGGCAATCTGGAGCAAAGCTGGCAAAGGTTCTGGTCAGTGGAGTGGCTGATGATGAGCTTGGAAGGGACATGAAGTAAAAATTACATTCTCAGCAGAGGGCCATTCCTCAGGCCCTACATATTGCAGTGAGGCATAATCCAAGTAACCTAGTACTTTTGTGGGAATTATCTATCCTATTTAATGGGGGTAGGGTGGGGAATGGAGTTTGCCACCACTTAAATAAAGTTACAGGTAAAATGCTTATCTGATTTGCAAGATGACACAAAGATTTGAGTGATAGCTAGCAGGTTGGCTGACATAATCAAAATCCAAACAAAAACTCAACAGGCTAGAACATTTATGCCAAATCTAAGAAAATAAAATTTAATATGAATGAATGTGGAGTCTTAAATTTGAGTTCCTAAAATCAACCTGACAAATATAAGTAGGAGAGGTATTACTAGATAGTGTCTGCTGTAAAAACAATCCAAAGATTTTAGTGCACTTCAAACTCAACATGTCAAAAGGATGATGAGGCAGCCACAGAAAGCTACTATGTTCTTAGTCTATTTGGAGAAGAATAATGACTTGCAGAAGGAAATCTTTCTTTACTCTTCCCTGGCCACATGTGAAATATAGCATTCAGGACCATTTACCACATTTTGGGAAGGACTCTGATAAGCTAAGAGAGCATTCCAGAGGAAGTGTCAATGAGAGGGTGAATGTCTTTGAGATCACATCCAAAGGAATACTGGGTGGAGGAACTATATGCTTTGCCCAGATTAAAAAGGAGGTTTGGGTGGAGCATGAGAGCTGCTTTCAAGTATTGAAAGACTGCCACATGGAAGAGGAATTAGAAACCCATCTCAGATCCTGTGAGGTCATCATTCTGTAAATTGTAGCTTTGGGAATTATGGAAAACTTCAGAGAAGAGATAGCATTTAAGATGGACCATAAAGAATGGGAAGAAGTTGCATGAGCATAAATATAATAAGGGACATTTCATGAAGAAGGAAAAACATGGGCAGAAGAATGGGAATGGGAAAGAGATGTATGTGTTTAGGGACCAACATAATTAAACTTCATCAATGTACAAGTGTGAGTGAGGTGGTGCAAAGTGAAATAAAGTTGTTTTCAGTTAAATTATGGAGAATTTGAAATGCCAAAACCATAATAAATTGACTTTATTCCATAGCCAATTGGTAATTGAAGGATTTTGAATACAGAACCACTGAATTTTACTTCTTCTTTAAGTCATACCCCAACAGATATGTCTTCTACAACAGGTAAGACCATCTGGCCTTTTCTTGAAGACCCCTGTTAAGGGAAATATACTATCTCCCCACAGAACCAATCCTACTTTGGCATAGTTCTAATTGTTTAGAAGTCCTTCCTCATACTGTGCCAAAATCTTCACCCCTGAAATTCCACACATTGCTTCAAGTTCCTCCCTCTGGGACTTATCTGTTGAACTCTAATCTCTCTGATAAATGATAACTCTTCAGTGTCTTGAAAACAGTTGTCAAGTCCCTCTACTAAGCTCTGCCCACCCAACATTCCAATCACCTCCACACCCACTTTCTCATAACAAGTAGCTCTCTACTCTCTACACATCCACTGTTTTTACTGCAGTGTTCTATCACAACTCCTTCCTTTTTGCACCAAGGACAATTAATTTAGTACTTCCTGTTTGAGATTTCTTTCATCTACCCTGCATAGATTTTGTTGTACCTATTTAAATGTTATCTCCTCCATTAGAATATGAGCTTTTTAGAGGGAAGGAATTGTTTTGGCCTATCTTTGTCTCTAGGGGTAAGATTGTTTTGTCCATCAGAATGGGATCTCTTTGAGGTCAGAGTTTGCATTTTTCTCTTTTATTTGCACCCTCACTTTAAAATACATGTTAACTTTGCTTCTTACTTCTCTGGGAGAAGATGGTCTGACTCAATCTCTCTCTGGGCCCCAGGAAGAATTTGCAGCTACTCCTGCCTGGAACTTTTACTGGTTTGTTTGTCTCCTCCTGAACTTCTAGTCTTGGTGAGGTTAGCTTATCTCAGTTGTGGAAAGGAAACTAGACTGACAGTTGGTGGGGGAAGGGGCATTATCCCCATTTTTTCACATCCTCCCCATTTCCTTTCCCAATAACCAGGAAGTCCTCGACAGAGCCAACTCCATCAGCATCGAAGTAATGGTCCTCAAAACCCAGCTACGATGGTCTGGACACGTCCTCCTCATGGACCCACAGCAAATACCAAGACAGGTGTTCTATGGTGAACTGTCAGCTGGACTCAGGAAACAAGGCTGACCAAAGAAAAGATTCAAGGATCAGCTAAAGTCCAACTTGAAGTGGGCTGGCATTACACCAAAGCAACTAGCACTCACTGTCTCTGACAGAAGCAGTTGGCAAACCCACATTAACCAAGCTGCCACCACCTTTGAAGATGAGCGACTTCGACGTCTTGCCGCTGCACGTGAACGCGGACACCAGGCCAAAGCCACACCTCCCGTAACCACTGGCGTCCCAGGCCCCGTGTGCCACAAACTCTGCGCTTCAGCCTTTGGACTTCAAAGCCACATGAGGGTACATCAATAGATGATAATGCACAAAGACAATCGTCATTCTCGGTCACCAAGAGACTACTGCTAAACATTACACAGTGCTTTCCTATTCATTATTCTGAGCTTCTTTCTGTCCTACAATAAGTAAGCACTGAGGATCAATCCAATTAGTCCATTTTTTTCCTTTTCTTCCCAAGATGCTTCTAACCAAAGGAAGGGATTAAATTTCTATTTGCAATTAGTCTAGTTTTCTACCTCCTCTCTGTATCTGATGTGCCATAGACTTTTATGCCACTTCAACCTCACCACATCTCTTAACTAACTCCAGGATCCAGGTTGCAACTCCTCCCCTCACATTTCCCACCCCCCAACCCCATCCCAGGCTCTTAGAATAAAGTTCCTGCTATTATAGAATCTTGGGAGAATGCTTTGAGTAGATGAAGCCTGATTGGATGGAGAGAAAGCAGTCAGTAGCCAGAACTTTTATCCAAGCAAAGGTAGATTTCCATCATTGGAGCAATTTATCAGGGTCCCTATACTGAAAACATGGGGTTTGAAAGGTTTAGTACTGAAGGACAAAGGCCTCCCAAATGACCACTAGTGCATAATTGATTTTTGCTTACTCAAGCTTACTCAAAGACTTCAATTTACTGTCATAGTCATGCCATACCCTCTGTTCAGAACCATGAGAAGTCTGTCATATTCAGTGTCAAACAGCTCTTTCCCAGGTACATAAGGTTAGGGCTTTCATTGTTATTGATACAATACAATCTCTTGGTCCTATACTTGCCTTTAGGTTCATGGTAAGTAAAGAGCTATACTTGGGGTGAGAAAGACCTGAGTTCAAATCCTGTTTCAGATATATAAAAGCTGTTACTCTTGTCCCCTAGTGTCCCTCCTTCTGATTGGAGGATGGAGAGCTCTCCTCAGAAACTCTGTTTAAGTAGGAAACCCAGGCAAGACATCTCTTCATCTTCTACCATTATGCCTCAAAAAGGAGTATCTTTTCTCCTTCATCCTTTTCTGCTTCCTTTTGATGTGTTCCTCCATTAGATTGTAAGCTCTTGAGGACATGGATTGTCTTTCTTTTTTTCTGCATAGTGTAGTGCCTGGCATACTGACTATTTCCCCATTAACCTCTCCTTGCTTTATTTGTTTTTGTTTTCTTTAATTTGTAAAATAAGGAGAATTGAACTTGATGGCCTCTAAGGTCCCTTTCAGGTTTGGATCTATGATTCTCTCCTGTGCACTTCCTTTTTCTACAATCTACAATTGAGCTAAGCAAATATGTCCTTCAGTCCTATTGCAGGATGAAGGTGAACTACCTTTGGTAATATGGTCATAAGTGACACTGAGTTACTTCTTAGCTGTTTGGAATGAAGGCACATTATAGTGCAAAGGCAAACAATTGCACTTGATATGTTAAAGTCATTAGTCTCAACAAACTATATCCCAGGGTAATTTGAATTGTAGAATTATGGAGGAAATAGAACTTGAGATGGATGGGCTATTAGCCTATTATCTTTTTTTCTGTGAAGTATGAGGTAAAAAAAAAAAGTCAATGAAGAAGAAGAGAAAGGACATGGGAGAATGGAAAGAGTATTAGATTGGGAATCATTGGTCTTGATTTCAATGGCTGGCTCTGTTACTTGCTCCTTGTGTGACTAGGCAATCACTTAACCTCTATGGGCCACAGCTGCCTCATTTGTGAAATGAATTGGTTGAACTAAATAATGTCTACGTGTCCTCCCACCTCTAAATCTATAAGACTATAAGATGGAATTTATTGTTCAAGGAGAAAAAATAATCATTGGAACAATCATTGGGAGAAAATGAGAATTAATAAGTAAAGAGTAAAATGACTGGCATGGAGTCATGAGGCTCCTTTGATATTTTTCACAACAAATGTGTTACCTATATAAGAACATTATACTTTAATGGATCATGTCTACATTGTGTTACTATGAATTGTGGATGTGAACTCTGGCTCTATTATTAATTTTCTAGATGGCCTTGAAGAAGTCATAACTTCTCTGGTCTTCAGTTGCTTTATGTGCTAAATGAGAAACAAGGCTAAATGATTTCTAAGTCCTATTTAACTCTAGATATATGATGATGCTGTTCTATTCTCCTTCCAACTCTATATGCAAACATTATCCTCTCCATTTTATAGATTAGGAAACTGAAGCTTGAAGGGATTGAATGGCTTGTCTAGAGGTGGTCCTCAGTATTCAGAAAAGGGAGTTGGTAACAGCATTAAAGTTTGATGATGGACTGGGAATGACTTAACTATTAACAACAATTCAAGGAGACATCACAATTCCAAGGGACTTGCAGCAAAAAAAAAAATGGCTTTCTACTGCTATAGAAGAAACTGAAGGTGTCAATGCAGTTTAAAGTATTTCATACTTCACTTTGTTTTCTCCATGAATTTTCCTAATGTGAGCAATATGTTTTTCTTTCACATTATGAACATAGAAATATGTATATATGACAGCACATATACAATCTATACTATATTACCTGCTATCTTGAGGTAAGTGGAAGGGCAGAAGGGAGGGAGGGAGCATGGATCACAAAAGGTCAGAAAACAATGATTGAAAATTGCACTGATATTTAATCTGGAACAAAATTGAAAAACTTATAAGAAAAAAAGTGTTAGACTAGATGATCTCCAAGATCCCTTCCAGCATCAAGATTCAAACATACTATGATAAATAATTTTTAGAAGAAAAACTCCTTATAAAATCTACATGCATTTTAGTTATATGGGCCTGTGTTTTTATTCCCTTCAAATTTGACCAAAAATTGTTACTTTACTGTCTCCCTGAAAATACTGCTAGAGGGTAAGGCTTTTACATGTTAGGTGGGGGTACAGAGGAGGTAATAAATAAAATAATCCTGACTTCAAGATTGGGATACTTGCATAAGGCTCACCTCATTGGTGGAAGCCACATGTAAACAACCCAGGTGAACACGAATAACATATATGAGCAGGATGCACACATGGTATGAATGAATTAATTTATCAAATAACTTTTATCTTTACAGGAAGTACTTATTAGAAGAAGCCTCATTATTGTCAGTGACATCAAGTGAATTACGCAAAGTAATATAGACACCTAATGTTAAAGAAATATATGCATATATATTTCAAAGAAATAGAATATAGATACCAAATGTCAAAGAAAAGATTTGAACCCAGCACTGTCAGAAGTAACAATTAAAATTGCTTATTTCAGTATTTCTAAAAGGAAGAGGGATACCTCATCACTCTATTAACATAAATAAGCATAATGCATATATATCATAAGGATATGGTTGATGTCCATTGCTTTTCTTCCTCATTTTTCTTCCCCTTTTTATCCTCATTCCCATCTCTTTCTTTCTCTGCCTTTCCTTAATGATGTGCTAGTCTCCTACTTGTTTCCTATTCCCCATGCCAGTCTCCAAACCATGCAGCTCATGCACACACACATGCACACACATTTTTTTGGCAGTATTCTTTACATTTCCCAATTTTTATTCATTAAGTGTGTTTGAACAAGAAATTGGAGGTGATTATTCAGGCACTTGTAAACCAGAACATGACTTCCATTTTATGGACATATCATGTTCAACCTTAAAAGTTTTATAATGCCATAATGGGATTGCTTTAAAGTAATTTTAGCCAGTAGCCTGCCCAAATTTTCATGACAAGTGGATTCAGAATTTAGTATTTTTCTTTTCCCACTCCCCCCTTCTTTGTCCTGCTTCTGAAAGGACTGGGGAAAGTAAGTATATTTCTAGCTATCCCTATGGGAGTTTGATTACATGCTACATAGAAGAATCAAGTTCTTACCATCTTTTTTTTTCTCTTTTAATCCCTCAATAGAATATGTTTTCAAAAAACATTTGATGAAGGAATTGTGTTCTGATAGAGTTCACTTCCCTACTCACCTCCAATAATGTCGATCGTCTACCTCACAAGTTTTTCAGTGGTCCTAAAGTAGGCTTAAACCCTTCTCCACCTCCTGGAACTATAGTTGGCAATGAATTTCCAGGGAAACCTCTCCTTGGCATTCTTCAGAAAGAAAGGTAGGAATTTATAGAGCAGTGTGTAAGCAGAACAAGGAGAAGGAGCAATCAGAGTTTTGTTTTCTCTTTTTTGAGTTATAGGCATGAAGATGTAAGGATCTGCGGATGCTACAAAACTATAAAAGAACAAACTTGAACCCAAAGAAGATATATGAGAAAACACCTCCACCATTTTCATGAGAGTCTAAGGGAGGGCAGTCCATAGGTATGGAAGACTGAATAGAGTGTCAGATTGTTTTTTCAGTGTATCAATCAACTGTCATGGTTTTTTTTTTCTTTTTTTAAAAAAATCTTTGGTATAAAAGATGTCCCTTTTGAAAGAGAAAAGGATACAGGGGGAGATTGTAGATAATATTTTAAAGTATCAATAAAATATATCTTTTTTAATGATACTTGGTAGTCAAAACTTTTAAATCTAGTAAACATTTGCCACCAGCTCTTGGTGGGGGAAAACATTAGAAGTCTAGGTTGTTTCTAGGTTGGGAAGGAAAGATCATTGTATTATGCTACTATGTGCAGTGCTAGAGAAAACATTTACTCCACAGATTTCACTGTTATAGGACATAACTGATAAAAAAAAGAACATGTGCTTACAATTTTATCAGGATTTTGGGGGTGACCAGATGAAGGCTGATTGTTGGCATATGGCCAATGATGAAAAATGAATGATATCATCCCTGCTGCAGAGAAGATCCAGCCACCAAAAGGTAGTAGGAGAGATAATGGACATGTTGTGAAAAGTATATTAAATTGAATGGAAAGACTGAGTGAAGAGGGAAAAGAATGCTTGACAGGAAGAAATTTGGAGAGAAAAGGAAGTATGAGGAAGTATCACCAAGTATCTTGGTTAAGCATCTCCCCTTCTTCAGGAGCTATTAGAGCACTCTCATTGAGCCAAACTGGCCTTCTTATGTTTCCTTACCTATGATATTACACCCCTCATCTCTATCCCTTTCCACTGTCTATCCCTCATGATTGAAATGTATTCCCTCTCTATCTCTCCCTTTCAGAATCTCTAGTTTCCTTTAGGATTCAGCTCAAGAGATTTATGTTTGAAGCCTTTCCTTGTTTCCCAAGCTAATGATGTTCTCTCCACCTCCCCACCCCAAATGTTGCCTTGAATTTTTTATATGTGTGTATGCATGCATGTATATATATGTATACATCTATCTCTTTATGTGTTCATATATATGTGTTTATATAATGTTACATAATAGCATTTCTGTTGTTATGTATGTATGTATGTATGTATGTATGTACACACATACATTTATAGGTACCTATTGTCTACCCTATTGGAATGTAAGTTCCTTGAGGCCAGAACTTCTTTTATTTTTGCCTTTACATTCCAAATACTTGGAACATAGAAAGCACTTAATAATGATCCATTAGTTTCTTATCTCCTTTAGAAAATGAACTGCTTGCATGGGGCCTGACTTAAAGTAGATGTTCAATTAACCCCTTATTGAACTGACTCAATTGTTGATTGACTGATGTGGAAAGTGTCAGTGTTGGTGACAAGAACTTTGCAAATTTCAAAGAGCCATGCCTTATTTGGCTAAGGAGCTCATGGCACTCAGCTTAATACAAGTGCAAGAAGCAATAAGAATGTCACTGTGACATCTGATCCAGACTCACACAGCTTCTCCAAATTTTCTTAGCCTACTCTGTTTCTGGTTCCAGTTATTAGAGAAAGACATCACCAACTGCAAAAGGACCCTTTTCCACAAACCACATAGGATAATTTGGTGGGGGTTGTTCAGCACCTGGAACAGCGATTAGAGTAGTTCAGGCAGCCTCAGCAACAGTAGCCAATGCCACTAATATACTATTAATGGAACTGAATTGATCCAATTATTCTGAAAAGCAATTTGGAATTACACATTACATGTTAATAAATAGTCCCTGGCCTTTGAACCAGGGATCTTACTGCTATGAATATCCTCCAAGAATGTCAAGGACTGAAAGAAATTTCTGAATATACCAAAAACATTCATAACAGCATTTTAAAATTATTTTTTAAAACTCTTACCCTCTGATACTGTGTATCAATTATAAGGTGGATGAGCATTGAAGGACTGGGCAATTGGGTTTAGGTGACTTGCCCAGGGTCACACAGCTAAGAATATCTGAGACCAGATTTGAACCCTAGTCTTCCCACCTCCAGGCCTACCACTATCCACTGTGCTACTTAACTGCCCCTAGTCATTTTTATATGAACAAAGGACTGGAGACAGTCAATTGATGAACTACTTGGGGTCAGTCCCACTGACAGGGAGGGGTTCAACCAAGAGGCAGTGAGATTGAGTAATATAGCAAGGCTTTATTGTGGAAAAGGAGTGGGGAGAGGAAGGGAAAGCAGGGGAGGAGCTCACAATTGGCAGATGGCTAGGGGTCTCCACCTGGATGGAGAAGGGAGCAATATTTTATAGGGTAGTGATCTGGAATGAGGTTACCTGGGTTGTCTCTATTGGGTAATGTTGAGGTTCATGTGTCCAGATGATTGGATGGCCCAAAGGGGGTTGGCTTGGGGGGTAGAGACTTTTGGTTCCCAGGCTTGTATAGTCCTTAGTATGGTCCAGACAATGTCAATCCAGAACATCAATCCATCATTCATTTGTCAGGTCACAGCATGGGAAATAACACTGCCCTAATAAGTGGAACTACTTGCTTTGTTCTGGAGTTCCAGCAAGTGCAGGGGAAGGTGTCGGGATTGATCTCAATAGTGATTGGGGAAGGGGAAAAGGGGTTTTGTTGCCAGGATCTATCACTTGGTAGTCAGTGTCCACTGATTAGGGAGAAATGAAACAAAATGGGACTCATGAATGTGACAATCTCATTGTGCAGCTAAAGAAGCAGCAAATGAATTGATGTAAGTAAAACCACAAAAACATTATACACAATGACTGAGACAATGTAAATAACACACACACACAAACACACACACACACACATGCCAAAAGAAAGAAAGAAATTCAATGCTATGTAACGATAATGATCAAATTTGTCTCCAGAGAAGAGGTGAGAAATGTAATCCCTTCCCTTATTTTTAGAGGTGGAGGACTATGGGGCTGTAACTTTGCATATACTATCAGGTTCTTTTGATGTGTTTGATTAAATTAGTTTAACTATTTTATTTCCTCTCCTTCTTTACTTAGTTACTAAGGAGATTTTACTGAGTAAGGAGAGAGGAGAGGAATATATTTGGAAAAGAAGATTATATGAAATAAAAGGAAAGGTTAAGGGAACAAGTATTTATTAAGCACTTTTTTTTGCCAAATTTTAGTTTATTGGATCATCCCATGGTCAAGGCTCCAAGTTCTCCTTCTACAAGCTTTTTCTTCCTTCACTTCTCCCAACACACACACACACACACACACACACACACACACACACACACACACACACACACACATATATATATATGTTTTCCAGCCCATTCTACTTTTAGAACAAATTATATGTCAGGCACTGTACCAAGTGTTTTACAAATTTTGTCTCATTTTATTCACACAACAACACTGAAGTATAGATGCTATTATCATTCACTTTTTGCATTTGAGGAAATTGAGGCAAACAGAGTCTTAGTTACTTGCCCACAGTCATGCATTTAGTAAGCAAATGTCATAGTATCATTTTTTAAAGTAATACCCCCTTCTCATAATATTTACAACATCTTCAAATAGGATACTCCTCCAGAGCTAGTGATGATATCTCCATCCATTTTTGTTAGTAGCTAGAATAAACTTTAAATTTTCTAGAGGCAGGACCAGCTTGTCATTTAGATATAACCTTATATCTTTTCAAGGAATCAGGCCTCAGTGTCTTTCATGATTGGAAAATTGGGAGAGATTAAAATTGGTAGACAAAGCCTATGATGGGGCTTTATCAATACTTTAATGTGAATTTCCATTTTATATTTGAGTATCCTCATAGGAAATAAGATGCTATACTTTCAACTCTAAACACTGGCTAAGGTACAAGAGCCCATGCTAGATTACATGAATCAGTTGTATCAGTTGAGAGATGTTTGGGACTGAAAGAAAGCATTTCTAATGGGGGATTTTAAAAAGAGATTGTGTAAGGAGCTTCAGGACTACTTGGCAGGCCAAGTTGCTCCTGACATTCTAGCATATGTTAACAACACTGCCCAATTTTCTTCACCAATCATCTGTTATGAATATAATAAAAACTTTGGAACTATAGTGACTGTGGAGATCATCTAGTCCAACAACATTTTACAGATGAGGAACCTGGGGACACAGGAAGTTTAAATGATTTGCCAATTGCTGCATACGTAGCAAGTATGATGGCAGGAATGAAATATTAATATAAGTTTTCTGGATCCAAACATTGAATTCTTTTCACTATTCTACCAAGTACTGATGCATTATCAGGGAAAGACTCTTCATATTCTTTTATCACAAATCTATCATAGAGCTACCTCCCATGAATGCAATTATATTGTTAATTTTTTTTCCAATATATTGATCAGTTTTGCTGATTTTTCCCTCTTCTTTTTTTCTTTTTAAAAACAGAGTAAGGATTAAACTGAGGCATTTGATTCTACTGTCTTTGGTGGGGAGAGGGAGTACAGAATTGTTAGCACTATATCACATTGGCATCTCAGATTTTCATTCCTTCTTAATTTAGAACAAACCTACAAAAATAAAAAGTACTGCCTTATGACTCAGATGACCTGGGCATAAAATCCCAACTCATCCACTTACTACTTATTTGACCTGGGTCAAATCATTTAGCCATTTTGGGTCTCTTTATTCTCATCTGAAAAATGATGGGATGGAATGAGATCACCTTAAAACTCTATTCTGGTGCTACAGACATGACTTTATCCTCTCCTGCCCGGAATTAGAGTGACACGTATTTGATATACATAGGCCTGGCAATTTAAGGGAGTGTGGAAATGATTTGGGTGCCCTGCTACCTAATACATAAAAGGCCTAGCCCAGGGAAAATTAGTGTCAGAAATTTTCCCAGTAATTCTACTTGTTTCCAGGTAAGGTAGTTGAGAGGAGAGGGAGAGAGAGAGAGAGAGAGAGAGAGAGAGAGAGAGAGAGAGAGAGAGAGAGAGAGAGAGAGAGAGAGATGAATGAATGGATATATCCGTTGCTAGATGGATAGTTCAGTAGATAGATAGATATGTATATGTGCATATATACATATATGTGACCAATTGACCATGTTGTATTCCCCCAAATAAAACATAAATTCCTTGGTGACAAGAACTGTCTTGTTTTTTATATGTTTTCCCCATTACAAATATAATGCCTAGTACATTATAGTCTCTGAAATGATTATTGATTGATAGTGTTTTATAAATTATGAAGTGTCATAAGCATAGTGATAATTATAATAAACATAATATATAATATAAACATATATAATACAAATGTTTAGAGATATAAATATTATGCAGAAATCATTTTTCTTTCCCCCAGGGACTCATGCTTGCCTACCTGATCATTTTTCTTTTCCTTGATTATTTATTTTGTTCCAGTTTAATGATAGTAAGAGCATTGGTCTCTGATTCACAGGATTTCTGGTGGAGCCTTCCTCTGGATGGAAGTCATATTGGCAACCTACCTTTCTGCTGGCATAGAAGTCATTTATGTATTAAGGTTATGCATTTTGGACACTGGTTTTACAGTTTCCCCATTCTAAGGTCTTTTAAAAATCTTGGACTAATGCCAATGGTCTTTGTAATTTATTCCCATCTTTCTGAACGATGTTTAGAATGCACTGCACACTTCACCATTATTTATTTCAATATCTTTGATGTATCTACTGAAAAGGCCAATTTGAAAGTATATCACTTCCTTGGATTATCCCTAGAAAAGCCTAAAGCAGAAGGAAAATCACTGATAAAAATAACCATTGAAATAATTATTCATTCCTTCATCCATACACCATTCCTTCATAGCACTTCCTCTAACATAATGGAACATAGAAGAGGGCACCTTTGAGCTTAACTTAAACCATCTCTTATTTTTCTTTAGAATGTAACATCTTGGGTCTCACTCACCGAGGTGGCTGATGGCTTCCTTATCCCAAGGCCAGGTGGCAGCACCTGCCAAGTCCTCCCGGACTGAACTGGCAAAGTAGACATTGAGAAAGTGGGTGCTGTTCAGTTGCAAAGCCTCTTTCAGCTCCTTCACACTCATGTAAGCCCTGTGGAAATGGGGGAAGAGGAAAGAGCATATAAGGGATCAGTAGTATGGAAAGCAGAAGAGGAATACATTTTCTCTCTTGTAACTCCTCACCCTCTCAACTACATGGATCATGATAAGACAGGAAGCAGACCAAAACAATGAATAGATATTAAATTGGGTATTTGTTATGAAGGAAAAAAAGAGAGGGAAGTAAGGATAGGATTTTAGGGGCAGCTAGATGGCAAAGAAGATACAGTACTTGGCTTCAGGCCAAGCCTCAAATCAGAAAGACCTGGGTTCAAATTCTACTTCAGGCGGTTCCTAGCTGTGTGACTTTTGGCAAGTTATTCTGTCTGTCTCAGTTTCCTCATCTGTAAAACAGGGTTAATAAAGTACTTATCTCCCAAGGTTATTGTGGGGAATCAAGTGAGATAATAATTGCAAAGCACTTAGCACAGTTCTTGGCATATAGTAGATGCTATAAGTTAGCTTTTTGTTGTTATTATTATTATCATGAAAATCACTCTACAGTAAGTACCACTGTACCTCTCTGAAGTAGGAGCTTAGCAAAACAAAACATCTTCAATTTATGTATAATTTTGTTTCCAAGAAGTTCAAAACAATTTCAGAAGGAAATGTTAGATTTGGATTCAGAGACCTAAGCCTGAATTCTAGTTGTATTATGTACTATCTATGTGACTACTAGAAAGTCATTCAATTTCTCCTAGCCTCATTTTTTAAAATCTGTAATATGGGTATAATCGGTTTTCCTCCAACCTTGCAGAACTATTCTGGGATAAGTTCTATATAAATGTGACTTCTTGTTGTTGCTGTTTTATCCCCATATTTATATTAGAGAATTGATTGACACAAGAATCCATATTTGAAGTCTTGTCCAAATTATTTTACCCTTTGGTTTTATTACTTCTCATAAATATGGGTGCTCCCTTCAATGATGTAGATAACTCATCTGTAACTACCCATTCTATGTAACTCTCTCATATTTCTGACCAAGAGAAACTTCCCAAAATAATTCATCCCAGTTATATTAATACTGAATATAGGGGGCAGCTGGGTAGCTCAGTGGATTGAGAGCCAGGACTAGAGACAGAGGTCCTAGTTTCAAATCTGGCCTCAGATACTTCCTAGTTGTGTGATCCTAGACACTTCACTTAACCCCCATTGCCCAGCCCTTGCCACTCTTCTGCCTTGGCACCAATACACAGTATTGATTCTAAGATGGAAGTAAGGGTTTTTTTTTTTTAATACTGCATAGATTCTGAAGCCCATAGGTAATCCATCAATTTTCTTTCAGCCTCATTATTTCCTCTTGCTTGAAGATCATTTTTCATTTCCAGTCCAATTCAAAAAGCATTTATTTAACTTTAACTACCATATACCAAGCACTGTGCTAAGCTGTTGTTGTTATCTGTTCTTTGTTTTTGAAGAGGACCAATGATATCATGATGACGTCTTGGCTTTTGCATGAATTGAAGGGAGGCAGGGTTGCACAAAGTCATCAATCTCACTCTCTCTTCCTGAGTCATCAAAGTCTTATTGCAGGACAAAAGGCGAGACAATTGGCAATGGCTCTGGATAAATAGATGAACTTGGCTCCTTCAATGTCTGACCAAGCTCGAAGTGCTCCACAGCTTCAACCACCTTTCTGGCTGTTGGAACAACTTGCTTTCATCTGCACATTCCAGCAGGAGAAATTTTCACATGCTTATAGTAGACATCCTCCAACTCCCTGACATGTTCAACCTGGTTTAGTTTGCCTGCTGAGCCAGTTTTAATGCATGCTACTTTACTACTTGGAGCTTCTTGGAGCCACAGGTAAGAGTCCAAAGATAGGAAGATGGCTGAGCAGTACTGAAAAGGGTTCTGCAAGCCCTCCCACCCAAGTGCAGCGGAAAATCTTCAGAATTCCTCCTTAGGGACCCCGTTATGGTGTAAGGACTGACTTTGCAAGGCTGACACCTCCAGAAGTTTGTGATAAATAGGATGACCTGCTGGAACTCCAGAACAAAACAGGTGATTCCACTTCATATGGTACTATAACTTCCCATGCTTTGGCCTGACAAATCCGTGATGGACTGATTGATGTTCTGGATTTATACTGTCTGTACTATACTAAGGACTATACAAGCCTGGGCATCCCCTTGAACAATGGTGTAACAGGATTCAGGACTTCTCCCCTTTTCATTCAATCATGTAACTCCCCATATCTGTGTGTGTCCAATCCTATAACTTAAGTGTATAAAATAGCAAGAACCCTTTTTCTCAGTGGCCAGACCTGAGGAAAGATCCCATCTGGGTCTGCATAAGTAATGAATCTCCTTCCTTCTTTACTCTGGAGGGATATTGTGGTTTCCTGCCTGGCCAGACTGAAAATTCCACAACACAAGGTGCTGGTCCTCCTAGAACACCTCATACAACCCAGGATCATAAATTTAGAGCTACAATGATCAAAGATCATTTTCTCCAACCCTGTCATTTTGTAAATAAGGGAGATGAAATATTATGTAAAGTCCCTTCACTAGCAAGTAACCTAGATCCTCTGTCTCAAAATGCAACATTTATTACATTGTATTATCCTATCATCTAACCCAGTAACACATTCCCAAGTTCAAGCTCCCAATAACTCATTCATGTGATCCTTCCAAACCTGTGCTTTGGATATTAAACAAAGGAATATTACAGGAATTTATGTTTTGCACAAGATCTGGGAGTCGAAATTCAAGGAAATATCTTCCTTCCTACCTTGATTAGTCTATCGTAGGGCCTAGAATGGTACTACATATTTAGTAGGACACCTGATATATGTATGTATCATTTTATATGGACGTGTGGAAAGGGATACTTATAAAATATTTTTGTTGAATATGATTTTATTTATTTGAATATTTGCTCTATTCAATCAAATAAATGTTTGGATCTCTTTGTCTCTCTCTCTATGTCTCTTTGCCTCTCTCTGCCTCCCCCATCCCCTTTTTTTTCTCCTTCTTAGTGACCTCATAAATTTCCAAAGAATCAACAATTAGCACCTTGATGAGGAAGACTCCCAAATCTATATACCCAATCATCATTTCTCTATTAAAAAAAGAAAACTAAGAAAGTAGAAAAGAAGGTAGAAACAAAAACATGATAGTTTCTGAAACTTCCAGGAGTTAAACTCATTCTTATATATAAATTAAGAAATAACTAAAGGTTTCCAATTCAATGCTTGATTCTTACCTTCCACCCCCAACTTCAGAAATAACTTTTAAGGCAGAGAAAGTCATTGAAACCAAAAAACTCACAGCATGTTAAGAATGGTAAAGCAATATTTCAGGTCATTCTTATATCAACTAGTGCTAATAAAGAAATAAAAACTAACTTCAGAAGCCACACATAGAGGGAGAAAGAAGAAAGTTAAACAATAGAGTCTAACTATAATATCAATCACTTATTTATTTGTTTGTTTGTTTGTTTGTTAATTTAAAAAACCCTTGCCTTTCATTTTGGATTCAAAACTGTGTATTGGTTCCAGGGCAGAGTAATGGTAAGGGCTAGGCAATGGGGGTTAAATGACTTGTCCAGGGTCACACACCTGGGAAGTATTGGGGGTCACATTTGAAGCTAGGACCTCCCATCTCTAGGCCTGGCTCTCAATCTACTGAGCTACCCAGCTGCCCCCTAGAAAATCAGTCATTTAGAAAGTTATTCCACTCTCCATCTTAAATTCTGTTTGGTAACAATTCCAAAGATGACCCACTCCTCTAGCTTCCATTTGGATGTTTTCTTCCCTTCAGACTATAATAACCCTGAGAGCAAAGCCTCTCTTTTTTCTTATTGCTATCCCCAGTACTTAGCATACAAAGTAGTTACTTAATAAATATCTATTAGATTGAATTAAAATAATGGCGAAGAGATGGGTTGAGATGAGTGGATTAACACTGACATATGTTTTCGTTTCCTATTTGTAGGAATATGACCAGTTTCCCATATGCACACATAGTAGCCCATCTTCTGTCTTCATGCCTTTACTATCTACAATGCCTGGATTCCACTACTTCCTCACTTCTGCCTAGTTTCTTTCAAGACTCAGTTCAATAACCATCTTCTTCATTTAGGTTTTCCTTACATCCATACCCCAATTCCTTGGGCATTCCCTTCTAAAACTATCTGTATTTGCTTTATATATGTATATATAAGCATATTTTTTTGCTCAGTATCTCCACTATCAGAATATAAGACCTTGGAGGGCAGGATCCATTTCATTTTTATCTATATATTCTTTTCACTTAGGATAGAGCCTGGCCACTGATAAGTGCTTAATGAGTGTTTCTTGATAAATCATTCTACAACTACCATGATGACTACTGACCACAAAATATGTACTCATGATTATCTTTAAAGATTGCAGCTGGGTAGCTTAGTGAATTGAGAGCCAGGCCTAGAGATGGGAGGTCCTAGGTTCAAATCTGGCCTCAGACACTTCCCAGCTGTGTGACTCTGGGCAAGTCACTTAACCCCCATTGCCTAGCCCTCACCACTCTTCTGCCTTGGAACCAATACATAGTATTGATTCCAAGATGGAAGGTAAGGGTTTAAGAAAAAAAAAAAGATCACAAAGTATTTTATATCCTTTATGTCATATCTTCATGACAACTCTGTGAGACTTGTATTATAGGCATGATTATGTTTATTTTATAGATGAGGCAATCGAGGCTTAGCAATGAGAAGTGACTTGCCAGAGTCCCATCTTGCAAGTGTACTGCGTGAAATCTGAAACGAAGCCATTCTAACTCCATCCTCAATGCTATGCTGCTTCTGACACAAATCATTCCGACTAAGACTGCTACCATTACTGCTACTACTTTGTTCAACATAATAAGAGCACATTTCTCTGAAGACCTCAAAGCAACAGCCAGCCCTTTGTCTATTAATGTTATGTTAATAATTTTAAAAGAACATTAAAAACATGTGACTCCTAGCCCAGAAGGGAGAAGAACACGTATGTGCCAATGCTCAAAGCGTGCAGGACTTTACACATGGTAATAGTTGCCAATTATATAGCATTTAAGGCTTGCAAAGAACTTCACATGCATAACATTATGCGGTCTGTGCAAGAACCTTGTCTGGTAACTGCTAGTATTCTCCCCACTTAACAGAAGAAGGAACTGGAGTTCAGAGAAGCTAGGCTTGGCCATTAAGTCACAAATATCAAGAGGCAGATTTTGAAACCAGATCTTCCCAGCTTGAAGTGCAGAGTTCTATCCACTTTGCTACCCTGTAGGCATAAAACAGACCGTCTGGAAAAATTAGATGAAAGAATTATTCCATTATTCCTTTATGAATTCACATTTAGCAATGGGTCTCTGGACAAAGTGGATCCTCTAGACCTCTGCTTAGATGTCCTAAAACTGATATCTGCTTTGAAGGCTCATGTTAAGGAGATACAGGACAAACCAAAGGCTTGCTTCACCACTAGTCTGGGCCTTACTCTCTGAAAAGAGCAGGGAACATTTTTACTACATCTCTCCGGTTAAAAAGGTGCTCTTACACAAGAGTTAAAAATGCTACCCAAATAATACCTGGTTTTTGTTTTTCCCACAGACGAGCTGGAGACAGCAACGTCTCCCTATCCAGAAGCTAAACTTGAGGACAACATGACCCCCTTCCTCTGTTGCCTGTTCTGACTCCCCAACAATGCTGATGCTGTCTACTTAATTCATGTGAAGGGTGTGTTGGCAGAGAGGCCAAGAGAAATAAAACACATCTCAGAGGAGATTTCTCTTGCATTGCTTGGACCAGACTCAAAAAGAGAGCTAAGAGGAGGCTAAAGGGACAGTGGAGGGCCAGGGGGAGATCTCTCTTTCATACCAGAGATGCCTGGGAGAAATGGGCTTTAAAAATAATGTCTCTTCCTGACCTATGATATCTTGGAAAAACAGCCCTCAGACCCAGAAGCCATCCAAATTCCAGGAGGTGACGTCAGACATGATCAGAGGGAGATTCCTACTGCTTCTTTCTTGGAGACATGATGTTTTTTCACTGTCGCCTGGTTTTCCCCTGACATTAGTTGCATTTCCCTTCCTCTCTTTCTCCTCTATTATAAATAACTCTGATTTCCTCCATTGAAAGACTCTGGTGGTTTGAGGCCACGGTGAAATTAAATGATTTCAACAAGGAGCAGCTTTAAAAGGGAAAAAATTAAATGAAAGGAAAGAGAGAATTAAGAACCAAGTCCCCTCCTAATAGGATACCCAGGAGAGATGTTTTATCTTGTGGCTATTCTACATCAGAGTACTGTGGAGAAAGCCAATGTTACCTAGAGCTTTAAAATTTTAAAGTTCTCCCATTTTTCTTTGTCTTCTCATTCCCATCCCCCTCTCCAATTGTCTTGTTCCCAGAATTCCCCCGTCCCTGGCATTCTTTGGCTGCATATTACTGGTGTCTCTGTCTGTCATTTACCAGTCTTGGCTGCCACAGTAATGTCTTCCCTCATCTCCAGCAGTTCCGCTATTTTCCCTTGAGTACCCTCAAAGAGGCCTCCTGCCCCACCACAAACCTAATTAGCAGTGTCTACTCATCCCATCTCCCCAGCCAATGCTTCCCTTGCTCCCTCCCTCCCCCTCCTCTTTAGCCAACATAAATTTCCCCATCTAGACTAAAGTGTTTGTAACACATTCATGGCGAGCTGGGCGTGGTGTGCTAAGATTCCTAAATGCCACTAAGATAGAGATGCATTATAATTTTTATTGTCTATGATGGGGAACAAAGACAGAGACCATAAATAGTGAGGAAGCAGAAAAGCAAAGGGAGGGGGGAATCCATCATTTGGCTGGCTGGAACAAAATGTGGTTTATTTTAAGCATTGCTGCTGGGGCTGCTAAGCAAGGAAGAAATGAGTGTGTCCACCTTAAGTCTGCCTACCCTTCTAGAAAAACCTTTGGAGCCCTCTATAAGATGGCATAGATCCATCAATTTCAATTCAATTACCTGTCTGTTTTATACAGAATTTGGAGCTCAAATACAAGGTATTACAGTGATTACAATAAGTAAGTGATTATCTTATATACAGAGGGTAGTGAGTAGGAACTAACAGCTGGGAAGATCAGGAAGGACATCCTCTAGGAGGTCATGTTGGAGCTGAGCTTTGAAAGAAGTTGGAGATTCTAAGAGGTGGGCAGAAGAAGGAGTACATTCCCAATACAGGGGAAGCCTGTTCAAAGTCATGGAGAAGAGAGAAAGAACGTTATGGGGTGGAGGGGAGTAGGAATGGTCTTCGGCTAGAATGTAGAGTGCATAAAGAAGGAGAATGTGTAATAAGTAGGTAGCATGGAACCAGATTGTGAATGGATTATAAATGTCAAATACTAGAGCTTGTAATTTTTGTCCTAGAGACTGTAGGAACCATTGGAGTTCATTGAGTGGGAACTGATAGGATCAGATCTGTACCTTGAGAATGTCATTTTTGGAAGCTGCATGGAAATGGATTGGAGAAAGAGACAGGAGGCAGGGTGACCAATGAGAATACCATTGCTATAGTTCATATGACAGTGATGAATCTCTCAACTAGGGTTGTGGCCGTATGTATAGAGAGAAGAGGATAAACTTGTAGGGTATTATGGAAGTAGAAATGACAAGACTTGACAAATGCCTGGATACCAGTTGAGAGCATAAGTAAATGATGACTCAGGCTTAGGAAAATGGGTGGATAAGAATATATACTAAAATGAACAAAATGTAACATTTTCTCTAATCAATTGAAGGGTTTAGAAACATGTAGTATAAAGGACATGTATGATGCATGAGAAAAAATGTGAAAACTGCATTAATTTGCTAAATGCTACTCAAGATATGCCTTTATTTTCACTTTCAACCATCTTGTTCTAGTCAATTGGGCCCACCAACTATTTCTTCTTTCTCCTTTACTGGATCTGTATCCAGCAACTTTATCAACTAAAAGTGGGTCCTGTTCTGTTTTACTCTTTCCACACTGTTTTACTCAGTAATCTTATCAACTCTTATGGAATGGATTATCATCTTTCTGCAAATTATTCTCAGATCTATTTGAAAAAATAACAGTCAGTGTTTATATGGGGACAGCAAGATGGCACAATGAATAGAGTATAGGCCTAAAGTCAGAAAGATGAGTCTTCCTAAGTTCAAATCTGGCCTCAGACACTTATGAGCTGTGTGACCCAAGGCAAGTCACTTAACACTGTTTACCTCAGTTGCTCATCTGTAAAATGAGATAAAGAAGGTAATGGGAAACCACTCTAGTATCTTTGCCAAGAAAACATCAAATCAGTTCACAAAGTGTTGGATATGACTGAAATGACTAAAAAACAAAAGCGTTTATATGGCAACTACTATGTGTCAAAAACTGTGCTAATTGCTTTACAAATATCCCATTTGAGTCCTGGAATTGGGTGCTATTATTATCCACATTTTTCAGTTGAGGAAATGAAGTCAATTAGTATGTGTCTCAACTTGGATTTGAACCCAAATCTTCTTAATTCTGAGCCTGGTGATCTTGACTTCTAGTCCTGAATCTCTGCCTATTATTAGCATCCTCAAATAGGAGGTTCCATAGGCATCTTAAACTCAACATACCTAAAACTTAACTCATTATCTTTTCCCCTAAATCTTCTCCTCTTCTGAACTTATTACTGTTAGAAGTACTACCACCCTTGAAGTTATCCTGTCATCCTCAACTCTTCAACTCCCTCTCACTTTCTGTATACAATATGTTATCAACTTCTGTCAACTTTTTCTTTGAAACACATTTTAATTATGCCTTCCATGTCTCCTCTGGCACTGTCAAACCTGAGAGCAAGCTCTCATTATCTTAAACCTGGACTACTTCAATAACCTGCTGATGGACTTCCTGACTCATCTTTTCTCACTCAATAGCCAAAGTGATCTTCATGAATCACAGCTCAGACCATGCTACACTCCCCCCCCCCCATTCAATAAACTTTAGCTCTCTATTACATCTAGGATCAAAAACAAAGAACTCTGTTTGGTTTTTTGAATCCTTCACAATTTGATTCCTTCCTACCTTTCCAGGAGCCAGATTGTGTAGTGGGTAAAACACTGGACCTAGAGTCAGAAGACCTGAATTCAAATCCAGCATCAAATACTTAGTCGTTGTTTAACTCTCGACAAATCATTTAATTAAATCTATGCCTTGGGTCCCTTCCCTTATTTAACATTAATAAAATCAGGGGCATGAACTCAATGACCTCTAAATTCTCTTTCATCTCTAAATCTATGATCAAATCTCAACTCAAACCCTTCCTAGCTATATAAATCTGGAAGTCATTCAATTTCTTTTAGTCTTAGTTTCCTCATCTTAAAAACAAAAAATTCCCTCAGGTTTGTTGTAAAGATAAATTAAAGAATATTTTAAAGAGCTATATAAATGTTAAGAGTTCCTTTATTCCTCTATGCAACATACCATCTAATGACACTGGTCTCCTTAATTTTTCTTGTAGAAGATACCCATTCCCCTGCTCTATGCCTTTTCATTGGTTGTCCCTTACCCCTGGAATTCTTCACCTCTTCTTTTCTCTAGCTTTATTCAAGTCTCAAATCCTACCTGCTGAAAGAAATCTTTCCTGGTTCCCCTTTAATGCTAGTGCCTTCTCTTTGAGATTATCTGCAAGTTATCTTGCATTTATCTCATCTGTAGGTAATAGTTTGTATTTCGTCTCCCCAGTTAGACTGATTTTCTTGAGGGCAAACACTATTTTCATCTTTCACTGTATCCCCACCACTTAATCCAGTGATTGGTACATTACAAGCATTTAAAGAACTCTTGTTGTCTCGACTTAGTTTATGTCTATATAACTTAATAATCTGTCGATCACAGGACTGGTTCTTGCCCTAAAAAGAATTATCATGACTGGAACTTAAGACACATTCCAAGTCAAGGTCTCCTTATTTCTAAATCTATTGCTTTTCTTTTGCTAGTTTTCCATAACTGTAGATATTTAGTTGCAGTTTTCCTAGACTTCAGTCCATATATCCCTTGCCATTTAGAATCTATAACTCCCTGGTACCACATTCCCCAAAGGAGTTTGCAAGCCTTTTTGACCATATGACTTGTCCTCCTATACTTTACTTGTCCTGCTTGGTTTCCACTAGGTTTTTGTCTTGATAACGTGTCTTTGGTTCCTTTGTGTTTCTGGACTCCCAACCATCTATTTGCTGATCTACTCCTTCATAGAAACACCTGAATTTGACATGTTGTTTGTGTAAGGATAATTTTAGTGTTTTGACTTAAATCTAAATGATTGGTCACCAGGGAAAATTCCCAAATAATAAAATACCCAAGTCAGCTGGGAATTATGGAGATTTTAATTAATATAGAGAGAAAGAATTAAGGAAAAGAGAGGTGGGGGAGAGAGATAGAATTAATTTAAACTGCTCTGGCTCAGGCTGAGCCAGGAAGTAGTTAGAGGCCTTGGCCAAAGTGGCCTACCTGAACCTAAGGGTTAGGGAGTCAGTCTTATCACTCACCATGAGACCGTCTCCAAGCTGGGTTCCAGTCCTCCACTGATCTCAATCTCCTGAACTGAGTTCAGAATAATCTGAACTGACTTTTTACCTCTCCTTTTAAAGAAAATTTGTCTTATGTCACCTCCCCTAAATTTTCATGTCCGCTTTTTTCCAGGACTGTCCATTCTTAGTTCTCACCACTCTTTAGTTCTCACCTTCTCTGGTTAGATTATATCTTCTGAGGCATTTCACACCTCTTTGTTAAGCTCACCCATTGTGAGTTACTTGACCTTTTTGTGTTTAATTTAACCTTTATGGGTACTTAACACCTTTTTGTATTAGATCTAAAAATAGACCTATCTTAAGGTTCTAGCTTCACTATAAGGTATAAGTTAAGTACCTTTATTGTTCAATCAGGAGTTTACAACTTTATCTTCCCCTAAAGTATGTCTAAGTATGGGTGGAGTAATGTAAAGTTCCCAAGACATTCCTGATTCTTGTTAGACCAAGTATCTCCATTGTTACAATAAAGAAATAGCTAAAATAAAATCTTCTAAATTACAGTCTGAGTAGTTTTTAAGATTCACTTTTGTGTCTCACAGGCACAGCTTTCCACATTCTTTCAATCCTGATCTTGAGAACCATAATTTAAAACAAATTGAAATTAAATGCTACTTTTGACCTATATTACCTTGGATAAATCACTTAACTCCATTGGGACTCAATGTTCTAATATGTAAAATGAAATCATTGCACTAAACAGCCTCAATTGTCCTTTCCAACTTCAAACCTAGGATTATGAAAAGAAAAGGATTAAAAAAAAACTTCCAAGGCCAGAATTCTCAGTGTAGCACCAGGTTACTGAGGGAGAAGCCCAGGGTTGGGGAAAAGATATTGCCTAGCATGAGCTATTCCATCTATAACAGCAGTGGCAACAGTATCCTGAGTATAGAGAGGAAAGGACTTGGCAAAACTTATCCCATTCTATTCAAGAGTGAAAGAGGGAATGGGCCAGAATGCAAAATTTCCCTGGAAGAATTATAAAATATGTCATAATGTAAATATTGAATAAAATATTAGATAAGAACCTACAATATGTATTAAAATGATTATACACCATGACTACTTTAGATGTATACCAGAGATAGTTGCTTCAATATTAGGCAAATTATAAACATAATGGATCATATTAATTATAAAATAATAAAAGTGAACATTTTATCAATAGATTCAGAAAAACTATTAACAAAAAGCATCCATAAACATTAAAATGACTAGAAAGCAAAATAATAAATGAACCTTTCCTTATTATGGTAAACAGAATCTATCTAAAACCAAAAGCTAGCATGACTTGTAATGGAGAAACATTAGAGGTCTTCAAAATAAGATCAAGGGTAAAATACTATGTTTTTAAATAATTCCAGAAAAATATGCTATAGCAATAAGATAAGAAAAAGCATTTGGAAGAATAAACTTGAACAAGAAAGATATAAAATTACAGATTTTTGTAGATTACTTTATGGAATCAAGCCAAGTTTTAACAAAATGCATTTCAAAGGGAAAATTGTGAGGAACCTCTTCATAATAAAGAAAAAGTTCAATGAAAGTAGCTGCAGATATGACACTATACCACAAAGGGATAATCATCAAAACAATTTGGTACTGACTAAAAGATAAAACAGAAAAGCTGATTAATGGATCAGGTAAGATACATGAACTACAGAAACAACTGAACATAGTAATAGCTGATGAATCAAAGTTTATAAATTACTAGACTAAGGGCTCACTATTTAACAAAAATTGCTCAGAGAATAGGAGAGTTTGAAAGAAATTAGGCTCAGTTCAACAACTCACATTATATCCCACAATAAGCTTCAAATGGATACATGTCCTGGATATAAAATCATTTGATAAACACTAGATCATGGAAGGCGATACCTTTCATAGCTATGGGTAGCAGAAGATTTCATGACCTAGCATATCATTCTCATACCCATTTCCAATTTTAAAAATTCTACTTACCCTTCAAGGCCCAAGTCAAAAAGCTTTTTTTCTAATCCTCTCAGTTGGAACCAACTTTGTCTTTCTCTTATCCTTTGTACATTTCTAATTCTTTTGCTATGTTCTAATCTTTATTATAATTCTACAGTGTTACAAATTCATATATGTAAAATATTAAGAATGCTAAGAATATAAGCTTCCAGAGGGAACAATCTCCATGATCAGACAGTGGTAAAAGCACTGAACTTTGAGGCTAAATACCAGAGGCTTAATCTTGATTCTCACATATAATGTCTACCTCAATCCATATCTTCATGCTCATCTATCTTCCTGAGTTTAATTTCATATTTACAAGTGACTGATGGGCATTTTAACCAGATATCCTTCTGGCTGCTTATATTTAACATGACAATGCTAAATTCTTTATCCCTGGTCCCCTCAAAAATTTTCCTTCCAGCTACCATATTTCTTAATAAAACCCATTCTGAGAAATCATAGTTGTCTTTGATGTTTCCATCTTTTCTCCACTCCATATACAGTCATGAGAGGACAATCAGTTCTTTCTTCCCAGTGCCTTTTCGAATATCCTTTCTTTATATTTTTACTAAAATTACTCAAATCCAACTTTTTATTATCTCACACCTAGACTATTATAATGGCCTTCCTTGGCATCTCTGTCATTCTCTTCTAATCTACACTAACACTAGGCAAGTATTACTAAAATGCCAATTCCATTATGTGATATTCCTGCTGAAAAAAAAGGCAATTACTGACCACTACCTACAATACAAAATCCTAATTCTTTATCTGGACATTGTATACTCTCTGCAGTTTCCTTTTTACCTTCTTTCCAACTTAACTTCCCACTATGAACTTTCATGGATCCATGACTACTTTTATTATATTTCATTGACTTTTGTGTCCTTAACATGGGTTTGAGTTAGTGTAGGGTAGGGCTAATGCTCTTGAATCTTTCACAATTATTAGCTTAATTTCATGTACATTTTGCACACTTAATTGTAGCTAAGTGAATTATAATAATGAGCAAATTAATGTGGAAAGAGGTTTGAGTCATAATATAGACTAGGTAAGATCAGTAAGGCTTCAGGGGCAAGAAAGTAATATGTGATTCTATTGTTTTCAGTGACCCAAAGCTTCCTTCGGATTACAGCTACTGCTAAATAGTCTGAATAGAAAGGATGAAATTGAGATAAAACCTAGTCTCTGATAGGGTGGGCCCTGAAAAGAACTTGTGATCTGAATAGATTCTGTACCCTGACTATCTTAAGACAAAGTGAGTCCTTGACAAAAACCCCATGATCTTGACTTCTTGAGGCATGGGTAGGGATGTGGTATGCAATTCCAGAAATATTTCTTTGGAATTTAAAAATAGGAGATTTGTCTCTGGAGGCTGTTCACAGTGTTGAGGAGAGCTCCCCAAGTGGCCCTGGTAGAGAACTGGAACAAACATGACATGTTCCAGGCTGATGGCATAACCAGATGAAGTCACTGATTATTTTGGTCCTTTTCTAATGTTGCTCACATTATACCATCTCTTAAGAAATAAAACTCCCATTGCTTAAGAGCAGAGGGATACAAAATTTCCTTGAAATATGTTTTTTTTTTCCAACAGAGCTTTTCTATAAATTATCAGAAGGGATAAGGCCAAAGAATAATCATATACGCAGTCGATTCTCAAATTTCGATTCAGAGCTATTACAGAATAATTGATGGTTCAAAATCATTTACACCTGCCTAAGGAATGTAGACAGAGGTGCAATCAAACATTCATCATGCCTTGTGCCTAGTATAGAGTCCCAGACAACCCAGCTTGACCATCCCAGGGCCTAGGCATAGAGGAAAGGCAGAAAGTATGTGATGGATGTATCCAAAGATGTTGAAGGGCTAACGTGTAGAAATAGGTTTGGGTTTGTTTGGCTTGTCTCTGAAGGGCAAGAGATTACAGTTCCAGAAAAACAAATGGTTTCACTTGGGGTATGGGGAAAGAACTTCCTAATAACAACTATCTCAAAGTGAAATGACTGATTTGAGATTTGAAGAATTCTCTCTCACTAGAGATCATAGAATATCAATAGCAATAACAGCAATAATATCTATCAATGAAGTGTATGATCTCATTTAATCCTCCCACCCCACAGAGTAGATACTATTATTTCCACATCTTATAGATGAGGAATCAGAGACAGAGGAAAGCTTAAGTGACTTGTCCATAGTCTCATTTTGAGGAAATGTAAGGTAGAGAGTGATGATAGATTTAGATCTGAAAAAGACCTTAGAGGATATGGAGTCCAAACTTCTTATATTGCATATAAAGAAATTGAGGAGTAGACTCTATTAAATAATAATAAAGCTAAAGCATTTATTGTGACTTAAGATTTACCAAGTGCTTTACAAATATTTTCTCATTTTATTCTCAAAACAACCTTGGAAGATAGGTGATATTTCTCCCCATTTTACAAATGAGGAAACTGAGGCAGACATAGGTAAAGTAATTTTCCCTGGGTCACACAGCTAGTAAATAGATGAGGCAGGATTTGAATCAAGCCCTCCCTGATTCCAAGTTTAGCATATGATCCATTGTACTTCTACTACCCAGGGAAAGCTGAGTACAAGCTGTTGGATGTATCCTAGAGGAGATTCTCAGTCATTCCACTATGAGGGTCAGCTAAATAACTACTGAGTTCCTTTCCAACTCCTCTTCATCCAGTTATTAGCTTATTGTTTGACAAAGGGTAAAAACTTATTAAATGCCTTTATTTCATTCATTCATCATTTTAGCCCAAGTCAAACTCAAATACAATTTGTTCTAGGAAGCCATTCCCAATTCCACTCTCTCATCCACTCTAAAAAAAGTCACAAACTTCCTTCCACCTCTCACATGCCTCTTTGTTCTGGGTCTCTCTAATTGCCTTTTAGGGCACTGTTATTTCATATTGTAATTAGCTGTATATGAATCTTGTCCATTATTAGGCCAAAAGTTCTAGTAAGTATGGGAACTTTTTGATTTGTTTTGTTTGTTTTTCTCTTTGTCATGCACACTGTTCTGCCCATTGAGGATACATTATCCATGTGTTTTAAGTTGAATACAATTAATCCATAAGTAAAGTTTTTTTTTTCCCCATTTTGACATTAGGGATTCCCTATTCCAAAGAGCACTTCTCTGAAATAAATATCAAAAACCCTGAAGAAGTTCTTTTGAGGATAGGAATTGGTCCCTTTATCTCAATATCCAACCCATCATAAACTTTGTTAAATTATTCTTAGTGTAGACAAAAAGTAGTATTAAATGTTTTCTAATTTTGAGGGCAGCTAATTGACTCAGTGACTCTTGAGCCAGACAGGAGGTCCTATCTAGCTTCAGATACTTTCTAGTTGTATGAGCCTGGGCTGGTCACTTTTATCCCGATTGCCTAGCCCTTACCACTCTTCTGCCTTGGAACTAATTTACAGTATTAATTCTCAAATGGAAGATAAGGGGTCAAAATGTTATCTAATTTATAGCATTTTATTGATATCTTCCATTTTTATATCACCTAACTTTCTCTCTCTATCCCTTTGTTCCTACCTCCTCACCCCAGAGCTATTTCTTCTAATAAATACAAGGTAATCCAGAAATCTTTAAACTCATAAAGATTAAAAATGCACTAAAACTGGGGGTAACCAGGTGTTTCAGTGAATTGAAAGCCAACCTACAGATAAAAGGTTCTAGGTTCAAATCTGACCCCAAATACTTCCTAGCTGTAGGACCCTAGGGAAATCACACCTAGATCTTACCATTCTTCTGCCTTGGAACCAAAACAGAATATTGATTCTGTTTTGACAGAAGGTAAGACAGAAGGTAAGAAGTTTTTTGTTTTTTCAATACACTAAAATTTTTGTTTCCTGCTGTTCTTTATTTGCATAACCTAATTTTATGTGTATTCATTAAATATCTCTAAGTTCCTGATCCCCAAATGTAGAAATATAAATGCTTCTATATCTGAACCTAATAATGGTTTATACTTTCATTTTATGATTGACGAATTCATATTGTCCACTGTAGGCTTCTTGAGTTGGTGATGTATGTGACATCCTATCTGATGGAAAAGAATAAGCAATAAAGAGGATAATCAATAGAGTAATATCTGAATAACCAGTGGAAATTCCATTAATGGTTAAGAAAAGAAAGGCAAGGAAATCCAGATGCACCATGTGGACCTGAGAGCTTCCAGTGCACACAGATGTCCAATATATCTCAGAGAACATTCTGCCAGAATCCTATTCACATCAGACCTTTAGGATCCGAAGGTTCCAAGTTTCACCCTTTGACCCTGATAAGTCTTTAACACACACACACAAGCCCAGATGCACCCACCCACAAACCACATGCAGATGTCCCTGCAAATGTCTGCTGCTGGAAGCACCAAGACTCTGAAAGGACACTTTTGTTGGCTTTTTACATTATTGTTTGTAAACTTGGATGCTTTTCCAGAAGGAGGCCAGCCCATCCTTCTCCATCTGTCAATTCTATGTGTTGTGGTAGTTTGGGAGAGGGAATTCAACACACAAACACACACTCACAAGCACATACATCCCTTTCCTACAGGGACAAAGAGGCATGCTGGGGAATGATTTTCATCACTGTCCTCCATCCCAGGAAGAGAGGATCTGCACCAACCAATGAAAGCTACCTCCTCTTCTGGACTTCTCCTCTCAGCCCCATCCTGATCCTTCTGCTTTAAAGCTGAATCTGAGGAGGATTACTGGTCTAAGTGATCCTAGTGTGGCCTAGAGATGAGTCAGATCCTTGAGGTCTCACTTTATTTACAACAGACATTCCATCCACCATGGGTTTCCCACTCCAGAGCATGCCTTAGCACAGTAAAAAAATAACTATGGTTCCCTCTTCCATCTCTCCACTTTGCGATTGACCTTTGTGGAATCCATATTCACTCAGGGTACCCAGTAGAAAAACCATAAAATTTTCAATTAGATTCAATACACCAAATAAGCTCACTTAGGGGAAGCCCCTACCCAAAGTGCAGCAGACTATTTGCAAAGCAAGAGAAAACAGTTTGACATCTCATTGTGCAGGCTCTGGACTCTTCCTCCTCCAGATGAAGACATGAATTTTAAAAGGATAATAAGAGGGGGAAGGAGAAAGATCATTCATTTTATATGGAATCCATAAATCATAGATAAAAAGGGAGAAGAGTTACCAAGATATGTCATAACCTCCTTTCTCTCCATTTCCACTTCAAACTGATGAATTCCTCAAGACCATTTGCCATTCAATCAACAAACATTATTTAAGAACCTATCACGTGTCAGGCACTGCCAGGCTTATCTAGTGTCTGAAGAAGATGGAAATAGCTCAAAGGGTGACATGGGCATTTGGGTTCCCTTTGACCTAGTCTTAGATTTACTTCAAGAAGTCCACACTGACCTGGGCCCCTTCCACCTCCTAGATAAGCAACCCACCAAGTGTTTCTATCACCCACTGGGTCAGGTATAATATGAACCCATTATTCTCCAAATCCAGAACTGGGCTTGCCTTCAAGGATTAGAGGAAACAAGACTACTTTCTGTCATATTCATCCCATATTAAATCATCTACCTAGACAAACCATCGCAGGTCTACTTCATTATGTAATTACCCCTACCCACAGATTGAAAACAAGAAAGTAGCAGGTTGAATGATACAGATATGGAGTTGATACCAATAAACAAGTAATCCTGGGCCACAAGAAAAAAGACTAAATGACCTCTTGGGACATCTTTAATTTTTATAACTCAAACTCAACTGCAGAATTCAAAACCCAGGGATGGATAGGTCATTAATAATTGAAGACACTAAAAAATAAAAATATATATTTTTTAAATTATATAATGAATCATCTATTTAGAAGTGGCAGAAATTTTAGGGGAAAATGTAGTAAAATTTCCTCTGCTCTAACTCTTTGTTATTCTACAAATAAGGAAAATGGGTCCCATTAAGTAGAAATGTCTTGCCCCAGGCTACACAGTGAAGTAAAAAAAGAACCAACTGTTTCATAGAAAATTCACTCTGCATTGTTCTCTATTCAACCCTGTGACAATGGAAGGTGACATCTTTTTGCCCAGTGTCATCCATTTTCTTCAAAGGAGGTCACTAATTCTGAAACAAAGGATCTATCAGAAAATAATTTTTACTATTCAGTAATTCTTGTTTGATTCCCCTAGTTTAAAAAATAGATTTTTCAAATCTGGGTTTATTTTTAGACCAGAAATATTGGGTTTTCCAGATCAGAGACCTCTACTCCTGGGCCGACATTCTAAAAATGCTCCTTTGCTGGATATAAAAAGGCCATTGGATAATTTAGTGGGGGAAGCTTTGCAAAATTCTTATTGCTTTTTGACCAAAAAGAAAAATACCAGGACCTGATCAGTTCCAAGATTGCACTTGGCACAAATGACTATCTAAGGGGGAGGGGGAAACTAGAAATTTTCTTCTCTTCCCCTAGCCTTCAGTCTTATTTGTCCACAACATACCCATGCTAGAAGGTTTGGGCTTGTTGGCATTCCTTCTTCCCTCTTCCTTACAAATATGCAATTCTGTTTCCCTAAATAATAGGGATAGTTATGCCAAAGAAAACTCAAAACAATGCATTCGCTTAATAGTTCTAATGGCTTTGCTGAATCCTGCCAATGAAAATGCTGGCTAAATAATTCCAGAGAAGCCTTGTACTGGAGCAAAACAAAACCCACCAAATCTCCATCTACATACTCCTTTCTGCCACTAATTTTTTTTCTTTCTTGGCCTATTCATAGAGAAGTGTGTGAAACACCTACAGAATGTTTTCTTCTTATGAAGGAGAGAGTTGTATTGGGGCATTGCTTCATATTCATTATTTGTTAATGAATTTTCTATATATCTTCTTTTGTACTTGTCATTAAAGACAATTAAGATTAAAGATGGAGTCTTTGAAATCAAGAACATATTGGAATGGCTTCCCCTCAAGGAGAAGAGGAAGACTGACCTTCACTGAGCAAAAGCAGTTACAAAAAAGGGAAAGAACTAAAGTGAGAATTAATAATCTCTTTAATCATAAATGCCATAAGTAGATTGGCAGCACCCATAAGTTCTGTCACCAGTAGATTTTCAGCAAGAGCTAGTGGAAAAGTGAAAAAGAAAAGTGATTGAATGATAGAAGGGGGAAGTGGACAAAAATGAAGGGAAGAGAGTTAGGAAGCTAGAAATAGAAAAAAAAAAAAGAGGTGCAGATTCTGTGCCAAAGTAGACTAGTTGTCACCAGGAGTTAGATCAGAAGCCACCCACTGACACTCCTTATCTTAGTCTAAAAAGAGATTTGAGGTGGCAACTGGGTAGCTCAGAGGATTGAGAACCAGGTCCAGAGATGGGTTCAAATCTGACCTTAGACACTTCCCAGATGTGTGACCCTGGGCAAGTCACTTGACCCCCATTGCCTACCCTTACCACTCTTCTGCCTTGGAACCAATATACAGTATTGATTCCAAGACTAAAGGTAAGGTAAAATAAATAAATAAATAAAATAAAAAGTGATTTGAAAAAATAAACAAACAAACAAATAAATAAAAAGATTTCTAGGAAAACAGCTACAGGAATTAACTATATGAATTAGATCCTCATGCCTTATGAGTTTCTGACTTGAATTTTCTAATGCAACCTCTCCAATAATGCAGATTGTTATCCATCAATATGTTCCCATTCTTTGAGAAACTTATGCTATGCTCCAGAGGACCAGTCCAGTATGCTAAAGACTTTCCCATTTCTCTCATCACAACATATGGAAGTCAAAGGGATATATGGACCGCCCACCCATTACCCACCCTGCTCTTGATCCATGCCTAACCCATCTAATTTTCCAGATAGAAGGTCATACTAGTATATATTTAGATTTAAAAGATTTATATATTTAGATTTAAAAGATTTAAAAGAAATCTTGGAGGCCAACAAGTTTAGTTTATGTATGAGAAAACTGAAGCTAAAGACATTTCAGTGACTTGCCCAATAGCACACAGGCACTCAGTGTCAGAGAAAGAGACTTTAAATTCAGGTCCTCTGATTCCAAAGCTAGTGCTCTATTCACTATATCAGTTGCTAAACTTAAGTAGCTGGGGTATCTCCATCTCCTCTAATGGGTAGTCATACATTCTCCTAATGACAACATATTTTTCAACTACCAAAATTAAATCATCTCTTCTCATATTGCCCAACTATTATTCCTGCTTAAATGTTAACTATTGCTATTGGCCTCCCAATATTAAAAAAAAAAACCCTTTCAGAATCTAAGACCAAACTTAATATCCATTATATGCATAAGGTCTTCTAATGTGTCTCTAGTGCCAATTCTTCATGAAGCTTAACAGAAAGACTACTTCATAATCTATTCAAAAATTAATTTCAATAGATAAATGTATATATACATATATACACATACATACACACAAACACATATAACTCTTAAGCACAAGATGATGGGGATACAGTATTGATTTATAGAGTTCTCTAAACCTAAAGGCTTAGAGACCTTCACATCTAATTCATCATCCTAGGTCCTTGGTCTGACGCATTACTAAGTGTTAGTTGTTGATATTCACATTTTTATAGAGAAAGAAACTGAATCGTGGAACAGGAAGTTAGTCTGAAGTCATGCAATGAGTCAAGAGTGCATGTAGGAAAAGAACTCATATCTCTTGATTCCATGGTTTTTTTTTTTAATCCATATTCAAGTTACATATAAACAACCCCAAAACATTTTGTAAAGGGGGAAAGGGTGGAGTCCATGAATCAGTACTTGAAATTCTTATGATTTTTCAGTTTCAGTCTTGGTGGAATCTAATCCATTGACTCTACCAGCTCCTCATTTTAAGACACATTCAAACAGCCAATTTGATTTAACTCTCCCTTCTGACTTAGACTCCTGGATTTGTTAAGTGTGGGAATCAGAACATGAAACCCTATTGAGCAAAGCTCTGGGGACATGGAAGGCAAAAAGCCTCAGACCCTATTAAGCAGAATCCTGAGCCATAAGGCAGCTGAAGTTTATCATGTATCTCACCTTTCCACCTGAGGCATGTGGCCTCAAGCTCCCCTTCCCATCTGTACTAGATGTGCCTATAGAATCACTAATGCACACTTTTCCTTGGAAATCTACACTAGACTGTTATATGTTTATTTATGATCCTATAGAATCTATTGTGTAGACTTGATGAGGTATACAAGATTACGTTGTATCACTTTACCAATCAATTACTTTCATTGCATATGTGAAAATTTGTGCAGACCAAAGCCTGTTTTGCTCTCCCTATTAAATAGAAGCTACAGTAAATAAAGTTTGCCTTGATTTGCTATCAGGTTTTCTCAAATCTCCTGATCCCATTTGTATTTTGTGTCATCTTCCTTACCCCTTTCTGGGGACCCTTGAATAATTTGTCAGGCAAGGCTTGACAGTTAAGCAATCAAATAATAGCTGATTATTAATAGATATTGCTTGGTTTTTATATGGGAGACCTAGAAAGTTTATAAAGCATTTTATATGCATTATCTCAATTGATCTTTGCAATAACCTTGTTAGGTAAGTAATGTAGATATTATTGTTAAATACCAGTACTGCCTCTCACTGCCTGTATCACCTTGGGCACCTCTCTGTGTAAACCTCAAAATTCCTTAGACTTATAAATGTTGGAAATTTCACCATTGGGATATTTCATACTTGGAAAATTTCTTACTGATAGTCTATTGGAATGGGAACCCCATTGGCATGGGAGGTTCCTCCTCCTCCCTTCTTAAGATTACTTTAGGACAGAAACCTTTTGCTGAACAATGGAAAGGACTTTGACCTATGCTTAAGCATAGAACAGGAATTTCTTTGAGTCATGATTGATTTTAGAATTGATACAATGGAGATACTTGGAATCAATCTCCACCCTATTCAGTCCTAACAGGATTGAGTAAGGGCTGCAGCCTAGATCAAAATTTAATTATTCCAATCTCTACCCTACTCAGGTTAACAGGATTTAGAAAGGGCTGTAGCAAAGGATCAAAGATTTAATTATTTGAAAATATGACCTTCAACAGACATGTGCAAAAGCCAGAGACCTCTGGGTGGTCCTGGGTTTAAGCTAGAGCCTCCATTGGCACAGGGAAATTGATGGACAGTGATTGGTAGATGGGAGAGCTGAGGGGAGGAACTTGGATGGTTTCCTTAAAGATAGGGGAGTCTGAAGACTCGGGGTGGTGGTTGAGGAGTTGGTCGGAGTGGTGGCAGTGTACTCTGAGAAGCTTGCTCTGAAGGAAGCTGAAGGTGGGGGCCTCTGAGACTGTTTCTCCATTTTTGGTCACGTGAGTAATAGGGACTGATCTCTTTTCTTTGCCTCAGCTATCTAAGGGCTTGGGCCTTTTGGCCCAGCCTAAACAGAAGGGGTATTTAAGCCCTATTCCCTTCTCTCCCTTTTTCTCTCTCTCTATCTCTAATTCCTTTCTTCCTCCTATTGAAATTAAACTCCATAAAAGGTTGACAGCTGACTTGAGTTTTCATTTAGGAATTACATAGCTGAATTCCTTGGCGACCTTAAATTAATATATATCAGTCTTTTAAAGTGATTCCCTTGTCACATCTGGGCGCCTGTTTCCTTATTTATACAATGAGGTGATTTTACAAGCTGACCAATAACATCCCTTCTAGTTCTTAGTCTACATTTGCCTATTTCTATTCTTTCCAGAGTAGATAGTCACAGGGCAGAATGCTTGAAATTAGGCAGCCTGGTATAGTAGAAAAAGCACTAGAATTGGAATCAGGAAGGGGTCAATTTTTTATGATACTTACTAATTAGGTAACCATGTAACAGTTACTCAGCTCTTCTGAGCCTCAGTCCCCTCACTGGCAAAATGGCCTTGGAATGAAATGTAAAAACATGTATTGAGTATTTATTATGTGCAAATCACTGGGATAAGCCCGGGTATATAAAGAGAAAAAAAACCCCAACATCTTTGCTTTCAAGATGGTCACATAAGAATAAGTAGAGGAAAGAAATACTTTATGGAACAATTCTGCTTTAAGGACAATATAAACATGCAATGGCACTAAAGGTAGATTAACAAAAGAGCATGACAAAAATCCAAAAGTTCAAAATGTCTTAGGGTACAATGGCAAGTCATAGGGAAATTCCTGAAGGTCTGGAGAGTAGGGAGAAAGGCAGAAGGAAAGCACAGTAGCCATTGAAGAACAATACCAAGGCAGATGGAAAGACCCAGTGGTCCATCATCTTATTAGAAGGAATGCTATTTGAGAATATTTTAACTATCTCATAGTGTTGTTAAGAAAAAATAAAATCTTTGTCACTTTATACATGTAAAACTCCTATTATGAGACAAGTAGTTGTTTCTCAAAGGCCATCTATTTGTTAAAGAAGGATGGGAATTTAAAAATACTTCAAAATGCCAAGTAAATTTTTAGTAGCAATTGATGCACTTGGCCCATCTACCAGGGTCGATGACTTACTTAAGATAAAGGCAAAAAGCATCATTAAATATAAAAATTGCAGGAAGCATAAAAGATGTTCCATTCTCCTGAAAATACTTTTGAGGCCAGTGAAAAGGTACCCAGCACAAAAGTATTTGATTAAGTGGCTCCAGGCAGATACAGTCACAATAACAAGGAAAGATGAGATAAAGAGGGGTACCATCAAAATGCAGAAGTTTAGTGAATATACTAATATTCCTTACTACTCCCTGACCAAAATATTGGACACACACCCATGTAACTCATCATTTGCCTGAAAGACTATCCCTTTTGATCTCCTTTACCTTATCTCATGTAAAAACTTGTTTTTACCCTGAAGCCAACAAGTCATTCTTTATAAATGATAATTTATAGGAAACTGACCCAATACCTTGACAAAAAAATAAGAAGCAACTCCCTTAGTTTAGATTTGTGAAAGGCATTATTAGGCAAGTTTGGCTGAGATGGTATAGAAATCCATGAATTGGCAATCCAGGACCACTGCCAGTTATTGATGAGAATATCACCATCATCATCCTCCTTGTCACCCAAGTTTGCAATCGTGATGTCATCCTTGACTCTTCATTCTGACTTACATTACATATGGTACCAAATCTTATTGTTTCTCTCTCCAAAACATCTCGTGTGTGTGTGTGTGTGTGTGTGTGTGTGTGTGTGTGTGTGTGTGTGTATGTGTGTGTGCATGTGTGTGTGCATGTGTGTGTGTGTGTGTGTGTGTATGTATGTGTGTATTTCTCTTCACTCACATAGTCACTAACCTAGGTCAGACTCTCATCATCCCTCTTGGACTATAGTATAGTTTCCTGATTGGTCCTCCCACAATGAAGCTTTCCCCAATATCCACATAGCTACTAAATTAGTTTTCCTAAAGTGCAAATATAACCTTGTCAGCACCCTACTCAGTAAGCTTCAACGACTCCCTATTACTCTCAGTATCAAATAGAAACTCATCTGTCTGACATGTAAGTTCATCATGATCTGGGCTCTTTCTACTTTTTCCATGTTCCTAATTATTGTTGTTCAATCCTTACAGTTGTATCCAACTCTTTGTGACTCCATTTTGGAGTTTTCTTGGTAAAAATACCGAAGTGGTTTACTATTTCCTTCTCCAGATCATTTAACAGATAGAGAAATTGAGGCTAATAGGGTTAAATGGCCTCCCTGGGGTCACACAGATAATGAATGTCTAAAGCCAGATTTGAACTCATCTTCCTGACTTTAGACCTGGCTCTTACACATTACTCTTCTCCATTCAGTCTCCAGCCCAGTCATAAACCTAGTTGGCATGATTTACACACAACATTTCTTGTCCTATCTCCATGTCCTTTTCACTTGGCTATCCCGTATAGCTGGAAAGCTTTTCCTCCTCACTTCTATCTCTTTGAATCCTTGGCATTCTTCCAGTCTTACTTCATATGCCACCTACTTCTGGAGACCTTTCTCAATCTTTCCAGATTCTAGTGCCTTTCTTTTGCTCTAAAGTTACCTTTTATCTACTCTGCATGAATCTGTGTCTACCTAGTTATAGACATATAGTCTTCCCCTTTAAAATATATGCTCCTCTTGGACAGGGGTTGTTCTGGTGTTTTTGTTTTTATTTTTGTTTTTACCCCCAGCACATAGCACATTGCCTGGTACATAATAATTGCTTAAGAAATCCATGGTGACTGATTAATTTATCTTTGTGGACAGTATCTATATTATGCTCTAACAGTCAGGCAGTAGGAGTTTAGGGTTTTTCAGTGCTACAATTTAACAAAAGAAGAATGGAACCCAGCTTTGTCTAATTTGCCTATTTGGATTTCTTGATGTTTGTACTGATGGTAGAGCTCTTTGAGTATTCCTGGAGCCATGATTTCTGGCTCTCTAAGAATCATTTTTTTGGTAAAATCAGGACAGTTGGACTCATTGGTAAGGGGTGTCATTAGTTACATCAATTTTGCAATTTTATTTGCTATATAATTAAATTATTTTTTAATGAACACTATATACCACATAGTGACATAGTGAACTATTTGTTCTCCTAATGTGGTACAATATATTCAGGCTTCAAATAGTCACTAGGGAAGATTAGAAATGACACAGAAAGATCAGCCCTAAAAATTACTTTAATTCATTTAGGGGAAAAACAAACAAAAAAGAAAAATATAATAAAAGAGAAGTACAAACCCAGGAAGAATTAATTCCTAAACCAAAGGAACTAATGAAAGTTAAATGGAAAACAGGACATTAAGATCAGAGAAAATTAATATTGGAGAGAGAGAGAGAGAGAGAGAGAGAGAGAGAGAGAGAGAGAGAGAGAGAGAGAGAGAGAGAGAGAGAGAGAGAGAGAGAAGAAAGCTTGGATCTAAAGACCTAAAGGACAGAGCTGGTGTCATCATTAGTCATGACCTTTTCTAATAACATTAGGTGAAATACTTTTGTATATTGGCTAGTCAATCGAAGGGAAGGGACACCATTCCCAATGATCCAGGTTTCAGCTTATGCAATTAATATGGGCACTTAAGAACATAGCAAGGTGACTGAAGTGTGTAACTTCCAGAAGATCTTCCCTCTCTGATCACTTATCTCTAACTCTTCTTCTTCCATGTCCCCCCCCTCCCCAATATGATGCTGAGCCCTACAGTTAGGTGTTCAGCAACCTTTTCTTTTCTTTATATATTCTATCTCAGAACTCACTTCAATTCATATAGATTCAATGATCCATTTCTAAGTAGGTGACACAGACATTTCTATAATAACTTCTAATCCCTTTAAAAATTTTCAATTATTCATTCCCAATGCCTTCTGACAAACTTAAAGGGTTAAAGGACTATGAGCCCAGAGGAATCTTCTGTAGCAGAAATTGTACCACTGATTAGTTTTATCTTGGGCAAATTACTTAATTGGGCTTAGGTTTTCTCTTCTGTAAAATGAGGGGTTTAGACTAAAAGACATGTGAGTGTCTTTCGAGTATGAGAATTCTGTGATTCTTTGGAACTCTATATGCTCTCAGTAGAATAGTAAGTGGTGTTTGGAATGATCCACAATCAAATCTATTTTATATCTAAATTTAGATACAACATCTCATCACACACATACAGAGAGAGAGAGAGAAATTGAGAGAGAGAGACAGAGAGAGACAGAGAGAGAGAGAGAGAGAGAGAGAGAGAGAGAGAGAGAAAGAGAGAGAGTGAGAGAGAGAGAGAGAGAGAGAGAGAGAGAGAGAGAGAGAAAGAGAGAGAGTGAGAGAGAGAGAGAGAGAGAGAGAGAGAGAGAGAGAGAGAGAGAGAGAGAGAGAGCATTTCCTATTGACATCTTTGTTTCTTCCATTTAGCCCAAACTGAAACCTCAGAATCATATCCAACTTCTCTCTCTTGAGGCCTGCACTCAACGTCACAAAGTCAGGTTGGGTTTCCTTCATATTTCTCATACTTGACTTTTTCTTTCTAATCTCACTGTCATTTCTCTAATTGAGTATCCAGGGATGATGATGATGATGATGATGATGATGATGATAGCATTTGTGCAGGGAATAAAAATATGATACCTTCTAAGTGCTATATTAAGCATTTAACCCTCTTCATGATCCTGTGAGGTTGGTACAATTATTATCACCACTTTACAAATGAATTAACTGAAATGGACAGAGACATAGTGATTTGCTGAAGATCAACCAGATTTTATCTAAGTTTAGATTTGAACTCAGATCTTCCTGGCTCCAGTGATCCATCACCTACATCATATAATTGTCCTTTTAGCAGGTTGTTTGTCTTTATTTCTTATTTTTCAGTTTTTTCCTGTTTCAAGGCACTTTCTATATCTTTTCCAGGGGACTTTTGTGCTTTTTTTTCTGTTTCAGACTTCTCAAATTGTGCTATTAGGGAAAGCATAAAAATTCACTCACATTGAGGTATAAATGACTGATATGGCTCAATGAGTCACTTCTCTTTCAAGGCTATTTTTATACTTTAATGAAATTGGCATTCAATTTAACTTAAAATCAGGGAAAAAAACCCTAAATTATACAATTCCAGGCAGGGCAAGGGAGAGCTGAAGAGAAAAGTGATTTTGAGCGACTATGAAATCTTTCCTGGTACCCCTTTAATCAGAGCACATAAACAGCCACCTTACTCTGCTTACTCATAAGAAGGATTACAATGAGACCCTGTGGCTAACCTTTTGTTGGCACCCAGTCAGAGTGAGGAGCAAACATTGCTCCCTGGGAAAGACCATAAACCACAACAGATGGGGGTCAGGTTGGTCTGTTTGCATCAGTCCATGACTGCTTTTCACTTGCCAGTGATGGCCTCAAGTTTTATGGGAAGCATAAATCAAAACTGCAGCCAGTATCCCAGATTCAGCTTTTAACAAAAAAGACATGTCAAATGCAATACATCTTCTGAGTATCTGGATGGAAAAAGAAAATTAAATGTTCTCTGAGCAGGCTTCTTAAAATGAAGGGAGTGCAATTCACAATTCATAGTTGAAAGGCAACTATAAATGATGGACAAACTAGAAAGACTGGTGTAACTCTCCTTATGAAAAAAAAAGGCTCTAACCCACATAGAACCACAGAAGCTACATAGAGCCTGGCATATAGTAGGTTTTAAATAAATATTTATTAGTTGATTGATTACTATTTTTCCAAGGTCACTAAGGCTTTCCAGGTAGCCAGAAAGTTTTAAATAAATTTTTATTAATTGACTGATTATTACTTCCCAAGGTTGCTAAGGTTTTCCAGGCAGTCAGCGATACATACATTCTATACATGTAATGACCAAAAAGTCATTTGAAAAGGTTTATTTATTTATTTAACATATTTAACAACCAGACAAAGGATTCCTGAAATATTCTCTCAAAATTATATTTTTCTCTTATATGGTATTTTTTCATGTTGGATTGTATTTATAGGTCAATTAGATCATAAGTTCCTTGAGGACAGGTACCATCTGTTATTATTTTCTCTCCCTCATAGTACCTAGTAAAATAGAATAAATAAGCAAAAGGACTGAACATGTGATGGAGCTAGGCTGAGAAGGGCTTTAAATGCCAAAATAAAACAGTTCTCATTTATCCTAGAGACAATAGGGAACTACTGAAATTCCTTATACAGGGAGGTGACAGGGGCAGACATGCTTTCAGAAGGATATTTTGTTAGTTCATATGGAGAACTCTCAACCCAAGTATCCAATCAGTAACTAAATCTTGTTGTTTCTACATCCACAACCTCTCTCATATGCATCCCCCTCTTTCCTTTCACATAGCCCATACTGACATTCTGATGTTCTTCTCCTTTTGCCTGGACTCTTACAATACCCTCCTAATTGATCTTCCTGGCTGAAGTCCTCCCCATGCCATCTTTCCCCCAAAAAAGCTGCCAAGGTATGGATCTGACCACATCTTCTCCATCCTTAATAATTCCCTAGAAGATCATATATAACCCCATCTGCTTGGCATTTAAAGCTTTTTGTTTTCTGGTTCCTTTCATTCTTTCTAGTATTCTTTGTTTGTTTGTTTGTTTTTGTTTATTTTGGTTTGGTTTGGTTTGGTTTGGTTTGGTTTTGGTTTTTTTAGTCATTACTTTCTCTCTTCCATTCACTCTGTGATCTGACCATATCATCCTACTTACTGTGCCAACTTCTGATCCCCAATATCCATGTTTCTACATTGGCCACCCTGCCCCCATCCCTAGCATGCTTCTCCTTAAGCCTACCTCCTAGAATCACTGACTTCCTTCTAGATGCATCTCAAACTTCAACTCATGCCTGAGACTTTTCTTGGTACCTCTCCAACTCCTATATAGGTGCTGACTACCCCTCTAAGATTACCTTCTACCTGAATAGTTAGCTCATACAAAAAGTGGAGACTCTGGAAGCCCCAGCCTCAGACATAGTATCTGGGACTTATTTTGGGGTGGGGGTGTAACATCCAGACAGGAAACTATAAAAGTGTGTGATGTACAAAATGGGGTCTCAGGTTTTGAACTTGGAGGAAACCTGCAAATCTCTGGTCCTCTGATTTCCTGCCAAAATAAAGCCAGATCTTTCTCCAGAGAAGTCTTCCAGCATCTTATTTTTAAAGACTCAAAGGAAGTCAAGGAAGTTAAGAAATAGCGAGGAGGAGGAAAAGCATTCCAGGCTTGGGAGGAAGTTAATGAAAATTACTGGAGTCAAGACATGGAGTGCCTATGAATAAGGAGGGAAGTGCAATGTTCCAGGCAAAAAGTAAAAAGAATTTAGAGTAGTAGCCCTTGTAAAGAGTGAGAAAGGAATTGATTTGACAGATGTTATTGACTTGACAACCAATGACCAGGAAGGAGGTGAGATAGCGGGAAGAGTGGAGTATTTCTCTGAAATTGCAAACTTGCCTGACTAAAAGAATAATAAGTTTCTTCCCTAAACAGAAATAAGGAAATTTGGAGAAGGTGTAGGGGAGACAATAACAGATTCTATTTTGGATATGCAAGTTTGAGATGCCTTGAGTTTTCAACAGGCATTAAGTATCATGGAAAAGGTGTTAAAGAGAGAGATTAGGTCTCTAAATGTAGATCTAAGTGTTATAATTGGAACCATAATTGAATCCATGGGAACTGATTTTTTCACAAAAAGTATCTGTCTATATACATATATACACAACTTTGCTCTATTTTATATAAAAATAATAAAAAACCAAGTTGAATAATTTTATTTCTATGGGTTTGGTGATAAAAGGTTGGCCATTTCAGCTCAAAAAGTAAGTAGAAATACAAAATGTCCTTCACCTCTCTGTGTCCTATTTCTGTGACTTCTGTGAGAAGAAAGAGCACAGAGTGTTCAAAAAGCTACATTATTCTTACACTGCCTATAAACATTAACTGTTAATTTGTTTGCTGTATGATCTTTGTCCAACAACAAACAAATTGCTATGCTGTTAAAGGAACTGAACCATATCATATTGACATCCTCACTGCAAATGAAACCAGACGACATAAAGAAATAATAAAGAAAGAAAGGATAATTTCTAGGTTATCCTCCAAAAGGCAAATGAAGGAATTGGCTGTCAGTTTCATTGTGGGCCTAATGGCAAAAAGATGCATTCCATAATGAGATGCTCATTCACTTTCTCCAGCACTGCTCCTAATGAGTGTAAATGAACAGACCACCATGACATTGATAATTACAGCCTGGTCATTTTGCTTATTGCCAATACTTATTGCATAGACTAAAAAGGAACAGAAATCTTATAAAGAACTTGACAAAATCCTTCAAACTTGGGGCAGCTAGGTAGCTCAGTAGACTGAAATCCAGGCCCAGAGATAGGAAGTCCTGGTTCAAAACTGGCTTCAGATACTTCCTAGCTATGTGACCCTGGGCAAGCTACTTAACCACCATTGCCTAGCCCTTGCACTCTTCTGCCTTGGAACCTATACAAAGCATTGATTGGAAGATGATAGTTTTTTTAAAGATCCTTCAAACTAAGTTAGTTGTATAATAATCATAAATGACCTCAATGCAATGGTGAATATAGGAAGGAAAAGTCAAAATTATCTTTGAAAATTACAGTTTAGACCCAAGACAAGAAGGAAGTTGAGAACTATATATTTAGAATTTAGAAAATGTTACTATGTCTGTAACCAAGGATAGGATCATAGATTTAGAACTGGAAAGATCATATAGTACAAACTCTTCTTTTTACAGATGAGAAAACTGAGACTCAGAACTTCAAATTAATTGTCCAACAATATAAAGGTAATAAGTCCTAAATCTGGGATTTAAATTTTGCTCCTCTGAAATGGAATCCAGTATTGTTCATTGTAGAACACTGTCTGTGTTCTAAGGATCAAAGACTCAGAGCTGGAAGAGATCACAAAGATCATATATACAATCCCAATCATTTTACAGATAAGGAAACTGTCTCTAAAATGTTAATAATTTGTTCAAGGTCATGCAGGCAGGTACAAAAACTAGGATTCAAACTATGCCTCTGAATCAATGTCTAACATTATTTCAATGTTCTGTGTTTCCTCATTTTAGTCAGATACATTTTAAAAGAATATAATTAAGGGCAGCTAGGTAGCTTAGTGGATTGAGAACCAGGCCTAGAGATGGGAGGTCCTAGGTTCAAACCTGGCCTTAGACACTTCCCAGCTGTGTGACCCTGGGCAAGTCACTTAAGCCCCATTGCCTAGCCCTAATTGCTCTTCTGCCTTGGAACCAGTACACAGTATTGATTCCAAGATGGAAGGTAAGGGTTTTAAAAAAGAATATAATTAAAAGAAGCTAAATCTGACAAATGACATCATAGAAATGAACTTGAGTATATCTTAACAGGTAAGAAGTTTTTATCATGTACTATCTTTGTATTTCCTAATTTCCTATGGGTTTCAGTTTTTATAGCTATAAAATGATGAAATTAGATTAAATGACGTCTAACTTACCTTCCAGTTATCAGTCTATGATCCCATGATTCATTGATGGATTACAGACATAGCAACAATCTTAGGAACTGCCATCTATGTTTACTTAGGTCATCAAATGATTTGAGGAAAGGTCAAATCAAAACCAAATTAGAAGACAAATAAAAAGATAAGAAGACACAACATCTCTAGACTGACCTTTTAAAGCAAGCTGTCAGCTCTACGAAATGAGAAATGGACACAAATAAAACTACAAATTCAAATTACTATGACTTTTTAAAAGTCTAACATATTCAGAAAGATTTAACTAATGAAAAACAGCTAGAAAAATGAGGAAGTCACCACATCAAGCAAAAGCAAAATCTTCTTTGCTAGGAAGCAACATGAGAGGCAAGGATAACACTGGTTAGGAGTACAAGTACAAAACATTATGAAAAAAAGAATGACAAAGGATTGTGAACAATACTACCTCAATAAAAAGTAAAAACAATTGAGGACATCACCTAAACATGTCCTGGGACAACTTTGTAAGCATTTCTACAGAGATCTATTCTCATCAGTGATAACAGGAAAACCACCACAATTGAATTCTACCAGTTCAGATGGTATCAAGAAGATGGGAAGAAGTGACAACAATATCTAAGAAGATGGTATCTGGATCTAGCAGATTGGCTAATATGACAGCAAAGGAAAGTAATGGATGTTGGAGGGTATGTGGCAAAATTGGGACATTAATGGACTGCTAGTGGAGTTGTGAATTGATCCAACCATTCTTGAGGGTAATTTGGAACTATGCCCAAAGGGCTTCAAAAGACTGCCTGCCCTTTGATCCAGCCATAGCACTACTGGGTTTGTACCCCAAAGAGATAATAAGGGAAAAGACTTGTACAAGAATATTCATAGCTGTGCTGTTTGTGGTGGCAAAGAATTGGAAAATGAGGGGATGCCCTTCGATTGGGGAATGGCTGAACAAACAGTGGTACATGTTGGTGATGGAATACTATTGTGCTCAAAGAAATGTTGAACTGGTGGGATTCCATGTGAACTAGGACGACCTCCAGGAATTGATGCAGAGTAAAAGGAGCAAAACCAAGAGAACAATGTACACAGAGACTGATACACTCTGGTACAATAGAATGTAATGGCTATTTTCTTTTCTATTTCCTCTCTCACTATTCTAATTTCTCTTAGAAAAATGAATATTGTGAATATCTATAGTTAGAAGTGCATTTAGGATTACAAATTGATTATGTTAAATGATCAATGGGGAGACTAGTCTCCCAATGATCATCAGGGGGGGTTGTAACCTTAAAATTACACAGACTTATGAATGTTAAAAATTTTACTCCACATTGAGGAATCCTCAAATTCCCTACTGAGAAACATTCCTCATTTTGATGTGAGAACTCACCAGGATCAGAAATGGGAGGACCTCTATTCCACCCGTACTTAAGACTGCTTTAGGGGAAAAAAACTCCTTGCTAAACAATGAAAGTACTTGGACCCATGTTTATAATAAGGCAAGGAGTTCTTTGAGCCAGGCCTGTTTTTAGAATTGATACAATGGGATGCTAGGTACCTAAAAGGGTCGGGCAAGTTTTCTCTTGATGAGATTAGTTGACTCAGCTGTGTTTTCTCTCATTCAGACTTACTGAGGAGATTTGGTCAACACAGCAGCATTTTTTCTGATTCAGACTTACTGAGGAGATTGGTCAACTTAGCAGGAATTTAGATGGGTAGTCCTTTGGAAAGTGTCTACAGTGATTGGTAGATGTAGGGACTTAGGGGAGGTGACATGGGAGAAAAACCCCTATATAAGAAAAAGCAGAATCTCTTGAGGAGATATCCTTTTGGAGGAATTCCTTTTGGAGGATCTCTGATGAGGATCGCTTGGGAAGAATCTCTTCAGAGAGGCTCTGGAGAAGGGAAGCTCTTGGAGGACAATCTCTAAGGAGGTCTCGCTGGAGTTCTCTCTGGTGAAGTCAGCTGAGAAGGAACTGGCCTGGTGTCACTAGAATCCTTTTTTAGGCAGACCTTGTGGTGAGTGTTAAAAGACTGACTGACTGATTCTCTCTCTTAAGACTCAGGTCTAGGCCATATTGGCTTGAGGCCCTTCACAATTATTCCTTTCCTACTCTTTCTCTCTTTCTCTAATTCCTCATTATATTATTAATTAAAAATCTCTATAAAACCCAGTTGACTTGGGTATTTGAATAATTGGGAATATTTCCCTGGCGACCACCTTATATTTGATTTAAAAACCAAGACACTGTAGTGAAACATATTTTCTGAGGTCAAATTTACTCACCTTCTCTTATATCTATCACAATTTATATCTTCCACCATTTTAACTCACTACAGTTTAAGACCTCAACCATTTTAAATATCACACTACTAGTAGCAATGCAATGATCCAGAACTATTTGGAGGGACATATGGGAAAGAACACTATCCATATCCAGAGGAAGAACTGTGGGAAAAGAAACAAAGAAGAAAAACAACTGCTTGATCACAGGGGTTGATGGGGCTATTATTGGGAAAGTAGACTCTAAATGATCACCCTAGTACAATTATTAATAATATGGAAATAGGTCTTGATCAATGACACATGTTAAACTGAGTGGAATTATGCATAAGATACAGGAATAGGGTGGGGGAAGGAGAGGGAAAGAACATGAGTCTTGTAACATGGAAAAATATTCTAAATCATCTAATTAAATAAAATTTGTAAAAAAAATTAAAATTAAAAAAGAGATGAAGGGTCAAAGGCATGTAGATTTAGAACTAAAAGGACCTGGTCTTGGATGTCATTTAGTTCAAGCCTCTCATTTTTAGATGAGGAACCTGAGTCTCAGAGAGGTAAAGTGTCCACCCACAGTCCATCTCCTCCCCCCCAAAAATATGATAAGATGTGGAAAACTGGCTGGATCTAAGCAAATACACCATGGAGAAATCTGTGTTAGAAGGAACACCATTTTGGGGGACCAATTTTCAAGAAAATATAACAACTAATTTTCCATATCTATATTGTGATTTGTACAATTATCTTATTTGATTTTTATGACAACCTTTTGAGGGAGGTATTATGAGTATTACACCAACTTTATAAAGTCACAAGTAGGTGAAATAACTTGCTCAGGTCCATAGAACTTGTGAAAAAAGTGGGAAACAAACAAAAAAAAAGATTCCCCTCACTACTTTAATTTTACTTCAAAACTATGCTTCCTTCTCCCAAAGAAGATAAGACTGAAAAAAAGGGAAGGACAGGAGATGGTACCCAAAAAAGGCATATGGAATAAAAAACAGTAACTACCAAACAATATGATGCCTTCTTTATTTTTATTAAATTAAGGTAAGAATGTTGAGAAGCTTTCTATATGTAAGGAGAGTATGCCCAGTGAAAAAATGATAAGGGATGATATAGGCCTTTGATGACATTTTTCTTTAGCAGATGATAATATTTTTCTTTTTTTGAAAGGATGGTATTTGGAACTTGGATTCTATAATAACCCCTGACATATTATTCTTCACTTATGTATTCTTTCCAAAGAAGTGACATTTTAAATTTTTTATAGAAATCTTAAGCCACCAGTTTGTTTATTTAGTTTTAATGCTTATTAGTATCTTTTGGATTTACATGACCTTCATTTTTTAACATGTACCTTCCCTTCTTCTATCTATTTAACCATCAGAGGTAACAAAGGATAGAAGAGAATGGCTGAGTGGAAAGGAGTTCAATGAAATTAATAAGAACATCAATTAAGTCAGTAATTGCAGTGTTCCACACTCATAGTCCCACACCTCCAAAAAGAAAGATGTGCTTATTCTTATATCTTCTTTAATGATAAGCATAGTTATTATAATTTCACAGCATTCAGTATCATTTATGTTTGTTCATTCAATTTACATTGTTGCAGTCATTGTGTTTATTATTTCCCTGGTTCTGCATACTTCATTTTAACTAAGTTTCTATAAAGTTGCTTCATGCTTCTCTAAATTCTTCACCATACTCATGTTTTTTCTGTGTCTCAGTAATATCCCACGACATTCATGGACCAGGGATTTTTTGTACCTATTCCCTAGTTGATAGGCATCTTTACTTTGTTTCCAGTTCTCTGATACCATAAAAAAAAGTGAGTAAACGATATCTTTAGAGGATTTCTAACCTCAAAAAATTTATACTCAAACGCATAGCATCCAATCTGTTCAGAAAAACATTTGGACCTAAAAAAACAAATTTCTCAGTTCCCAAGTAAGGTGATCCCCTAGGAAAGACAGTAATAAGCAATGAATGAATGGCATAGCAGACACAGAGTACTACATTTCTTGGTCCTTTACAATTAAGATTCTATGAATATGGGGATCACAAAGACAGTTCGTGCAGTGCATGGACCATATTTGCCAAGATGCAGGCTATTATATTGGTTTGTATGAACATAGGCATATATATATATACACATATATATATATATATGAGAAATACAGCTGTAAGTGTTAACACTGATTTTTAAGATAGCACCTATGGAAAAGAATATTGTATTTTAAAAGATCAGAAGTCATAAGGAATTATGATTCACAAAACAACCACCATGACTCACTCTTACCTGTTCTAAATTATCTGTAAACATCCTAGCCAACAGCATCAAATAGTTTTTCAGATTTAGGTGATACTCAGAGGAAAAGTATATTTTTATATACAAATGACTCAAAGGTAGAAAGACAGTAAAAACCTACTATTTGTTAGTTTTTTAAAGGAATTTGATGCAGTAGAACACATGTGTCCTTGAAGGTCTTTCTCTTTTAATTATTCTTACCAAAGACCCTTCTCTGGGTATGGGAAATCAATAGTGGATTTTGATGAAACAATTCAGATAAGCAGTGCTAGATCTGATCACAATTTTCATTTTCCTAGTTCTCTCTCTAATTCTGTGTGTGAACTTTGCAGCAACACAAGTCATTTCCCAGAACCAACACATGAATATCTCCATTCACCAAAATAATGACAAAAGAGAAAGAACTAGCATTAAAAATTACAATTGCTATACCCCCATGTCATTTCCAGCTGTTCTTTACCTAAACTCACCAGTCTTACCACATACTCTTTCCAATTTGTCTGATCCTTGTGAGGCGATCTGTTTTGAATATGTGGAATTCTTAACCTGGTTTACTACAAGAGACATGACAATCATTAGTCATTTCTTTTAAGTGTTCTAGTAAAAGTGCAAGTACAATCAGCCACCAATCGTTGTGGGTCAACTAACCTCCTCCTATGAGAAGTACAAGCAAAAGGAAGAAAGGTGTATAAGACTATCACTGTTTGCCTCAAGTCTCTCATCACTCCAGTTCATCCTACAAATTGCTTCCAAAACAATTATTCTTAAGAATAGATCCAATCATGTGACCCTCTCCATCCCAACTCAATTCCACGGGCTTTCTATTGCCCCTAGTTGAAAAAAAATCCCTTCATATCAAGATCCCAGTCTATCATTCCAGACATGATTCTATACACCATACTCTGGATTATAGAAAAACTGACCCTCTCCCTACTCTTCACACCGGACATTGCAAACTGGACATACCACATACCTGGAATGCTCCCTTCCTTTGACCCTAATAGAATTTCTTTTGATTAAAGACACAACTTAATCTATGACTTCTTCATAATGCCTCTCCTGATCTCTACAAATAACTATTGTTTTACCACCCAAACTGGCTTGTATTTAATTACTTTTAATACATTTTATTTTATTCAATTTTGATTCATGCTGTATATATTTTACATGTACTTTTTGTCTTCCCCAATAAGATGGAACTCCTTGGGGTTTGAGATTGGTCCATAGTTTATAGTTGCATTCTGAGTGCCTGGCACATAGTGGATACTTAATAAATGATTTTGAGTAATTTATTGAATGATTGTTAATGGAAGCGGTATCATATAGCAAAAATATCCTCAACATTATACATTTCAAAAATATAATTTGATTTTTGCAGAGGCATAGGAAACACTAGAAATAAAGTGGTGTTTTGCTCTTTTTTCACCACATTTTTCATTCAATTATGTAAATATAGATTGGTGAATGGTTGTTAAAAATCATTTTCAAAACCTTTTTCACTTAGTTTTTCAGACCTTCAACAAAGATGCCTTCAATATACATATAGATAATTGTTATAGAAATTTGTAGAGATAAAAAGGTAGGCTTATGAGATCAACAGTTATTTATATTTTTATTGGTACCTACTTTTGGCCATAATAAAGTTAATCATTTTGTTTCTGAGAATTTGTCATCCTACCTCTGTTCAGCTGTCTTGAAACTCAATCCCCTCAATGATTTCAATACTCTAACTACCTGTGTAGACTTCTATTGTATATACTTGACCTAGTCTAACTAGTCTTCCTATCTTCACTTTTATTTGTGAAATTTGTCTTTTCTCAAGTAGAATATTAGAGATTATTGTATTAAAATCCAACTGTGATATCTCCATTGTTATTGATGGAGAAAATAATTTCCATTCAACAAAAATTTATTAATCAACTACTAAGTGAATTATTCTAGACAGTATTCATTCAAAGCGGAAGATGAAACAGTGGCTAGCCTCAAAGAGATACATTTCTATTTTACATTTTTCAATCATTCATTGCTCTCTTTACACATATTTCCTTCAGTTCTATTTAGTATGCTTACTAAAGGTAAGGCTCTGCATTTGGACCTGGGTATAAGTTGCTTTTCTTTTTATCTTACATTAGTTAATCTGAGGAAATGGTAATAGTCTCTTTCTTTATCAATTCTTTTATCTTTTATCTATTGATATATCTCATTTTAATAGGTGTAGATAGAAATGATTCAATTGAAAAACATTTTTTTCATTTTTATTCTTTTAAATTTGGTATTGATTAAATAATATAACATGTGTAAAGTACTTCAAAGACCTAAAAAATTATAGAAAAACTATTATTAGTTAGTATCATTATTTTCATTAATAAGTTGATGCTTTATTGTATAGACTATATGATTATATAAAGACTATATAAAAGCTACATTAAAATTATTCCCACATTAATAATCATAAGCATTTCCCTCTCCCTTGCCCTTACATATTAAGTCGTGTTTACCCTATCTTTGCTATTAGATCATTTGCCTCTCATTAAAATATGATCAGTTTTATTTTTAATGATGTTATTTTCTGCTTAATATGTCCATAAGGAAGAACAAGAGGCAGATAGTCCAATAGCAAAAACATTGTAATATTCCAGAAAAGAGGTGAATGGAGAGGGAGACTAAATAGCAGAGATAATAAAGATCAAATGGACAAGGCTCGATATATGAGGGTAAGAGAGAGGGAAGAGTTAATTAAGACACCAATGTTGTGAAGCTGACTGAATAAGATGATGATGGTATACTCAGTAGAAATAAGGAAGTTCATAAGAAGGGACTGATTAGAGGAAGGGAAGATACTGAGTTCAATTTTGAACATGTAGTTTTTGAGGTGCCTACTGGATAGCAAGTTGGAAAAGTTCAATACTGTTGGCCATGAGAGACTGGAACATAGAAGAAAATTCCTGAGACAAAATATATAGACCTGGGAGCTGTCTGAATGAAGATGACACCTACCTATGGCAGCTAATGAGATCAAGAAGAGAGCATACGTAGAGAGAGAAGATAGTCAAGGACAAAGCCCTGAGGTGGGACCTGGATAATAATCTAGCAAGGATGAAAAAGGAGTCACCTCACAGGTAGAAGGAAAAACTACAGGGACAACCTGTTTTTTTTTTTTTCAGAAACTAGGTAGCAAAAATCAAAATATCTAGACAGAGGTTATTTCTCTTGGCTCAGGTATTAACTTTATCTCTTGGATGTCTGGGATCCAGAGCTTTCTAGACACCTAGGAGCACAAAAACTAGCCCAGGCCATATGGTTTGCTATAGAAAATATTTTTCCTACCATAGTCACCAAATCTTGTCATTTCTCTCTATATAAAACCTCTGGTATATATCTCCTTCTCTATATACATATAGTTACCACTTTTGTTTAGGTCTTTATCACCTCATTCCCGGACTATAGCAGTAACCTTTTAATGGGCCATCAAGCTTCTCCTCACACAAATCCATTCTGCATACATCTGCCAAAGTGATTTTCTCAAGTGAAATGATTTTGTCATTCCCTACTCAATAAACTCCAGTGGCTCCCCATTTCCTCTAAAATCAAATATAAATTCCTATGTTTGGCATTTAAATCTCTTCATAACCTGACTCCTTCCTGTATTTCCAGTTTTCTTACATATTATTCCTTTCCACATATTCTATGGTCAAGTCATAATGGCCTCCTTATTATTCCTTGAACATGGTACTTCATCTCCTCTGTGTGCCTTTCTGCTTATGGTCCTCCATCCTTGAATTGTTTTACTTTCTTCCTTTCTCCCTACCTCTTAGAATCTCTGACTTCAAGATAGTTAAAATGCCACATTCTGCAGTAAGCTTTTTCCACTTCCCCCAGTTCTTAGTATACTACCCTCTAAGGTTATTTTGAATCTGCTTTATATCTACATTTATATCTATATTACATTTTATATTACATTTTATTATATCTATATTACATTTATATCTACATTTCTATGTACCTAGCTCTCTGTGTCAGTCTGCTATCTCTCTCTCTCTCTCTCTCTCTCTCTCTCTCTCTCTCTCTCTCTCTCTCTCTCTCTCTCTATCTCTCTATCTATCTCTCCATTGATCTGTTTGTGTCTGTCTGTCCATCTAGTTAACTAGCCCTATTTGCCTACCTACCTATCTAGCTCTATCTGTCTATCTGTCCATCTGTGGGTAACTTTTTATCTCTCCTATTACTTAGAATGTTAGCTTCCTTGGGGCAAGGAAATTTTTTTTTACTTTTTCTTGGTACTGATAGTGCTTAGCACAATGTCACAAAGTGAATATTTAAAACTTATTGATTGATCAGCTGCTTTCTAATCTATGTTGTCCATGCTAGGTTTATCTTTATAAAACTCAACCATCTCCTAATTTATTAACAATTACTCAATGATGCCACTAATGTTACTATCATAGGAGCACAAAGAATGTTTATTCAGTGAAGGTCATTCTGAATTCAATGTCTTCCATTTAGAATTTCTCTCACCCCAGAATTTTTAAATGTTTCATGCAAACTCCCCTTTCTAGACTTTATAGCAGCCTCAGAGATCATCAACTCTGATAGTTCTATTTTTATCAGAGATATCAGAGATTCAGAGAATTTAAAGGACTGATTGGTTCAGAGATACACTTGTCAAAGACTGGTTTGGTTCAATTGTAGAAATACAATTAAAATCCAGGTTTCTTGATTTCAAGTCTAATGGTTTTTCTATCAAACTATGCTGCCATAGTCCTGAATTTTAATGCTGACCTCCACGTGAAGTAGAACTGAACATAAATTCACAGAAAAAACTTCATAATGCCCTTCACAGATGGTCAAGCATCCCAATGAAGAAAGAAAAGAGCAAAATTGGAATTTCAAGTTTCACTTTTGAGGGCTTTGACCTGGTAAGACATATTCAAACTGGGACATGGTTATAAATGAAATGATCTTCAGTGCTTCCTCAGGACATTCCATTTCTACAATATTTTAATTTTATAAAAAGCAACCATTGAGCTATGACATTATCAGTTCCTGGGGGAAAATGGTGTTCCATGATATCCTCATCCCTATCAAAGACACCTTTCTGGGATTCTAAGCAATTATGCATCTTCTCCCATTTACCAAATTATCCTACACTCATTTTGTATATATTTTCAAATCTATAGATGGCTTTCTTATGTATGCCCTTGGGGGGGCATGATAATTTCATTTCTTTCTTTGTGGCCCAAGATCTAACATATTGACCAGTGTTCAATAGACACCATAAATGCTTTTTTGTTGATTGATTTTTAATTAGTATTAACTTCCAAGCTTATGCTAAATTATAATAAACACAAATATCAGTTTCTGGTATTTCACCATGTAGAACTAAGGCCACAGAATTACACATAGTCCTTTGAAATTAAAGATTCTCTATTCAAGAATATTGCCTTGTACAGGACACCATTATTCACCAATGTACCAAGCAGTGCTTGATTTTTCATCAAGAAGTACCATACCTGCCTCCTTTAATCAGATGTTCTATTCTGGGCCTCCACCCCTAATTAACTTGCCACCTTTTCAGAGTGGGACCCCTCTCCTTGGTACTTATGATTACATGCTTGTCTATAAATTTCTAAGGATAATATAAAATGCTGTTGCCCTGAGCCATCTGCAATGACAGAGCCCAAAGAATAGGCCACTTTAATGGGAAATTTTCAATGTCAGAATGTGCCCTACATTTTTAAGCTTATCATATTTCCCACATCTTGGGGGGAAGGATTAACTGGTTATAGAGTATCCAAAAAAAGAAACTATCTGAGGAATTCTAGCTATTCAGATGCCATAAACATAAGTTATCTACTCATAAAAAATGTCTTTAATAGGGAAATTGCATCATTGTTCCAGAAGGTGATCATCACTCTACCTTTGCCACAGCCAAAAGATCTTGTAGCACATCCGGGAATTGTTCAAATGAAAGCTTTGGCAAGAAGCTACAGCTTGTGGCCTGGAATTGATTATTGGATTTAAAAGACTGCAAGGGAGCATAGCACATGCCAGATAAGTTGGCATAACCAATCAAAGGCACCTACTTTTCTGCAGGCAGTGAGCAAGAAGACTTGGTCCAAGATTGATTTGACTTTGTAGAATCATTTGATGCTGGGAGTTAGGGAAACTTTATTAACTGCAGCAGGGTCAACCTCAAAATGGCTTGTAGTGCTCTTTGGCTCTTTGTTCCATTTCAAACTTATGTTGCAATAATTACAGCTCTGTGCCAGTTATTGGGATATTGATTGCCACACCCTATTGTTTCTGATTCTAGTTATGCATTTACCTCAGTTAAGGTTAAGTATTTTGTGGATAGGACTCTTAACCAAACTGTCTCCACAGAGGTCTCAGCCCCCTGAAGCAAAGGATCAGGCTAAAACTATGGTGTGGACCACTAAGAATTCTGTGAAGCAGGCTATGGAAGGAGATAGTCCAACACAGCTCCCCAGATTTCTCACTACTCAACATATCTTCCACAATGGTAACCAGTATTGCTGAGTTCCTAATGGGGTGAAGCTTCAAATTTTTCTTCAATCTATAGTCAGATTTAACTCGATATAAAACAAATTAAGACATTTTACAGATACAATTCTGTATAGAATCTTAATGAATGAATTAATGAGTGAAAAGTGTTTATTATCACTCACCACATGCAAGGCACTGTGCTGAGTGCTGGAAACATTAAAAAAAACAGCAAACAAGACTATCCTTGCCCTCAAGGATTTTTATTGTAATGGGGGAAATAACACATAAAACAGGGAGCAAGGGATTTGAGGTTGGAAATGTGAATAGATGGCATGGAAGTCTAGGAGGGAAAAGAGAATGTTCTCTCATCAAAACCCAAAGTTCCAAGGACAGAATTTTTGTTTACATAAATTCAATACCACGAGGCAATATTTATGTAGCAGTCAAGATAAAATTCCTGATACTCCAGCTGAGATCATGGGACCAGATCACTGAGATAAGGTCCAGTTTAAAAATTAGTGGATTTTCCATTGACACTTTGATCAATGTGGAAAAGGATTTCTTTCCATGGTAGCACAATAGTAGAAGCATTATTAGAAATATCTGACCCTATAGAGTCAGAAGGCGCAAAGGACCTACCAAATTACTCTGTCTTGTCATTTCAGGCCCAGGACGTTAGGAGATTAGAGATCTCCTTTCTATAAGACATTTCTAGATATCTGTCACAGACATAGTGGCTACTCCACCATTAATGTCTATCACTATCAACTACATACCACTACCTGCTCCAACCAGCATTACCATCAAACCAACATTACCCTCAAGGGTCTAAGTAGATAGGAGACCACTAACAATGAGGAATGAAGAGATGCTCCTAAAACTGCTATTAATTGACTTTGTGAAGATCTCTATTACATGCCCTCACAGGGGTTGTGGTCAAGTGAAGGAGCCATGTCCAGGAATTTCAGTTACCACATCATCTTTCCAGGTCCTCTTGCCTGTCACCCTATGGTCTACTGAGTACCTTAATCAACTGATACTTTTATAGTCTTATGGCCAGCAAACTTCCCTATGTATTCTAATTCATTTAAGTTAGTTACTATTTGACCATGAAGGAACACCTTCCCTTTTTTACCACTCCTGAACTCTCATCCCTGTGCAGTTCAGACTTATACCTCTCTGGTCCCTATCATTCTCATGGCAAAGTGAATAGAGTGTTGTATTTCTAGTCAGGAAGAATTAGATTTAAATCCCATCTCTGACACTTGGTATACCCTGGGTATACACTTGTCCTTTCCAAGTCTCAGTTTCTTAAACTGCAAATTTGATTTCATTCCCACTCAACCTCAAAAATCATAGAGTGGTCACATCCTAGACTTACCATGACTGTGAACTGTGGCATCTTCATGAACATGAATTTTTAAAATTTGCTTTTTCATCACTTCTTACTTTCAACTCTTCCTTTGCTTCATTCCTGCTACATTTGTTCTTTTTCTTCACCTGCACCTTACATATTTCCTATCCCACCCCATCTCCTGGTCCATGCCTCCTACTCTTACTGTCTCAGTCTTGATCCTAGAATTAAAGGGTTAAATTGTGTCTTAGTTTCCATCCTTGAGTCTCTTGCTCCTTTTTCCTTCTGCTTCCCCCTCCAAATCAAAGGCTGATCATAATTTTATCATGCATTTGGAAGACCCAGTACATACTAAATATGAACAAGGGGAAGTTAAAATAATGCTTTATTTAGTGCTTATAGTTGACTGATATGGCAGCTGATATGTTGTTCACACAAAATTCAATTTTACAGCACAAATATATCTTACTTAAACTAGCATCAAGTCAATGTTTTTCAAGGGTAAATAATGATAAGGATGATGGTGATACTCATTATACTTCATATTTGAATAAGCTTGATAGCTAAAAAAATTTTATATCCATTTCTCCATTTGATCTTTAAATCAACCAAGTGAGGTCAATAGAGCAAAGTTCAAGATCTCTCTTGGTTAATTATAATACCTGGAACCTTGTGTATAATTATTTATACTTTTTTCAACATCAACATCCTCATTTGGAAGTTTAAGAGATTAGAATAGATGAATTTTAAGTCACTTTTAGTTCTAAATCTTATGATTCTATGATCTTATTTTTATCCATATTTTGCAGAGAAGTTGTTAAGTGACTTCTTAAAAAAAGAAGAGGAATAAGAACAAGAACAATAAGAAGCATTTACATAAAGCCTACTATGTAACAAGAACCCATGCTAAGCACTTTAGTGCTTTTTAAGTCAGGAGCAGAATCAGAACTAGAATTTGAGCTTTAAGCAGGAAGCAGTATTAGTATAGAGGGCAAAGATTGTATCCTAGGTGGAAGGAAAGAATGTTGGGGTCACAGATCCTGAGTACAAATTCCAAGTAACTGAATTACTCATATGATTTTCAGCAAGTGACTTAGTTTTTATTGACCTTAGTTTACTCATCTGTAAAATGCTTTGTAGAAGCTCACCTAGGATATGGCTACTGGGTGGTAGCAAGTTGAGATAGGAAGCTCCTGGACCTTTTTATTTTAACAAATCATTTAGGTTTTCAGTGCAATTGTCTCTTGTCTATTAAAAAGATGCAAACACTGATACCCTCTAAGTTTTGGTGCATTGAGGCAAAGCATTATTCATCCCACCCCAGTTATATTCCTGAATACACATATAGCATTTAGACTATGTACCCCAGTAGAATATAAGCTACACTCCTTGAGAAGAAGAGGTAACTGTTTGGAGTCTTTATATTACCAGGACCTTGCACATATTAGGTGATTAGTCAGATATCTTTAAGTTTGAATTTGTCCAAAAGACTGCAAAGATTAGCCTTGAATCAGAAATCATGGCTTTAAATTCTGGTCTTTCCACTAAATAACAGTCCACATCTATGTAATTATTTTATGTTTATAAGGTGTTTTTCTCACAACAGCCTTATAAATTAGAGTATATGTATTATTATATATGTTTTGTAGATGAGGAAACCAAGGCCCAATGATGATATAGGTCATAGTTTTAGAGTTAGATAGGACCTTAGAAACCATTGAATTGAGTCCCTTGATTTTATAGATGAGGAAACAATCTCAGAGAGTTAGAATGATTTGTCAATTTAGTGGTGAAGCTTAGAGTTAAGCACAGGTCCCCTCATTCCAAATTCAGGATTCTTTCTAGGACACCATGCTGTCTTTTAGCATACCTAAGTCTTATAGCTGGGATTGGTGAAGGTTCTTTCATCTGTAAAATGTTGACCATAATCCCTGCCTGTATCACCAAGTTGTTGGTGGGGGATTTATTTGTTGGTTTAGGGAGGGGATGGTAATGATCAAATAAAACCATTTGTGTGATGTGTTTTATACCTGTATGGCCCTACAGAAATGTAAGTTGGAATTTTAAACTGAGAGGAATTCATTATAGCTTGAATTCTCATGATTCTCTCTCCAAAGTTCTTTTTTCATAGGGCCCTCATTATTTGAGGGAAGGGAAGAAAACTTGTCAGCCAATAAAAGGAATATAGTTATCAAATGTGTCCCCAGGGAAAGTCACAGGTAAAGTAGACTGCCTCTTCCTTTATTTGGACTCTAATGGAGTTTGGCTTTGCTTCTCGTTAGAATTGTTTGGGTTTGCACCATTTATTTCATTGCCTTTTTGGCTGCCAGAACCTCCCCAACTATCCATACAGCCAACTATGAATCATCAGGGTCACTGTATGGGCCTGGTTGGCTCTTTCTGGGCATGAGGCACACACTGAATTCACAGCCTGTTGGGGATGATTCAAAGGAAGATTCCAAAGAAGAGAGATGAAGACAGCATTTTAGAAATAGCCTGGGATTTCTTGGGATAGCCTATGGCTCTATAAAATGATGAGGACAGTTAATTGCCTTGAAGACTATCTTAATGCATTTGTATACCAACCAACATCCACTAGGATCCTATACAGTATTCCATGGAATCATGGATATATACATGAGTACTTCAATTAAAAAACAAACATTTTTTTAAGAGTTTACTCTGGATCAGGAACAATGCTATGTGCTGAGAAGAAAGAGAGCAAGTTAAAACTATGCCTGCCCTCAATGAGCTTACATTCCATTGGAAGAAACAAGATAAATAAAAAAGTATATAAAAGATATATGCAAAATAGATGGTTCCCAAAATCTATGTTAATGGAACCCAAACTCTGTTGTTCTTTAGTCTGACTCTTCATAACACCTTTTGAGGTTTTCTTGGCAAAGATACTATAGTGGTTTTCTATTTCCTTCTCCAAATCATTTTTCAGATGAGGAAATTGAAGCAAGCAGGGTTTCATGGCTTGCCCAGGGTCATATAGCTAATAAGTGTTAGAGGCCAGATTAGAACTCAGGAAGATGGACCTTTCCAGGCGCAGAACTCTATTTACTGTGCCACCTATTTTCCCAAGCTCTATAAATCCTCATAAGCTGGAAAAGCTTTGAATATGAGCCTGGATACAGATTGTATAGTTATACAAGGATCAATGAATTATGGGAAGGTTTCAATCAATCAACAAGTATTTATTAAGTACCTACTTACTATGTGCCATCCCCTCTAGGGATGGGGATATAAGTAGTAGTCTCTCCGTAAACGAGGATGACGATTGTCTTTGTGTGTTTTTGTGCACAAAGACACTTTTGCGTGAAGGAGATTTAAGTGGAAAAGTCGATGCACAGAGACAGTCCCACTCTCTCAGCATTGGAAGCCTGGGTCCAGTGCCACGAAAGGCCGTTACACCTGGAGACTTCCTCAGCTGCATTGGATGGCCCTGTTGTCTTTTGTGCTCCAACACGCCCTGAGCACTCCACAGTGCTTTGCTGTGTCGCCCTCTCAGCCGTTGAACCTTCTTATTAGTTTCTTCCGCCTGTTCAACTGAAGCAGTCTTCACATTCTGGGTGAGCAAAGCCCTGGTTCACCAGGGGTCGGTGACCCGATGGCTACCCTCACAAGGTTTAGCCGGCCTGTCTAAGCCGTTGCCCGGGGTGTGGCCGCTGCCGCATGCTAGCAGCTACTGGGAGCCACAAGTGAGAGCTGGGTGTCAGGTGAGGGTCAGAGGCTGGAGAGCTGCCCTAGGAGGGCATGACAAGCCCTCCATACCAAAGATAAGTACAAAGAACAAAAACATCCCTACTTGCCTAGGCACCCAGGTGTTCTAGTGGACAGAAAACTGGGCTTGGAGTGAGGAAGACATGAATCCATATATGATCTCAGATATTTATTATTCTTAACTCCTTTTGCCTCATTTTCTTAAGTATAAAATAGGGATAAGAATACCACCTGCTGTTAGCACAGTGCTTGGCACATAGCAGATACTTAATAAATCCTAGGTACTTAATAAATCCTTGTACCATTCTCCTTCTTTTCACAACAAATTCACATTCTAATGGAGGAAACAAGCATTTGTCAAAATAAATACAATATAAATAAATATCAAGTGAATAAATGCAAAAATGCCCAGAGGTTAAATAGGAAGCACTTTGAGAGGCAGAGAACTAGCAGTTGAGGCCATCAGAAAAACTTTATGAAAAAGACAGTGTTTGATCTGAATCTTAATGAAAGAGAGTGATTCTAAGATGAAGAAAAGGAGCGAAAGCATTCCATGCATGGATTAGACCATCCTATGTGAGAGAGCAAAGGATGTTTGTGCTGGATTTCAGAGTAGAAGAAAAATAGTATGGGGCCAAGGGGTAGAGTTTCCATCTTCTCCTAGAGGCAGTAGGAAGGCACTACAGCTGGTTAAGTAGGGGAATGATGTGATTAGATCTACAACTAAGGGAAATTATTTTGGCAGTAGCAAGAAGGATAGACTTAGAGGAAGAAAGGCTTGAGAAGTAGACACCAGTGAGGAGACTGCTGCAATAATCTAGGTGAGAAGTAATAAGGGCCTGAACTGAGATGGTTGCTCTGAGAGAAAAGAGAAGGATTGGGTATGAGACATGTTAGGAAGGTATAGAGGCAGCTGGAGCATAGTGGTTAAGAGTACTGGGCTTGATGTCAGGAGTATCTGAGTTCAAATCCAGCCTCACATACTTCCTAGCTTTTGATTGTCTGACAAAAATATTCACTGGATCCATTGGAGAGGTAAATGGCAGACTAGTCCAGTATCCTTGCCAAGAAGACCCCATGTATAACTATGGCCCGTGGAGTCACAAAGAGTTGGATACAGATGAACAATTGAACAACAATGTATTATGAAGGCAGGAATGAAAAGAATTGACAACTGATTAGAAATGGGGTACATGAGGGAAACCAGGATAATTGTTTACATTATGAACCTGAGATCCTGGAAGATTAGTGCTCCCTTCCAAGGAGAGAGGAATTTTCCAAAGACAGGAAGGTTTGGGAAGAAAAAGATTAACCAGTACACTGTCAATTGTCTCCATTGTAGAAACACATAAAATGTGCTGTTAGGCAGGGAACCATGTATCATCTACACTACTGAAAGAATAAACCAATCAACAAGGTTTTATTTAGCACCTGGTGAATGTCAGGCACTGGAGAAACAAAGACAAAAGTGGACATGTCCCTGCCCTGAAGAATTTTGCTATCAGAAATATCAACATGGATGAAATCACTAATCACTTAAATAGTCAATAAATGATTTACATTTTGATAAGCCTGAGAGACCCCAGACTTGCCTTCTTGTAGCACCCATCTCCTAATCCCGCTCCCATTTTCATTGATGAATCTAGTTCTGAGTTAGAACAAAGCAAAAGAACTAGAAAGCCCAATTGAAGTTTTGGGAAATGCATGAGATCCTGCATATTTGTTCCCAAGTTATTGAATCTAATACATTACTTAATTTTACTCTGGTCATAGTACAACTGTCCCCACCTTATTTGAGTTCAAAGCCAGCATCCTAGCCAGGCTATCACATCTCTTTCTGACTCCAATCTCTACACCTTTCTGGTTTATTAACAATATTAGTTTTCTTCAGAAAAGCTATACTATTCCTAAAGGAAACATTATAGTAGTAGGAATTCTGAATGTTGTAACTTATACTTTTGCTGTAAGTATTTTATAATTTTGAGTATTTTCTTATCGATTCTATTTGTACAAGAGAAGATTGTGTCATAAATTTTGGGGTGGTTCAAGTAATTGGATCAATAAAAATACTACAGAAAATGTTGTTACATGGCAAGTGTAAGAGAGAAGTTACAAAAGGAGAGGAAAAAATCAGATCCAGCAATGCAAAGGAACAGCTCAAGTAGGGGAAGGGCAAAAAAGACTAAAAATTCCAGGAAGGAAGGAACCAATGAGCTGGGAGAATTCAAAGCTGCCAATTTACTTTTGGTCAGCTCTCACCTGGAATCGATGGTCTGAGAGGAGGACCTCTGAGACAGAGGATACCTCTGGATGCTGACTACCTTCCAGTGAATCCTTAAATCTCTCTGGTTGCAGTTGAAGAGAAAAGTAGCCTGGGACTTTATAGGAAGCCATCTACTGAGATCTCTCTCCAAATTGTCCTGAACTTCAACTCATAACCAGATTAGTTTAGGAGGAATGACAAACCCAACAACTGGCCAAAAAGAGGGTCAGTCAGACCTCCTGAACCCCTCAAGATTTGGGGGTAGGTCAGTTGCTAATCTGTAGGGATTCCCATCTCCCACATTCCTCACACAATACCCTCACTCTCCCTGCCTTGTGTGTTCTCAAGAATAAAGTGTCACCATTTAGATCAGGTCTGCCTGCTGGCTGATATCAAAGAAGGAGACTGAAGATTTGGAGAATCATATGGTTCCTCAAAGGGAGAACTAGTTCAATACCATGTTTGAGGAGTGAACTAAATCTCGAAGGGAAAGGTGGCAGTTAGGATATTGGGAGGACTCAGAGGCAGGAAATTTACCTGCCTCTCAGCAACAGCTAAGATCAAGAAAGGAGGTAGTGGGTTATTTCTCTAAGACTTTCTCCTCCCATCCTTAACCTCTGTCTCCCAAACCCAATCTCTGAAGAGACATATTCTGTCCCTTTGGAAGACAAATTATGCTAACTTTCCCAAGGGGAAAAGAGGGGAGGATCAATCTCTTCCCTCTCTCCATTTCAATCAGTCCTCTCACCCTTTCTCCAGTTCCCCAATGTATGTGTGACCTCTTTCTGGTCATATATTACATATATATTACACAGAGAGTTAGGTAAGGAGTGAGATATGATGGGATATTATGTACCAACTAGTAAATAGTTATTTCTAAAAAAAAACCCAAATCAGTTTCTCCAAGAACCATCTTGGATGGCTCAGTGGACAGAAGATGGTCCATGAATTAATGAAGAACAGGATTTAAACCATGTCTCAAATATTTACAAGCTATGTGAACCTGGACAACTGACTTAAATTCTATAAAGCTCTGTTGTTTCCCTGTCCATAAAATAAGGATAACCCCCACACCACCTCCCTCAGGTCTCCATGAAAATCAAATAAAATAATATATAAAACATTTAGCTACATCTGATTCCTGAAATCAAGAAGAATGCAACTGAACGAACAAATGAGATGGAAACTGTCGATATGGGGAAGCTTCAAAAGCATCTCTGGGGATCATGGGTGATAATAAGTAACAACCAATGTTTCTTGAATTGAGCTGGCAGAAGGACTGTGTCTGGTCTAGGACAGGACTGGATGTCCATTTCAGATCACAATCACACTAAGTCTTCCTTAGATTGAATTTGACATTTTAAACTATGCTATAATCCCTACAAGCTCCCAGGTGCCCTGTGATTTGTATAATCTCAAACTAATCTACACATCCTGAACTCAGAATGCAGCACCTTCTCCAAATGCTACCCCACCCCTCCAACCCCAGGTCTATTTCAATCTGTCCTTAATACTTTGGGAGGCTGTGATGGGCCAGACTACACTAATGTATGGGAGGGAGAGAGGGGGGAACTGAGTCATATGCCACCTTTTACTTGGAACTTTTCTGCTTCCTAGTTCTACCACTGCCAATGGGTGTTAACTTGAATATTTTTTTTTTTTTAGTTTAAGTAATTGGATCAATAAAAATACCACAGAAAATGTTGTTACATGGCAAGTGTAGGGATAACTCTAACTGAAGCCTTTATATCTTCTAGAAAATGCCTTTAATTACTTTTTTTTTTAAATGGAGAGTGAGGTAAGGAGTAAAATGTTCCCTGGCAAGGGGTTGAATTTCATTAATAAGCTGTTACTACAAACAGGCAACAGATCTCAGTAGACTTCCTAACAGAGCAGAATGGTGTCAGGACTGTGCCAGTGAGAAATCAATGTCATTCACTTGGTCCTTTCTTCAGTTTCTGATTAAATTGTAACTTACCCTTATAAAAAATTGGCTTTGTCATAAACAACTGAGGTTTTTTTTTCCCCAAATTATTTTTGAACAAAACATTTTTTATGAAATTTAAGGAAGGCTACTGGTCTAGGAAAGAGGTATTTGCCACCAACTGGACCAGCAAATAAAGAGCATCTGTAGTGGCAGCACTGGCCTAGAAGCAATCCCCAGTAACCACTAGAAAAGCAGAATCCCCCCTCCCAATTCAGTTTACCATTGTGCCTGCAGTATACAATGAGTTCTTGGGTGTATAGATTCCTTTGGCTGACTTCCACTGAAATAAAATACTCAAGGGAGGGAAAGAATGAGGAAGGAAGGAAGGAAGGAAGGAAGGAAGGAAGGAATGAAGGAACGAAGGAACGAAGGAACGAAGGAAGGAATGAAGGAACAAAGGAAGGAAGGAACAAAGGAAGGAAGAGAAGAAGGGAGGGAGGAAGAGAGGGAGGAAGGAAGGAAGGGAAGGAGGGAACAAAGAAGGGAGGGAAGGAAGAAGGCAGAGGAGGAATTACAAATTCTGGGGGCATCTCAGGTGACCACAAGAAGCTTTTTAGTGTGACCTGACACACACACCAAACCTCAGAAGAATGATGTGGGTAATTAAAATATTCATTAATCAACATTCCTCTCATGAATATTCAAACTCTGTCCTCCAGCTGCCTTAGTTCACTCTTTTGATCAGTCCTTCCAGCCTTGGTTTTTCTGCACCTGCCACTAAGTTTCACTTCAGAACTGCTCTGTTGCTCTGCCTCCTCTTCCTGGGAAGCCTATTGTTCTTCTGCTGTTTTCTCTGCACCCCTAAATGTATGTCTGTACCTTGGGTGGAAAGCTAAAGAGATGACTGGGGGGGGGGGGGAATTGGTGTATATGCAAAATATCTGTGCTTTCATTTGTAGAGAGTAGAGAATATTGTCCTAAGGATATTGCAACCACTCCTTGAGTTAATAGCACATAACTCTGGAGTTGGAAGAGAATCCACATCTTCATGACTATGACAGGAACATTCTCTAGAAGATATTCCCCTCAGAATAAAAAAAACCCAAGAGGTTGGAGGAGAAGGTTTGTGGAAATCAAAGAATGGCTACTTGGTGAGATTTTATGCAAATATAAAATGCAAACATTTATGCTGATTAAAATTGCAAATAAAAGCATAGCTCACTTTGTGAAATAGATGCAATCATAAAAGACTGGTTATAAAACAAATTTCTGTAAAATTGAATCACATTTTTCCATTGACTTCTTTCATAATATTAGAAGATTTATTTCTAGAGAGGAAAAATGGAGAATTCTAGACAGGAAATAAGGAGAGCTGGGACATTATTTTAGTGAGCATTCTAAGAAGCTGCTTATTTGCCATCAGAGATGCCAACAGAATTTCAATAATGATCTGGGAGAGTGATGGCAAACCTTTTAGAGTCTGTGTGTTTTGCTCCACCCCCTGCCCCCCAGAGACCTTGTGCCATGCCCCGCCCCCCAGACTGAGTGCCACATGTGCCCTACCCCTCCTTACCCTACACAGGGAAGAGAGAAAGTGCGCCCATTGGGCAACTGGGCAGAGGAGCAGACGATGTGAAAAAAAATGTCACCAGGCATGATGGTAAGGGGGAAGGTAGCAACTCTGCCCAAGTCCCTCTGCCTTTCTAGTAAGGAACTCTGGTCAATGATGGCACACATGCCGATAGAGCACTCTGTGTGCTCTATCTGACACTCATGCCATAAGTTCACCATCATAGCTTTAGGAGCATATATTTAATTTATTCCCTTCTTACTTAAAAAGAAAATAAAAAGAAACCCATAACTGATTTCAAGTGAATTGCTAAAGAAGTGTATATCCTGACCTTCACATCAATTCTCTCTACCAGCATACTATAAGTTATCTTCATTTCTTAATGAGGGCCAAAGGGTTCAAGTGACTCATCAATGGAATGAATCTGGTTCAGGACTATGGTCAAAGAACAAAGCAGGTCATCAGCTTCCTGTTTTATAATGGAACTTCAAACTATTTCACAGTAACAGTGTCTGAAGGAACAAGGGATACTTAAACTAAATATAAGAGAAAAACATCAGGACAGAGGAACTTGAGAACATTTAAAGAAATGGTCTCTAGGAAGAGTCCTGAGATAAATTCTGTTTGACAAAGAGCAAAACAAAGACTTCTCTATAGAAGGAGAGGCAAAAAGAAAGCTTGATATAAGGAAGGTACTTTTCAATAAATAAAACTGTCTGAACAAAACTGAATGGACTACTTCATAAAGTAATGAATTCTCCATCATGATAGATGTTCAAGTAGAAAATGAGTGATCATTTGGTGAGGGTATTGCTGTAATATTAATAAAATATCATTTATATAGTGATTTTAAAGTTCACAAATATTAATTATTATCTCATTTTATCCTCACAACAACCCTAAAAGGTAAGTGCTATTATTATTATCTCCTTTTTTTACAGATGGGGAATATGAGAAACAAAGAGATTTAAGTGATTTATGCAAGGTCACATGACTGCCAAGTGTCCAAAACTAGATTTGAATTAGATCTTCTTAACTCTGGTCCATCCAGTATTTCATCCATTGTGCCACATAGTCGCCTCTATTGTACTTAATTGTATTGGAGGGAAGGGTAGTGTGGTCATTCCAATTATTTAAATAGTTCTTTGCAAGGTATTTAAATAACTTTTATGGGGATAGTCTCCATTGTGGAGAGAGAATATCAAAATGTAGGTAACTTTGGAGATGAACAGAGTTCTTGATTTCTTGACAGGAGTTGAGAGTCCACTGTTGTTTTTTTATTTGTCTTGCCCTGCTCCATAATCTAGCATTTCTCTTTTTCTATATTGAAACTCTCTCCTTGATATCTAGATTTGAACAGCTTCCTTAAGGAATCACCAAGATGCCTTGGAATTTTTATTCCTGAAAAGTCCACCTCAGAAGATGTGTCAATGACCATTTTCTGGGGGATATCTTCAGAGAGACACAGGTAGGAAGAGCTTTAATGAGAAGTAGCAAGTCCCTAACCCTAAGAAAACTACTCATTTGTGATGTTATATAGTAGTCTCTTTTTATGTTTGTTGGAGGACTTTTACCTTGACTGAAAGACAGAACAGGGTTCCAAATGCAATATCTGCAAGATTCCTTAATTTTGAAGTCATACACCTTTTACTTAATTCTTTACTTATAAAGAGGAACAAGAACAATGAAATTGGAGGCAGGAAAGACAGAAGGTTCAAATCTTACCTCCAATTATTATTAGTAAATGATAATGACCAAATCATTAAATCTAACTTCAGTTTCATATCTGTAAAATGGAAGTGATACATATAGTACTAATCCATAAGGCTGCCATAATGAACAAATGAGACAGTGTGTAGAAAAGTTTGCAAATCATAAAAATATGGAATTTAGCATTATTTAAATAAAAGTGATTATTGACATCTAAGCCAGAACTCAGAATCCATGTTTCGCAGTTAGGATTTGCTTTGATTTATATAAAATACTAACTCTGGGGTTTCTGAAAGAGTGACCTCTAACTATTGCAAAGTTAATCTGGACCATTACTACTACTACTACTACTACCATCACACTACTACTACTACTACTACTACTACTACTACTACTACTACTACTACTACTACTACTACTACTACTACTACTACTACTACTACTACTACTACTAAAAAATAACCAGCATCTACATAGTATTGTGGTAATGCAGAAAACCTGCAAATTGAGAATATCTACCAATTTCTCAGGTCAGACCAGGAAGTCTCCTCCTCTGACAGTACCTTTAAGAGACAGTAGTAATAGTAGCAGCAGCAGCAAGAACAGTGTTAGTAGTAGAATCATAAGAGTAATAGTAGCTGTTGTAGCAGTAGTAGCAGTAATAGCAGCAGTAGGAGGAGGAGTAGTAGAAGCAGTAGTATCATTAGTGGTAGTATTACTAGCAGCAGCAGCAGCAGCAGCAGTAGCAGCAGTAGTAGTAGTAATAGCTAGCATGTATCTAGACCCATTACATGCCATATGCTAAGCCCTTTACAAATATAATCTCATTTGACTTTCACAGCCCAGAGATTTGGCACTATTGTTGACATAGACTGCCATTTTACATTAGAAGAAACTGAGGCAAACAAAAGTTACAAAACTTACCCAAGGTCACACACTCAACAAGTGTCTGAATGTGAATCTGCACTCATGTCTCCCTGAGATCAAATCCAGTGTTTTATCAACTATTCCTTCTCTGCCTCTGACAATAATATCAGCCAAGATAAATCACTAAAAGATTAAATGCCCATTATCTGTATCCAACAAATATCAATCAACCCACTTTTTTGTTAAGCATTTTCTGTGTGCCAGGCACTATGCTAAGCCCTGGAAAATTATATATATATATATATATATATATATATATATATATATATATATATATATATATATATATAAAGTAAAACAACCCTACCTTCAAAGAGGTTTTATTCTATAAGGATGACAACATGGACATTGTATATATTCAGAATATATGCAGTATACATTCAAAGTAGATTTTGAAGGAGGTACCTTCATTCCTGGAATAACCAAGAAACATTTCTTAAGGAGAAGCCTTCTGAAAGAAGATAAGGTCTAAGCAGAGTATTGAAGGACACCAGGAATTGATTCCAAGAGGCTTCAGTGATAAGGGAGTGCATGCCAAGCATGGAGAGTAGTCACTACAAAAGGCATAGAGAGAGTAAATGGAGGATCATTTGTATAGAAGAACAGGAGTCTCCTATAAAACAAAAGTTGGCTTTGGGAGTCCCTGTGATGCCATAAAATCAGGAAGTGGCCTGAATGATAACTTCATATTAATCCCATACTTCCTGGTACTCTTCTGGGACACTCAAGGGTCCCTTGGCCAAACCAAAGGAAGAAGAGGTTCAAATTTGTAATGAGAAAATCCCCAAAACATTTGCTTCAATCTGGCCCCCTGCCTTTCTAATTTTCATTCTTGATAAATGAGAACAACTAATGGGACTCTCTTGGGGTGGATATAATTCAAGAACCTATCACAGTTTTGAGCCTGTGAATGACGCAGGGCCTTAGATGCATGGCCAAATTAAGGGCTATCCTCAAATCTTTAGGAAAATTGTTAAAATGGACTATCCATGACACAGCAAGGCATTCTCTGATCTCCATTTGTCTCTCATTAAGCCATGGTAATTTCAGAAACAAGTTCACAATTAGACCAAATACTCTGAAAATGAAAGTGTCTCTTTAAGTCTTTTTCTTCCTTCTTTCTCCCTCTTCTCTCTTATCCTACTCATTACTTTGTGTGTGTGTGTGTGTGTGTGTGTGTGTTTTTTAAACAACCTCTCCCAAGTCTGAGATGAATTTTTAATTTACACCATTTTCAAAGTAGGTTTTTCCTATCTTATTGTGTGTTTTGGAAGGAGAACAGGAATTTTTATGCCCATTCATCCTTGGAATGATCCTTCATTTCCTAATCTCCCCTCTTCCATAGAAAATACCCTGATGTATGGGGGCTTGTTATTCTCTCCCCCTTTTTTTTTCATTTTAAAATTGGGTTTTGCATGCTACTCTCCACATCAGCTGCCAAAAAAAGATGGTGTGTAATCACCAAGGCTGAAATCTTTCTGGAGTTCCCAACTATGAACGGAAGGGGGCCAAACTCTTTATAGTTTCCTGGGAATCATATTATCCACTCACAGTGATAGTTAGTAAGAGTCTTTGTGTTCTTTCTGAGATTTCTTCACATCCTTTTTGATTATCCCTGGTCTTTTTCTCTCTTTAGTCCTTCTGCTTTGATAATGATGAGACTATATAAAATAGGAGGTTGGATGAGAACACAGAGGACAAAGAAATATAGTTTTTAAACACTTTCACCCAAAACTAAAAAGATAACTGTGTTATCCTTTCTAATACAGAAATTAAAAGACTAGCCCCAGACTGAACCATGAAAACAACTCTTCATGGATTCCCATCTATTCTTCTCTTCCCCTTTTGCTTGAAAACTGCTCCTTGCTGTGAGTAGGGTACATGGAAGAGAAAATTATAATTATTCTGTTTGATCCAAAAAGATAAAATTAAGAGCAGACAAGGAGGAAGATTCAGGATTAGTATAAGAAAAAAACTTTGTAACAATCAGAGCTAAATAAAGATGGAAAGGATCATTTTAGGATCTAGTTTTCACCTTCACTAGAGCTAGTTGAGCAAAAACTAGATGACTACTACTCTTAAGATCTGTTGCCTAGGGGATTATTTTCAAGTACAGTTTTAGACTACATAGCCCTTCAGGTTCTATAAAAATAAAATTCTATATTTCAAATGAGCTATGAAGCCTCATTTCCTACATGCTTGCAGAGAAGCCATGGATAATTCATTCTGGGCCATTGGATCTTTTTTTGTATCTCACCTCATAGAGGTGGCATCCTACCCAAATGAGCTTACTAGCCATTCTATGTGCCTTTTGGAAGAATGTGACCTGAGCAAAGAGTTTGCAGGTATTCAAATTTGAAAAGAGGACTACAGTAAGTGGACACTGAATTTTAATTTTTATATTTAATAAAATGATGCGTTCAAGCATACCACTGAACTTTGGTTCTTCATTGGTCACTGGACAAGAATCATACATCTAGAGTACCAGTTCCTCTAAGGTAGTAGTAACCTATCTAAAGAGAACCTGTTATCTATCCTTAATATCATCTGATTTTATTTATAGTGAGAATTTTAAGAGATATGATTCACACAGAGTCTTAAAGGAAAACTAACAGAATGGCAAAAAAAAAAGAAACCAAAGTGGTCTGAAAATAATAGTAAGTGATAGAAATGTACTTTTTTCAGACTTTAAAAAAATTAAAAGTTAAATAAGAAATTGCTGATCTGAATAGAATGTTGGGAAAAAACCATATGATGATTGTTAAATAGGAATTTTAAGAAAAGTATTTATTTTTCAGTATCCTATAGCATCATTTAAAAATGGGTAATGGACAAATAAACCTTCTAAAAGCTAAATATTTTTGTGCTTTGTATGAAATTGTTTCCTAGACACCACTCCTCACAACCTCACCATCCTGGACATTATTTTCTACATTTTCTCTAGTATGTCTCCTACTTTTGGAACTCTTTTATGCATATTTCATGATCTATTGAATATTTCATTACCATAACATAAGTCACTATATTTTATGGAAAGAGACTACTTATTTAATGTCTTCAACAGTTTCATGTAAAATGCCCCATTCAGACTACAAACAAAAGAAGAAATCTCTAGTAATGTTAGACTTCAATAAATGTGCTTATTCATAGAACATAGCACCAATCTCATAAAGCCCAACTAACTATATGTCAAAATCTCCTTAAAGAAATGTAAAAAGAATTGGTCAAACTACTCCCAGTGAAAAGATAGATAAATGTAAAAATGCATATTTCCCAGAGTATGATATACAACTAGATTAGACGTTTTTCCATGAATTTATATACATAGTCATAGGTCTATGTCTCTGAGGGATCTCAAGGGACATCTAGTCCAACGTCCCTATTTACAAATAAGGAAACTGAGACCCCAAAAGGTCATACAAAAAGTGTCAGGAGTGGGATTTAATCTTAGGACACCTAATAAAAGCCAATATTCTTTCCACTATATGTTGCTGGAGATGAATAAAATTCTGGACTCAACTTTGACTAAGAGGAAGAAATCAGGTTGGATTACATTTGAAAAACTGTGAGAAACTTTCAATGATACCAAATTTGCCACTGCTCCAAAAGACCAATTCATTAATATTTGAGATAATATTTGTTTTAAAAAAGAGAGATTTTAAGTTGTTTTGAAATTGTAAAGTGCTATATGTTAGTTGTTATAGTCACCTAATCATGATATGATTATAAAACATAGAGCAATCTCAGAAGAATTAAATTTACTAGAAACCTAAAAAGCAATATAAAGATATATCAAAGGTTTGAACAGATTGGAGAATATTCCCAACAAGATTTGCATGTGAAAAAAAGACAAAATACTTTGTCAAGGTTGTGTATAAGAGTTGTCTAAATATGTCTTGGACTTTCTTCAGTGATAGCCAATTCCCTTTCACAGAAAGATTTTAAATAGGTGATAGGTGGTCCCTTGTTGAGGATGTGGTAGGAACATTTATTGGTTAAATATTTAAGTCTAATGACTTTTGATGGACCTTTCAGCTCTTAAATTCTATGACATGCATAATCTGAGATAAAAATAGACTTACCAAATAAGGAGAATAAAAAAAGCCCAAGTCCTACACTGGTACCCCCTAGATGCTAAAATTATGGGTGGAAAGAAGGGGATCTCTAATATATTAGCTAAACACTTAAATAATCCATGGAAGATTTGAGGATAGCCATAAATATGGATTTCACAGGAGAAAGAAGTAAGTAATCTTTGTTATCTCTCTGGAATAAGTATCCCCACACTTATAAAATTATGGATTCATTAATGCAGCTAATTAAGTAAAATTATATTAACTCATTTCAGCAGCTATATCACACTTTTGTTTTATATTAGGCTTGAAGTCAACTTAAAACACTATTTTTACAGAATGCCTGAAAAGCCAATGCTCTCTCAATCTGTAATTTGTATATTTGGCTTTTAAAAATTAAACAAAAAACTTTCCCCCCTATTAAATGTCATCTTGTCAATTTTTTTCTACAATAGAGCCTATTGAGAAGATTTTGAACTTATTTCTATCATGTATCATATCAGATATTGCTACCAACTTTGTATCATTTATTAGTTCATTCATTCAACATAGCTTTTTGATCATTATTGTATATAGAGCACAAACAAAAGTTAAAATAATGACTAGAAACTAAATGAGGAGAAAATGGGTTTGGTTTGCTCAGGCTCATCTGGGAAAGTATCCAATATTTCAATGATTTCCAACTATCTTCCTGAATGGGTAGCCTTTTTATTTTCAAAGTAGGCACAGAAAAAAAAGGCCCTGCAATAATTCCTTATTTTTCAACATTCACAGATAATGGGTCAGAGATAGAGAAGATAAGAGATAGAGAGATAGAGAAGAGGAGAGGAGAGGAGAGGAGAGGAGAGGAGAGGAGAGGAGAGAGAGAGGAGGAGAGGAGAGGAGAGGAGAGGAGAGGAGAGGAGAGGAGAGGAGAGGAGAGAAGAGAAGAGAAGAGAAGAGAAGAGAAGAGAAGAGAGAAAGAGAAGAGAAGAGAAGAGAAGAGAAGAGAAGAGAAGAGAAGAGAAGAGAAGAGAAGAGAAAGAGAAGAGAAGAGAAGAGAAGAGAAGAGAAGAGAAGAGAAGAGAAGAGAAGAGAAGAGACGAGACGAGACGAGACGAGACGAGGAGAGGAGAGGAGAGGAGAGGAGAGGAGAGGAGAGGAGAGGAGAGGAGAGGAGAGGAGAGAGGAGAGGAGAGGAGAGGAGAGGAGAGGAGAGGAGAGGAGAGGAGAGGAGAGGAGAGGAGAGGAGAGGAGAGGAGAGGAGAGGAGAGGAGAGGAGAGGAGAGGAGAGGAGAGAAGAGAAGAGAAGAGAAGAAGAGAAGAGAAGAGAAGAGAAGAGAAGAGAAGAGAAGAGAAGAGAAGAGAAGAGAAGAGAAAGAGAAGAGAAGAGAAGAGAAGAGAAGAGAAGAGAAGAGAAGAGAAGAGAAGAGAAGAGAAAGAGAAGAGAAGAGAAAGAGAAGAGAAGAAGAGAAGAGAAGAGCAAGAGAAGAGAAGAGGTTATCTAGGGATAAGGCAAGCTTCAGCTTAATGAGAAATTCCTTCTCCTGGGCAAAACCTAAAAACATTTTAAGTTTTTATCCTGCCAATTCATTACACATACTTGCCTTGGCCCTGTATTCCCCCTTGCATACTATACATATGTAAACAACCCAAGTACCTTTGACTCCATCTCCACCTGCATGTCCTGTTGGCACATTGCATTAAACAAATCTGAAGTGGAATTCTCCATTTTCAGGCTGTGACCTCCTGGTTAATTTGGGGAGCCTGGAGGGCTGTGGCTATAACATGCCCATATCACTATGATACTGAAATGCAGGTGATGATTGATGCATTTACTAACTGAAAGAAGGGGCTGGCAATACACTAATACGATGCAGCCTCAACTGGCAAATATCTTCCCCAGCAAGCACATATAGCCAAACACTCAAGGCCATAGCATAGTGTAATGAAAACAAACCTATCTGGTATCAGAAGACCTTGGTTCAGATTGCACCAATGATAGGAATTATCTATGTAACCTTGGAAAAGTTAGTTAATCTCCCCAGGCCTCAGTTTTCTTATATAGAAAAAGAGTATATATAGTAAGAGTAAGTTTGGCCATATGACTTCTAAGTTCTTTCTAGCTCTAGGTCCAAGATCCTATGGCTACTGGAAGGAAAGAAGAGAGAGTTTGAAAGGAAGTAGGAATGGAATTCTTTTTTGTGTTTCTCCATGAAAAGTCATCCCTCCAGGCAAACTAGTCTAGTTATTATAACTTGAAAGTATTTGTGGTTTTACTGTCTTCCATCCTTTGGCCACTCTGTACCTCTGCCTGGTATATGCCTTTTACTCTCTAGATCTATAAATATCCTATCCATTCCTTAAGATCCAGCATAAAGCTCATCAATGGCAATACTCTTCATCCTGGATACAGAGTCCTAAGATTAAGGTAACCTACCCTCAGTACTGGCTTCTCTCCCACATACCCTTCCCTCATCATTAACTACCTCTTTCCATCCTCCTGAGTTTCTATCCTATATCTGCATAGCTAACACACAAAATCTGAAAAGGTGCTTACAGAGATAAGGATAGTTAATGGAGGGACAGTGTGGTACAATGGGACAAATTAGACTTGAAATCTTGGCTATGACATTGGCTGTGAGACTTTGGATAAATCACTTCATTTCTCTGATGTTGAGATTCTTCATTGCTAAAGCAGGAGAGAGAATATTTACATTATCTACTACCTCCTAGGATGGTTGTAAGAAAAGCAATTCATCTTTTTTTTAACATTATTTTATTTGGTCATTTTCAAACATTATTCATTGGAAACAAAGATCATTTTCTTTTCCTCCCCCCACTCCCACCAACTCTCCCATAGCGGACGTGCGCGATTCCACTGAGTATCACATGTGTCCTTCATTCGAACCCATTTCATGTTGTTTGTATTTGCATTAGAGTATTCATTTAGAGTCTCTCCTCAGTCATATCCCTTCAACCCATGTAGTCAAGCAGTTGCTTTTCCTCGATGTTTTTACTCGCACAGTATGTCCTCTGCTGGTGGATAGTGTTTTTTCTCCTGCAATCTCCTGCAGATTGTTCAGGGACATTACATTGACACTAATGGAGAAGTCCATTACGTTCGATTGTACCACAGTGTATCAGTCTCTGTGTACAATGTTCTCCTGGTTCTGCTCCTCTCACTCTGCATCACTTCCTGGAGGTTGTTCCAGTCTACATGGAATTCCTCCACTTTATTATTCCTTTTAGCACAATAGTATTCCATCACCAACGTATACCACAATTTGTTCAGCCATTCCCCAATTGAAGGGCATCCCCTCATTTTCCAATTTTTGGTCACCACAAAGAGCACAGGTATTAATATTCTTGTACAAGCCTTTTTCCTTTTTCCTTTTCCTTATTGTCTTTTGGGGTACAAACCCAGCAGTGCTATGGCTGGATCAAAGGGCAGACAGTCTTTTATCGCCCTTTGGGCATAGTTCCAAATTACCCTCCAGAATGGTTGGATCAATTCACAACTCCAACAGCAGTGTATTAATGTCCCAACTTTGCTACATCAACTCCAGCATTCATTACTTTCTGTTGCTGTCAAGTTAGCCAATCTGCTAGGTGTCAGGTGATACCTCAGAGTTGTTTTGATTTGCATCTCTCTGATTATAAGAGATTTAGAACACTTTTTCATGTGCTTATTAATAGTTTGATTTCTTTATCTGAAAACTGCCTATTCATGTCCCTTGCCCATTTATGGGCTTGATTTTTTTTTACAATTGATTTAGCTCTTTGTAAATTTGAGTAATTAAATCTTTCTGAGAGGTTTTTATGAAGATTGTTTCCCAATTTGTTGCTTCCCTTCTGATTTTAGTTACATTGGTTTTGTTTGTGCAAAAACTTTTTAATTTGATGTAGTCAAAATTATTTATTTTACATTTGTGACTCTTTCTAAGTCTTGTTTGGTTTTAAAGTCTTTCCCATCCCAAAGGTCTGACATGTATACTATTCCGTGTTTGCCTAATTTACTTATAGTTTCCTTCTTTATGTTCAAGTCATTCACCCATTCTGAATTTATCTTGGTGTAGGATGTGAGGTGTTGATCCAAACCTAATCTCTCCCACACTGTCTTCCAATTTTCCCAGCAGTTTTTATCAAATAGTGGATTTTTGTCCCAAAAGCTGGGTCTTTGGGTTTGTCATAGACTGACTTGCTGAGGTCATTTACACCAAGTCTATTCCACTGATCCTCTTTTCTGTCTCTTAGCCAGTACCAAATTGTTTTGATGACCATCACTTTATAGTATAGTTTGAGATCTGGGACTGTAAGTCCTCCTTCCTTTGCATTTTTTTCATGATTTCCATGGATATCCTTGATATTTTGTTCTTCCAAATGAATTTAGTTATGTTTTTTTTTCTAATTCAGTAAAGAAGTATCTTGGTAGTTCAATGGGTATGGCACTAAATAAGTAAATTAATTTGGGTAGCATTGTCATTTTTATTATGTTAGCTCATCCCACCCATGAGCAATCAATGTTTTCCCAATTGTTTGGATCTAGTTTTAACTGTATGGTGAGTGTTTTGTAGCTGTTTTCATATAGTTCCTGAGTTTGTCTTGGCAGATAGATTCCTAAGTATTTTATATTCTCTAGGATTATTTTAAATGGTATTTCTATTTCTAATTCTTGCTGCTGAAATGGGTTAGAGATATATAGAAATGCTGATGACTTATGTGGGTTTATTTTGTATCCTGCAAATTTGCTAAAGTTGTTGATTATTTCGAGTAACTTTTTGGTTGATTCTCTAGGATTCCTTAAGTAAACCATCATATCATCTGCAAAGAGTGATAGTTTGGTCTCCTCATTGCCAATTTTAATACCTTCAATTTCTTTTTCTTCTCTAATTGCTACTGCTAGTGTTTCTAATACAATGTTAAATAATACTGGAGATAATGGGCATCATTACTTCATTTGTGATCTTATTGGGAAGGCTTCTAGTTTATCCCCATTGCAGATGATGTTTGCTAATGGTTTTAGATATATACTGTTTATTATTTTTAGGAAAGGCCCTTCTATTCCTATACTTTCTAGTGTTTTCAATAGGAATGGGTGTTGTATTTTATCAAAGGCTTTTTCTGCATCTATTGAGATAATCATTTGATTTTTGTCAGTTTGCTTGTTAATATGGTCAATTATGTGAATGGTTTTCCTAATATTGAACCATCCTTGCATTCCTGGTATGAATCCTGCCTGGTCATAGTGAATGACCCTTGTGATGACTTGCTGGAGAATTTTTGCTAGTATCCTATTTAAGTTTTTTGCATCTATATTCATTAGGGAGATGGGTCTATAGTTTTCTTTCTCTGTTCTTAACCTGCCTGGCTTTGGGATCAGTATCATATTTGTGTCATAAAATGAATTTGGTAGAACTCCTTCTTGGCTTATTCTGTCAAATAGTTTGTTTAATATTGGGATTAGTTGTTCTTTGAATGTTTGATAGAATTCATTTATGAATTCATCTGGACCTGGGGATTTTTTCTTAGGGAGTTCTTTGATGGCGTGTTCAGTTTCTTTTTCTGATATGGGGTTATTTAGGTAATTTATTTCTTCCTCTTTTAGTCTAGGCAATTTATATATTTGTAAGTATTCATCCATATAACCTAGATTGCCATATTTGTTGCCATATAATTTGGCATAGTCGTTTTTAATGATTTCCTTAATTTCCTCTTCATTAGAGGTGAGCTCTCCTTTTTCATTTTGGATATTGTCAATTTGGTTTATTTCTTTCCTTTTTTTAAATTAGACTGACTAGTACTTTGTCTATTTTATTTGTTTTTTTAAAGTACCAGCTTCTAGTCTTATTTATTAAATCAATAGTTCTTTGACTTTCAATTTTATTAATTTCTCCTTTGAGTTTTAGGATCTCTAATTTAGTCTTCATCTGAGAATTTTTAATTTATTCACTTTCTAATTTTTTAATTTGCATGCCCAATTCATTGACCTCTGCCCTTCTTAATTTGCTAATATATGAACTCAAGGATATTAATTTCCCCCTGAGTACTGCTTTGGCTGCATCCCATAGGTTTTGAAAGGATGTCTCATCATTGTCATTTTCTTCAATCAAGTTATTAATTGTTTTTATGATTTGTTCTTTAACTGGTTTTGGAGAATCATATTGTTTAATTTCCAATTCATTTTTTATTTACCTCTCCATATTCCTTTACTAATTATTATTTTCATTGCATTGTGATCTGAGAAAGTTGCATTTAATATTTCTGCTCTTTTGCACCTGTTTGCAATGTTTTTATGCCCTAGTACATGGTCAATTTTGTGCTGCAGAAAAGAAGGTATATTCCTTTTTGTCCCTATTTATTTTTATCCACATGTCTACTAACTCTCATTTTTATAAGATTTCATTCACTTTTCTTACCTCTTATTTATTTTTTGATTTGATTTATCTAGTTCAGATAGAGGAAGGTTCAGGTCTTCCACTAGTATAGTTTTTCTATCTATTTCATCCTTGAGCTCCTCTAGTTTCTCCTTTAGAAATTTGGATGCTATGCCATTTGGTACATACATGTTGAGTACAGATATTTCCTCATTGTCTATACTGCCTTTTATCAGGATGTAATTACCTTCCTTATCTCTTTTAACTAGATTTATTTTTACTTTGTCTTTGTCGGATCTCATGATTGTGACTCCTGCCTTCTTTTTATCAGTTGATGCCCAGTAGGTTTGGCTCCACCCTCTTACTTTCACCGTGTGCATATCTACTTTCCTCATGTGTGTTTCTTGTAGACAGCATATGGTAGGGTTTTGGATTCTAATCCACTTTGCTATTCCCTTGCGTTTTATGGGTGAATTCTTTTCATTCACATTCAGTGTTATGATTACTGGCTGTGTATTACCCAGCATTTTGATTTCTACTCCTGTTCCTGCCTTTTCTTCTTTCACTATTTCCTTCTATACCAATGTTTGTTTTTAATCAGTCCCCCTAGTTCCCACCCTTATTTTATTTCCTTTTATACCCCCTTTTCTTCTTATTTGCCCCTCCTTATTTTCTCTGTAGTCTTTCTAAAAGTAACACCCCGCCCCCTTCCTCCCTTGTACTGCTTCCCTCACCACCAGTCCATTTGTTACCCTTCTACTCCCCTATAGGGAGCAAATCTATTCTCTGCCACCAATGGATTGGATTGTTTTTCCCTCTTTGAGTCAATTTCAAGGCACGTAAAGTTGAGTATTTCCTGTCTCCAACCTCTTTACCCTTCTATTGTATTGATGTTCTCCACCCTCTCACCATGAGCTTCTTTGTGACATATAAATTTACTCCCATTTGTTTCTTTTCCCATTTCTTTTAATATTAACCTATTTTTAAGCTCTAGTTATATATATATATATATATATATATATGTATATATGCATATACATGTGTATGTATTAATGCATGCATATATCTATATATATTTTTACATCCTTTCATCCTATACAGTTTGTCACTGTTCCCTCTAAGTGTACTTCTTTTTGCTGCCCAGGTAATAATAACAGTTACCAATGACCTCTTTTCTTATAGTATTGAGTCTCTTAATAAAAAGGGTTTTTTTTTTGTTTTTTGTTGTTGTTTTTTTCTTTTTTAATTACCTTTTGATGATTCTCTTGAGTTCTGTGCTTGGACATCAAATTTTCTGTTCAGGTCTGGTCTTTTCTTTACAAATTCTTGAAATTCTTCTATTTTGTTGAATGACCATACTTTCCTCTGTAAGAATGTAGTCAGTTTTATTGGGTAGTTGATTCTTGGTTGTAGACCTAGTTCCCTTGCTTTCCAGAATATCATATTCCATGCCTTTTGGTTTTTCAGTGTGGATGCAGCCAGATCCTGTGTTATCCTCACTGTGGTTCTGTGGTATCTTAATGACTTCTTCTTGGCAGCTTGTAATATCTTTTCTTTGGTCTGATAGTTCTTGAATTTGTCTATAACATTCCTGGGTGTTGTCAGTTGGGGATTAAGTATAGGAGGTGATCTGCGGATTCTTTCAATCTCCACTTTTCCCTCTTGTTCTAGGACATCAGGGCAGTTTTCTTTGATAATTTCCTGTAGGATGATGTCCAGGCTTTTTTCTTTTTTCATGGTCTTATGGTAGACCAATGATTCTTAAATTGTCTCTCCTTGAACGATTTTCTAAATCCTCTGTTTTGTGAATGAGATCCTTCATATTTTCCTCAATTTTTTTAATTCTTTTGGTTTTGTTTTATAGTGTCTTGCTGCCTTGTGAGGTCACTTAATTCTAGTTGTTGTATTCTGGTTCTTAAAGACTGGATTTCATCCTTGGCTTTTTGGTCATCCTTTTCCTTTTGATCTGATTTTCTTTGGAGGTCATCTTTCATCCTCTTTACCTCATCTTTCATCTCCTTTTTCTCTCTTTCATCTTCTTCACCTCATCTTTCATCTCCTTTGCCTCATTTTCCAGCTGGTTGATCTTGGCTTTCAAGACACTATTTTCTGTTTCCAGATGATTTTTCTTAGTTTTTAAGTTCTTTTCCCAATTGTCTTTAGCCTCTCTTAAGTGTGTTTTGAATTGCATTTTGAGTTCTTCCAAACCATATCCAATTCGCTGGGATTTCTGATTTTTCCTTTGCTGATCCCTCCCCCTCTGTTTCATCTGCTCTTTGCTCATTACCTGTACAGAAGCTGTCTATTGTAATTTCTTTCTTCTTTTTCTGTTGTTTGCTTGAGTTTACCCTTTCTTTGCTCCCCATATTTGTCTATGCTCTTGCTCCTCTCATTTTTTTTTTGTTTTTGGGCTGTTAGTCTCCCCTCTTGGAGCTTTGTCAGATCTCTTGGTACCATCTCTAGGGGCGGATTGTAAGCTTCCCTGTCCTCTGGAGGCTTTTGATTGGATTAAGTTCAACTGGGTTGGGCTGTATGTGCCCTGAGGTAGAAGACTTCTGGAAGGCTGGTGCCACCCAGGCTCTCTCCAGCTGCTTCTCCTCTTTTGGCAAGGTACCCCAGTGCCTTTGCCCTCCCCAAGGTTCCTGTCCTTGTGGGAGGCCCTGCACTCTGGGGTGGGAGGGGTCCTGGCCTCCCTGAGTTCTAAGTAGTCCTGATGGGATTAGGTTCAACTGGGTTGGTCTGGATGTGCCCCGAGGCAAAAACCTCCCTGAGACTGGAGCCAGATAGAATGCCAGCCACAGGGCTGAAGGCTCTCCAGTCTCTCCCTGGCTGTCTCCCCGTGGCCCACGCTGGATGCTCCAAGCCCAGCAGTCCGCTGCTCACAAGGTAGACCCTCCAAACCAGCACCTTTGCCTGCCCAGAGGTTCCCGCTGAGGCTAGGGGCTCAGCGCTCTGTGTTGGGGGGGGAGAGGTCCTGGGACCTTCCTTCTACCTTCCCCTTAGACCCAAGTGTTCTTGGATTTTGACTTTTGGGGGGGGGCGTACCTTTTGATTTGAGTCCAGAAGGAGGGTTCCCCGCATCTGTCCTGTTGTTAAATTTGAATTTCAGTCCCCTAGGAGCATTCAGTTTTGATCCATAAGGAAGAGTTTTCAGAGGTCTGAACTTTCGCTGCTTCTAAGTTGCCATCTTGACTCTGCCTCCTCGGCAATTCATCTTTTTAAGTTTATTTAATTGTGAACTATAAGCATGGTCCTCTCCTCTTCCCCTGCTAATCACTTGTATCACTGAAGTGACATTGGGCACAGAATCTAGGTAATTCACAGTATGTTCCCTCAATAGGTTCTGCCAAGAGCCACATCACCCAGAGCTAAGAATTCACGAACACAAAATAGTGAAGAAGTCAAAGTGTGATCGTGCAGCCTCTTGAGCCTCCTTTTATTTCCAGGTAAGAAATTCCTCAGGCTCATCCACGAGTAGCCAGATCCAACTATCCTCTCAGGGAAGATTAAGCTAGATAATTTTTATAAATCTCTTATATTTCATCAAAACTTACCTATCCACTGTGCTATTCCACAATGTTCCCTGGACTAATTATCTGATAAGCTAATTCACAAAAAAAAGTATTCAGAATGAAAATGGCTGGCTATATCTTTCTTATCAAATATTTTTCCAGGCACCTTCAGTCTCAGAATCACTGCATCCTATCATGTGAAGAGAACTGAGAAGACATCCAACCCTACTCATTATCCATTACATGCTTTCCCTCCAAAATAGCCCTGGCAAGTGGAGGGCAATTCCTTCTTGAACATTTCCAGGAATAAAGAATTCTTCTCACAAGACATCTCTATTCATTAGGAAGTTCCTTATTTTACTTAGAGGAAATCTTTTTCTCTATGATGTCCACATGTTGATACAAATTTTCTTTTCTAAAGCTCTGTAGAAGTCTGATCTCCCTTTCCTAATTAATCAATCAACAAATATTTATTAAGAGCCTGCATAATCAATCATATATAATGGACTCCTCTACTGGCAGCAATGCAATAATCCAGGACAATTCTTAGGGACATATGAAAAAGAACACTATTTACATCCAGAGAAAGAACAGTGGGAGTAGAAACAGAGAAGAAAAACAACTACTTGATCACATGGGTTGATGGGGATATGACTGGGGATGTAGACTCTAAATGATCACCCTAGTGCAAATAATAATATAGAAATAGGTCTTGATCAATGACACATGTAAAACCCAGTGGAGTTGCTCATTATCTATGAGAGGGGGTGGGAGAAGGGGAAGGAAAGAACATGAATCATGAAAGCATGGAAAATTTTCAAAATCAATTAATTAAATAAAATTTTTCAAATTAAAAAAAAAAAGAGCCTGCATAGTGCCATGGCAGCTAAGTGGCACAGCAGATAAAATACTGGTTTGATATCAGGAGGACTCATCTTCTTGAGTTCAAATCCAACCTCAGATACTTACTGGTTGGGTTATCCTGGCAAGTCACTTAACCTTGTTTGCCTCAATTTCCTCATCTGCAAAATGTGCCAGAGAAGGAAATGGCAAACCACTGCAGTATCTTTGCCATGAAAAACCTAAGTGAAATCAGAAATATTTGGATACACATGAAATGACTTGAAGAGAACAACAATCACAAAAAACAATAGCATCCTAGGGCTGATGATACAAAGATCAAAATGAAACAGGTCTGCTCTTAAGGAACTTTACATTCTATTATACAAGATATCCCTTAAATTTTTGAAAACAACTATCATGTCTTCTTTGTTTGGTTCAAGGAGTAACAAATATAACCATTCTGGCACTATGGTAGGGCCAATTGGGGGATACATGTTTGGAAGTATGGACTCCTTCTATTCCTCAATTATTATCAAATAGGTTAAGGAGTTGGTTCTCTCTTTATAAAATGTCCCTGCATTTGCCCTTCTTCCAGGCCCACACATGTTCCCAGTAGTTGAGTTGATAGAAATAGCTCCTTTATGCACTCCCCTGTATTGTCCCCCTCGGGTAAGTGCTAGCTGTCAACTCCGCAAAACAATCTTACGCCTTAGTCAGCCATACTACTATATAAACAGCTCTAGTCTCTGCAGGAAGAGAACTAGATAAGGAGATAAGGCAGGACCATTTTGTCACTCTGGAGCCACCCGTCTACTGTTGCTATCCAAATTCCTCCCAAAAGTCATAAGACCAGAGGAAAACACAATTTTGTTGGTGTCCATAAAGAAAGACTCACTTATCCTTTCTTCCTAGCCAAAACAGTGAGATGAGATCCTGCCTTATCTTTAAGTCAAGAAAAACTTTTAAAAATATATTTTATTTTATTAAACATTTTCAAATTAGACTTAAAAATTTTGAACATTTTTAAACCTTTACCTTCCATCTTAGATTCAGAACTGTGTATTGGTTCCAAGGCAGAAGAGTGATAAGGGCTAGGCAACGGGTGTCAAGTGACTTGCCCAGGGTCACATAGCTAGGAAGTATCTAAGTCTACATTTGAACCCAGGACCTCCCATCCCCGGACTTTGGCTCTCAATCCACTGAGCCACCTAGCTTCTATTCTCCCCTTAACATTTTTTTTTAATTTTGAATTCTAAATTCTCTTCCTCCCTCCTTCTTACCTCTTCCCACTCACTGAGTAGGCAAGCAATATGATACTGATTATACATGTGAAGTCAGACAAAACATATTTCCATATTATTCATATTGCAAAAGAAAAGGCATACACACACAATACAAGACAAATCAAGACAGGAAAAGGATGCTTCAATCTTCACTCAGTTTATCAGTTTGCTGTCTGGAGAAGGAGAGTATTTTTCATCATGGGTCCTTTGAAATTAATTGAGATCACTGTTTTTAGTCAGGTACATCTTGAACAGGCTGTGAATTATTGAATTAAGAGTGCATTTAGGAGGCAGAAAGGTGGCTTAGTGGATTGGAATCTAGCCCTAGAGAAAGGAGGTCCTGGATTCAGATGTGACCTCAGACACTTCCCAGCCCAGACTCTCAGCAAGTCCCTTAACCCTCATTGCATAGCCCTTACCTCTCCTGCTTTGGAACCAATACATAGTATTAATTCTAAGAAAGAAGGTAAGGGTTTAAAAAAAGGTTTTTAGAAAATACACTGAGCAGTAGCCTTAGTATTGAACCTTACTTCTGATACTAGCTATTGGACAGTGGGCAAGTCACTTTGCCTATGCTATGCTGAAGTTGCCTCTTATGTAAAATAGGAATATATATATATATATATATATATATATGTATATATATATATGTTTACTAGGGAATAAGTAGTTTAAGTGCCTGCTATGTGCCAACCATTGTGCTAAATATTTATAAACTATATCTCATTTTATCCTCAAAATATTGCTGACAAGGAGGTGCTTTTATAATCCTCATTTTACACTTGAGGAAACTGAGGCAGACCAAGGTTAAACCATAGGCACACAGCTAGTGTTGGATAACTGGTTTGAACTTAAGTCTTGCTAGGTCCAGTTCTGTATGCCCTATGGTGCCACCTAGCTGTCTCCCTACCTCAGGATCATAGACTTGAGTGAGAAGGCAGCTCCTAAGTCATCTCATAGAACCCAGTCATTTGAGAGATGATGGTCCTGGGTCCCAGAGGGGAGGGATGTTTCACACTCAGGTAGGAAGGAGTAGAATTGGGATTTGAACTCATTTCAAAGCCAGGTTTCTTTTCACCATGCTACCTCAGGGACCTATTGTGAGCCCATCAGTCAAAAAGCATTTGCTTCTTAAGCATTAATGTACCAGGCACTGTGCTGAGGACTCTTATGCCAAAAAAGGGCAAACACATGATCCTTTTCCCCCAGGATCCCAAATTCTCATTTAGGATATATTTTTGTAAACTTTAAATGGCCATAGAAATAGGAGTTCCTAAGTTCACAGTTTAGAAATGGAAGGCTCTTAGAGGACATCTTGGCCAGGGATTCTTAACTTGGTGCCTGTGAACTTTTATTCATACATACACATATACATTTATATATTCATATGTATTTTTATTTATATTTAGAAATACTATTTATATTATATATATTTTCTAGGTCTATTTATTCATATTTAGAAATCATATTTATGTTTTATATTTATATTATATGAATTTTATATTTCTATTTATATATGCATATAGATAATATTTCAGTATTAATTGGTTCCATTGAAGTTCTCTCATTTTTGTAGAATAGAAAGCTGAAGACCAGAGGGATTAAGGGAGTTGTGAAATGTCAGGTAGAAAATAAGCAGCTGAGACAGGATTTGAACTGAGGTCCTACTATTCCCCAAATTAGCACTCTTTCCACTGTTCAAAGTGACCAACCATTGTGATAACTTATTTTGGCTGGAAAAGGGAGAAGAGTGAGAGAGGAGGAGATGCTTCTGACACTTTTAGACGATGAAGAAGAAGTCTTCCATCAGTCAATCTATAAAGATTAAGTGGCTACAGTGTGCCAGGTATTATGCTAAGCCTTATCTCAGTAGTCTTGATTGTCATGGGTTCTTCTGCTCTACCATAATCCTTGGACAAGGAATAATTGTGGGGGAAAGGGCAGCAGGAGGCAAGAAAAAGAGCCCATGGCTGCTGTGAAAATCCTTACTAAGCCCTCACCTAGAAGAGTATGCCAGAGGAGGAACAACTACTAATTTAATGTGTTTTCTGACCTGGGGATCTATGGGGGCTATGAAAGGGGAAGTTGACTGGGAGGGGGAAAGACAGAAATGGGGAGAAGGGGGAAGCACCCCTTCCTTTGGACCAATGAGATGTCCTTGCCTATTTATAAGGTGTGCAAAGTGCCCTTCTTGCCCTCTGGTTCCCTTAGCCAGGTGAAGAAATTGGAAGGAAGAGAGTCCCTGGTGTTCCAGAGTTTGTTCTTGTTTACTCGTTTGGAGATGGAGAGATTGAGAGATTTCCTTGCTACTCAGCTTTTCACTTTTTTCTACCTCACCCCTCTTCCCTCTCTTCCTTCTCCTACCCCTTTACGCTTATTTTCCCCCATTGCATGTTTTTTTTGGCTCCAGGGAACTTTCAATCCTGACTTCAAACGAAACCTATAATGAAGTCTGGATGATGTTTAACAGACCCTGCCACTGCAGGGCCCCAGCTGAGCTGTTCCTTTGGCCCAGCAGCCAGCAAGGATGGTAAGTGGAGAGGCAGGCTAGTCTGGAGAAGCCAGGTACTGGTGGGGCCTCACAGGCAGCAAACATGTCCACCTGCTCCTTTTCCATCAAACACACAGACAGACACGCTCTCCGCTGTCAGGATCCCAGAGGGATGCCCTCCTTGACCACACAGCTGCAGAGACTTCAACAGCCTCCTACCTGTAGGGTCTTCGTCTAAGCAGAAAATCTGAGCTCCTGCAGAGAGGAGCAGGCCCTCTCCCTCAAATTACGGGCTATAATGGAGCCAGCCCACCCCAACTCGGAACATTGGCGAGTGGAGGCCGACCACGAAAGGGATGCAGAGAGGGACTCAGAGACAGACAATGAGTCACTCTGACACACACAGAGACAGCCGCCCCACCACATAACTCTAGAAAACAAATGCACCCCGACACCCATTGTCTGCTGCACAGCTTGGACCGAGACGGAGTGATTGATGGCCTAGTTAAGCCTTGCTTAGTCACTTGTTTTTATTTTATGATGTTTCCCCCCATTATAACGAAGAAGACCGAGACACCGAGGCCAACAAAGAAAGGCAAACAGCGAGTTGCCCAGCTGGATCCTGCAGAGTTTAGAGAATGAAATGGAGGAGAGGGAAGGCAAAGGAAGTAGGGCCAGCAGCAGACAGACCTTAGTCTCTGGGTCATGGTTTGGAGGGAAGGACTAGGAAGGGCTGTGAAGGAACTAAAACCCAGGAAAGTAGCCAAAGATTCTCCTTGCTCAGCTCCTAGAACAGCTCTGAGGGGATTCTTGGATCCTGTGATCCCATTTCCCTGAAGCATCCTTCTGGATTATCCCTGGCCCAAGGCAGAACCTCCCTGGGTGGGGTTGCTCTGAACCTCCCACTACCACCACCCACCCAACTCAGTTCCTAGCCACATTGGCAGCTTGATGGAATTCTTCACAATTGGCCAGGTAGTCCATCCATAACTCACATCTGCATGGCCTAAAGCCTGATAAATAGTAGCCCCCTGACAGCATGCCCATCTGGATTACAGATGTTTGATGTTGCATTCTTTAGCTTATCTCATCCTCGTAGTTGCTTCCGGGAAAGGAATTTTTGTGAAATTAATTTCTCTTCTAGTTCTTTGGAACCTTTGAGGAGGACTTGGGGATAAGAGGGCAGAAAATAAGGAGGACTATTGCCATCTCTTGTTAACTCAGATCAACTATACACACACACACACACACACACACACATATCTACGTGGAGGATTTTAAACCTGGGAATTTGTTTGGCTTGGCTGTATATCAGTTGCAAGAATAGAGGTGGTAGGATGGAAAGAAAATAGATTTTCATTCATTTAAATAAGTTAAATTGAATTAGAAGTAAATAAATCCTTAAAAGGTCTCATAACTTGAAAATGGAAGTATAGGGCATGTAAATGTATCATCAAATGAACCCAGGTATCCATCAATCAGTTTAAGTATTAAGCACCTACTATGTGCTAGGCACTGTTCCAGGTGCTGTGTGTATAGGTACAAAGAAGGAAATCCTCTCCTTATAAAAACTGATATTCTAGTGAGGGATTCAACAATTACTTATAAAAATATACACCATCAATATAAAGGTAACAAATATTAATTCATACAAAGTCATTAAATAGGAGGTGGTCTGCAAGGGAGGACACTTAAGCAACCACTTCAGAGAAAATCTAGTTCAACTTCTACCAAAATAAGAATCTTTTTTGCTTAAATGTATCTTCTTAGTAAATATATATACTATATAGAAAATAGATGACTATTTTACCATACTATATTATATTTAATGGTTATTATATACTAATTTACTATAATTATTATATTACTGTTTAATATATAGTTTTGTTTAATATTTATTTCATTTTATTTGTTTTACATTTAATATATTTCTGTATTTATATATATATATATATATATTTAAAGCATCTACTCAGTACTACCTGAGCCAATCTATTCCACTTCTGGACTGTTCTTAATTACTAGGAAATCTTTCATTACATATATGCCTGCAACATATACCAACCACTCCTAACTTTACCCTCTGGGATAAAATTGTACAAGTCTAATCCCAGTTCCTCATGTCTACCCTTCGAGTCAATGAAGAAATCTATGGGAACCCCTGAAATCTTCCCTTCTCTGTTCTAAATATCCCCCATCCCTTCAACTGACCTTCATATGGCATGGTCTTGAGGCCCTCCCTTCACACTCTGCTTGTCCTCCTCTGGAGGGTCTCCAGCTTATCATTGTTATTCCTAAAATGAAATTCCAAAAAGTGACCACAGTGCTCCAGATGCAGGCTGATCAGGGCAGAGTACAGTGCTCCTAGATGCTATATCTCTCTCGATGCAGTCCAATATCACACTGGGTTTTTTGGCTGCCATGACAAACTGGTGACTCACACTGACTTCAAAGTCCACTAAAACCCAAAGGTCATTTTCAGATCAACTACTGCCTAGCCACACTTTCCCCATATCTCCTTCCACTTGTGATATTAGCCTTTTCAACACAAGTGATTTTTGTTCATTGAATGAAGCTAAATTAAATTAGAAATAAATCTTTTTGAAAGGTTATCTTTTAAAATCAATATAAAAGAGGGCAAGTAGATCACTCAGGAGATAAGAGAGTCAGTCCTAGAGAGAAGAGGTCCTGGGTTCAATTCTGTCCAGAGACACTTCCTAGCTTTGTGACCCTGAGCAAGTTATTTACACCCCATTACCTTGCCTTTAACACTCTTCTTCTGCCGTAGAACCAATACACAAATACACAGAATTCATTCAACAACTGAAGGTAAAGATTTTATTTAAAAGATATATAGATATAGATATAGATATAGATATAGATATAGATATAGATATAGATATAGATATAGATATAAAGGACATGTAAATTTACCAATGTGTCATCAAATGTATCTTTGTATCAATCATTATTAATTTATCCATTTTAAGTTAAATCTTCTTAGATATAACCAATTCATTTTTCAAAGACATAAATTATAATAGCTAGCAGTTATGTAGCACTTTAAATTTTGCAATGCACTTTGCAAATATTATCTCATTCTTATGATAATCCAGGCTAGTAGATGTATTTATATCCTCATTTTACAAATAGAGAAACTGAGGCAGACAGCTATCAAGTGACTTGGAGGTGAATGGGAACTCCTTTCACCAACATAGATTACAACCCATAAATGAGGAAGAAGTCCCATCCCAATGGGATTTGGGCCTCAGATTACATAAAATTTAACAAATAAGTCTTAGAATGTTGCCTATGGGGAGTTTGTCTATTGTCATTCACCTAGGCTAGCATGAGAAAAGGGAGCTGAAGCCAGGTTTTCCTTAATCTACATTTCCTTGATCACTATAATTTTTGCAGTCATTCATCCTTGGCAGAGAAAACAAAACAAATTAAGAATGAAATAGTGTTGCTTTCTCTCAACTGATGGTTATCATTATCCTATCCATCCCCTTTAACTCTTAACTCCTACAGAAAAGACAGTATAACTAAAAACCATTTTTATCACCATGGCTAATCTTCTGCACTCTCAGAATTATTCTTACAGTACTATGCCAGCCTTTTACATTTATTCTTCATTGACTATCCCTGCTTTTAACTTTCAACTACATCTTTTTAGAAATTCTAGTTGATCAATTTGAAGTGTGTCTTGTTACTGAAATTCTTGGTGGAGGGAAAACTCTTAAAACAAGAGCATGAGTAAGGGCATCCTTTCCACAGAATGGCGGTCAGGGGGAGCATGAAGAGCATGGTGCCCCTGTGATCTAGAAAATCTGCATAAATTTTTTTTGGCATACCAGAGAAGAAGTCTGATTTTCTTCTTTTTCTGTCATGGAGTCTTTACAGTTCTTTATAATAAATTTTGGGTTAAGTATTTGATCATAGGTAGATCGATGTTAAAATAGCCTTCATATGTCATCTGCTGGACTGTTCATTATGTAAACTTTAACTTTTAACTTGCTTTAACTTTAAAAAAGAAAGTGTATATTTATGATATTAAAAGATAAAATATGTCGACATTAAACAATACTAGACATATATTTTATGCCTAAACTTTAAAAATGACATAGAAAATGTTATCTATCAGTTTTCAGGTGTTGTCTGGGGCATCTGCAAAACTCACCTGAAATTCCCATTTAATTTTTTATGCCAACCTGAAATATATTGAAATCATGATAGGAAAAGTTGCAATTTGGAAAAAATACTGGTAAGTAGTTGAATGACACAATAGGTTCACTTATCCCATAAGTTATGAATCACTTAGCATCCCAAGCTGCTAGATCTCTAGGAATTGGAAATGTGAACAGTCCATCTGGTTCAAAGGTTCTAAATCTTTTGTTTGTTAGTTTCATGGACCCCTTTGAAAGGTTGGTGAAGCCTATGGATCTCTACTCAGAATGATGTTTTTAAGAGCATAAAATAAAATTCATACAATTGCAAAGAAACCAATCATTTCTACAAATTTTTAAAAAATTCACAGAACTTATGGAATCTATCCATAGATCCTCATTAGAATCCCAAATAGGTTAAGGAATCCCAATTTGAGTTGAGGCCTGGCATATTAGTCTGCCCTCCATTTCTGTTTTGAGTCTCCATTGAGATTTGGATTTAGTTAAGAATTGATGAGAGTTTTAATTATGGGCTGCTCCAATTAAGAACTGAGAGGGCGGCAGCTGGATGACTTAGTAGATTGAAAGCCAGGTCCAGAGGCTAGAGGTTCTGTTCAAATTTGACCTCAGATACTTTCTAGCTATGTTACCCTGGGCAAGTCATTTGATCCCCATTGCCTAGCCCTTTCTACTCTTCTGCCTTAGTACCAATGCACAGTATTAATTCTAAGATGGAAGGTAAGGGTTAAAAAAAAAAGAATTGAGGAAAGCAATCCATACCTTTATAATAAAGACAGATGTACACAAAGAATGGAGGAGGGGAAGAAAAAAATTTTAATCCTCTGGGCTAGAAATAAAATTGGTAAATATGGAAGAAAGGTCACCATCCCTCTATCATTACATTCCTCTGCCTTCAGCCTCACTGTGGGGGTAGGTTGAGGGTCCCCAATGGAAGGGGGATGCATGGAAGGAGGTTTTTCCAACTAAATTAGAAACATAGGGTGAGTCACCTTCTCTGATCTCCCTCATAGCAACTACTAACTAAAATAATGTGTTTCACTGGGTTTTTGTTTGTTTATTTGCTGGGAGGTAGGTTAAAGGAAAAACAAAAAGTAGAGGTAACAGGGACCCTCTAAGTATGGCATTTTAAGTGCTAAAGAAAAAAAGAGGCTGCCTTTCTTTGACAAGGAAGCTAAATAGTTGAGTGAGATTTATATTATCTTCCCAGAATCAACCTGTCAATTACATCCTGATCATCTCCACATCATGCTGCCTAAAGCATTAGCAATCAGCCTTTTTTGCTAACAGAGATACTGGCAAAACCAAGACTCTGCTCCTAGGATTCTGGGACCCCAGATCTCTTATAAGAGGGTTTTCAATTAATCTTTTCCAAAACCATGTGGTTCTATGGAGAGGAGACAGAGTACCAGACCTGAAGTCAAGAAGACCTGAATTCAAATCTGACCTCAGATACTTACTAACTGTGTGACCCTGAACAAGTCACTTAACCCCTTTGTCTCAGGGTCCCTTCTAGAAAATGGGAATACAATAGTACCTACCTCCCAAGGCTGTTTTGATGATCAATGATATAAAAATATTTAACACAATGCCTGGCATCTAGGAAGCTCTGTATAAATGTTAGCTATTATTATCTTGGGCAAGTAATAATAATGAAGCAAGGAATACCAATGACTCTAATGTTGCTGGATCAAAACCGATGTGGCATGGAGTAAAGTATATGAAGATTGGAAAGGAAGAAATAGTCTAGAGTATGAAAGACTTTAAAATCCAAACAGATTTTATATTTGATCCTAGAGATAACAGAGAACCCCCCTAGTTAATAAACTATAAATATATAAGTGCATGTCTACATATATTAAACATAAATATATACGTATAGATAAAAATAAATATAAAAAGAAATGGGGGGATAACATATTTGGCTGAACTTTAGGAAGGGCACTTTGACAGCTGAGTGGAGGACAGACTGGAATAGGAAGAAACTTGTAGCAGGGAGATCAACCAAAAGGTTATTTGTAATAGCCTACGCATGATATGATCAGTGCCTGCACCAAGGTGTTGGTAGTATCAAAGGACAGATGGGGCTACATACAAGAAATGATGCAAAGATAGGATTGACAGGTCTGGCAACAGATGGAATATGGGAGACTGCAGCTGTAGGAAAAGGTGAGGAGTCAAAAATGACACACCTAAGATGCAAGTCTGGGAGGATGTTCATATCCTTAACAAGAGTAAGGAAGTCTGGAAGAGGAGAGGGTTTGGGAAGTGTTGGATTTCACTATACAAATATGAGCTCCTTGAGGACAGGTACCATATTGCTTACTTGTATTTGTATGACCAAGTGCTTAGCACAGTGTCTGGCATATATTAGTAGTCGTCTCTTGGTAACCGAGGATGTCGATTGTCTTTGTGCATTTTCATCTATGATAGATGAGTGTGCACAAAGATACTTGTGCGTGAAGGAGATTTAAGTGGAAAAGTCGATGCACAGAGACAGTCCCACTCTCTCGGCGTTGGAAGCCTGGGTAAGAAAAATTGTTATACCTGGAGACTTCCTCAGCTGCATTCCTGTATATCCTGTATATAGTTTGCTTTGTATCTATATGTTGTCTTTCCACCAGATTATAAATTCTTTGAGAGTAGAACTCATTCTGTATTCCCCAGTTCATTCCTTGGCAACACAGATATTATGAATAAGATTATAAATATATTTAGTCTCATCAATTAAATAATTTTTAAACATTTTAAAATAAACCAACATTCTATAGGAGCTTTCATTTTTCTGGAGATTAGGTTAACCAGTGTAGTATTATAAAACAAACAATGGATTTGGGATATAAGAGACTTATAATCTAGGACTCATTAGTTTGAAACTTTGGGCAAATCATTTATTTTCCTAGATCTCAGTTTTCTCATGCTGAAAATGAGGGGAGATAATCTCTAATGCTTTAGCATTTTGTGATTCATTTAAAATCCCTCTTCCTGTTTCATGTACATAACTCATGCATGTGAGATTATTATAAAATAGAGAGCTACTTTTTTTGTTCTGACTAGTTTCCTTTAGATTACTTTTTGCATCTCCTCTAAGAAAATCTGAAATGGACATGTATATATAAGAAGGAGTGGGGGGGGGGGTGGAATAATGTTTAGGATATATTATAATTCAAATTACAAACTTCCCACAGTTTGTTCTCTGACTCCACTGGCCCACATTATTCCCCTTGTACTAAAAATGTTATATGACAATGGGGAGAACAGAACATTGGATTTAAAATCAAAATACCTTAGTTTGATTTCTGACTAGTATATATCCCTTAAATTTTCTGAGCCTTATTTTTTTCATTTCTAAAATTGGCATAAAAGGCCTCCTTTATTTTTCTCACAATGTTGAGAAGATAAAATGAGACAATATATGGGGAAATTGCTTTATAAACTAAAGCAACATACAAATCATGTACTTTCTTTTTTCTTGATGTTGTGGGCAGATTTTTTGGTCTTTAAAATTTTTTTCTAGTTTGTAGATCCCAAAATTTGTTTTAACCAATCATAGCACAATTGCAAAAATGTTAGATTGTCTTAACTTTTTTTTAACAATAAATTTTGGTGTATCTTTTAGATTGAGCCTAAAAGTATTAGCTTATTAGTAATATTTGATTAATTCAGAGCACCAATGTGGTTTAGATTGAATGAGGGGCACGTAACTCCATGTTAATAGTTTCAGATGACTCAATAAATACAATTTCATTCAAGACACAGAAGTAAACTGTCATCATTTAACTTACTGCACTCATGAAGTTTCAGAACAAAAAGAAATTTAGATACTTTAATCAGACCCTACATTTTATAGAGATAACTGTGCAGAGAGAGAAATAAGGGATTTGCCTAAGGTCATGTTTGATGAATAGAATCAGGACTTGAATTCATGCCTGTTGGTTTATAGTCTGGAGTTTTTCCTTTTCTTTCATATTAGTTGTCCAGTTTTGTTCTGTGTAGTATTATCTAAACCCTAAAAGACCAACCCTGAAGTTATAGTCGCATGGACTTCCCTTTAGCTGTTATCCTAGATTCTCCTAGTTCAAAAATATTCCTAATATGAGAAGTGACCTTTCAGCTCATATAATCTACTTCTTTTATATATACAGTCAATCCTCAACTTTCATGGAGTTAATTTCCAAAAAATGGTGAAAATCAAAAATACAAATGTTAATATGTTGACTTTGTTGGAAATCAGGGGTTTCCATGACCACTAAAAACTTAATTTTTTTTCTAGAGATTGCTGAATATATTTGTATGCAGACAATTCTTTATAATAAAGCATTAATTCTGATAATATGCACTTTTCCCGACATAATAACTATGAAATAACCCATAAAATGTAGGAGAGAGGAGAGGCAGTGCTAAACTGTACAGGGATGAGCAGAAGCAGCAATGTCAAAAACAAAACAAAACCCTGAGGCCAACTGGTGTGGCTCCATGGATTGAGATCCAGGCCTAGAGACTGGAGGTTCTAGGTTCGAATGTGACTTCAGACACTTCCTATCTGTGTGACCCTGGGCAAGTCACTTAATCCTCATTGCTTAGCTCATAATGCTCTTCTGCCTTGGAAATAATACATAGTATTGATTCTAAGGCAGAAGTTAAGGTTAAAAATAAAGAATCATGAGATTAAAAAAAAGGGCAACTGACCATCTTTAATCTCCCTTTAGATTCCATATTGAGTCTCTGAGGTCCTCCAACCAAAGATGACTTGATTCACCCAGTGCCATCAGCATCAGGGGAGATAGGATGCTTATTCAGCCCAAGAGCGCTGGCCAGGGTGATCACCATCTCATTTACCCACAAACTTACCCACTTTTCCACAACTCCTTCATTGAGCACTTGAGAAGTTATTTTAGCCCTTTCACCATTCACAAACACTTTTACAAATACTTTCCTCCTTTTTTGCAGATAGAAACTTGTCATATTGTTCCTCTACTTTTTTCTCTACTACAAGTAGTCTCAAATGTTTGAGGATGCTAACACAAAAGTGAAAAAGAGGTTACTAATAAAACGTGCAAATGCTTTAAGTTGCAAAAGTTAAACACACAGATGTTGAGCCTTGACCCCAATTCCACTGTCTACCAAACCTTCTACAATTGTATGATTAATTTGAGTTGCCCAATTTGTTGAAGATTAATTACTGGCATATAGTAAGTACTTACTAAAGCTCTATCTCTCAATTAATCTGTCTATCTATCTATCCATCCATCCATCCATCCATGAATAAATCAAAATATAAACTATCTTTTATCTACATAGTAGTAGTCTCTCGGTGACCTAGAATAACAATTGTCTTCGTGTGTTTTCATCTACAGTGTACCCTCATATGGCTTTGAAGTCCAAAGACTGAGGCTCAAAGTTTGTGGCACATGGGGAATGGGACGCCAGTTGTTATGGGAGGTGTGGTTGTATATCAGTAACAACATAACAAACCTATCATGTATTGATCTAGCATCTATCAATTATCTATTAACTCATCTATTATCTACAATCTACCTTCTTTCATCTTCCTCTTATCTATTAATCTCTCATCTATCCATCCATCCATCTATCTATCTACATTTTCAAGGTATGTAATCTGTAAGTGAGGGAAGTGGTAACTGAATATTTAAGAGACCAAGGAAATATTGTAGAGGTAGGTCTTTCGAAATAGAAATGAAGACCTAGGTCCCCTCAGACATTTACTAGCTTTGTTACCCTGAGAAAGGGACTTAAGTTTTCTCATCCTCAAGATCCCATTATAAAAAATGGGGTTAATAATAACAATTATGGCACTTATATCAGAGTGTTTTTGTAAGGTTCAAGGTGGGTCATATAGGGAAAGATACTTGGCAAAGATTAAAACACTATATGATTCAGTATTTATGATGATGCTCATATAAGTTAGATTTAGAAAGACAGCTAGAAGTGACCTTCAAGGTCATAAAGTCCAGGATACTCATTTAACTTGAGCCCAGAGAAATTCAGTCTTTTGCTCAAGGTCACAGAGGTAAAAAGTTTGGGGATCAGGATTTTAACCAAGAAATCTAACTACAAAATCCACCTAGTTCCTCCCAGACTGGTAATAATGATGATGATAGTGATGATATAGCCCAAGTGACCAATTTAACCTAAATAGTCCCAAGAAGCCTTCCTCTCAATAGATTGTGTTCTCTTGAATGTGTGATTGCTTTAGTGTATGAAGAAGGAAGAAGGGGAAAAGGAATGGCAAGGGGTGAAGAAGATAAAGAATTGGTGACTGGATTGGGAATATCTATCTTTCTTTTGAGAATTCTACAGTGGGTCTAAAGTGAGGCTCACATTAACAATTGGAAATCTTTGCTATAATAATGAATAGAACAGTCATATTTCAAGCAATATTTATACAGGAAAGGTTTTATTTAGACTTGAATTTCCTATTTTGATACCCTCAAATACCAAGTAACATTAATCTGCAATGCTAGGAAGGCTTATTGATTCTAGAAGTGGTTTCCTGTCATAGGCATTCATACTCCCTTGTTCCCTTCCACCTGTCCCCTAGACTATGATAGCTATCATTTATATAGATCTTTCAGTTTGCAAAGCACTTTACAAATATCACCTAATTTTATCATCATAACAACACTGGAAGGTAGATACTATTATTGTCATGATTTTTAAGATAAGGAGATTGGCCGACAAAGGTTAAGTGACATCCATGTTACAGAGCTAGCAAGTGTCTAAGGTCAGATTTGAACTAGGTCTTCCTAAGCACTCTATTGGACTACTCAGCTGCTTTATTAAAGAGATTTTAGAGATCATCCCTCTATTTTCCAGATAAAGAAATGGATTTCTAGAGGTGGAAAATGACTTGTTGTATGTAAGTCACATTCATATTAATTAACCTTAAAGGACATTGAGTCCAAACCCCTCATTTCTTTAAATAAAATCAATGTTCTTTCTACTATTACATGACTGGGACACCAACACCCATTATTATCTATTACCAAGCTATCTTTAGAAATTGCTGTAACATATCATTTGTGTTCATCGATGAGCCTCAATGTATAACTCGATCAAATACAAACTATTCATATTATAGTGTATAGGATTTGGACTTTGTTTCTTTTTGCTTTGTTAGTGTGTATATTCTCTAGGGTCCTAGAACTCTAGAAGAGAAAATGCTATGAATTCAATTTTGAGGCAGAATGTATCCAAACCCCTCCTCCTTACCTCTTGGGTGAATCAGGGTCAAAGCAAGTCTTCTGTACATCAGTCACATCAGGGTCACAACAGTCACCATCATCAAAGTCATCCAACATGTTGTTGCACTCCATGTGGCACACACCATCCCTCCGATTCCATGAGTAACAGCGTCCCTGAAGGCGACAGTCACCTCCATCATAGCCAGTAAGTGGATGATCACATTCAGTGTCACAGTGATCATTGCCAATCTTGCTGGGCTCACAGTTCACAAGTACAGCCCGATAACGCAAGGTGGAGTTACGCACTTCATGAACACTCAGTTGCCAGCTGATATTGTACCGGCTGAAGGCTGCACTCAGAGCCTGATGTTGACGGGTGATTTGCTCACTTCTGACAGTAGGGTGAAGTCCATCATCATCACATACATTCACCACTTGGTAACGGATCACCTTCTCATTTCTCAGTGGCCAGTGCCAATTGTATTGGGTGATCAACTCCACATTATCGCAGGCAGTTTGCCCACAGGGTGGAGGCATGAGAGGGTGCAGAATCTCAGGCTCAGGATCTGGATCCTGGAGCATATCAAGTCTTGGGAATTCCCCATCTTTAAAGGTTACCCATTGCTGTTCCATTGGAGCAAAAACAGCATTGAGTGCCAAGGAAGCTAAGTCTCCATATCCACTTGGCTGCAAGAAACTCTGCTGGAGCTGGCTTTGTTGAAGTGCTGTGTTCCAGAGAGTCAAGGTGCCCACATGCCCACGAAATTGGTGTCTGTCCTCTGAGCTGTCCCCACCCAGGATTAAAGAACGGCAAGATGCCATAAATGGGCTATGCAATGGGCCAGATTGGCCCAGGCTACTGGCAACTTGAGCTCCATCTACATAGAGAGCTATGCGATGTCCATCATAAGTAGCTACTAAATGTGTCCATGTACCTGACAAGTAGCGGCTATGCCCAATCACAATTGTAGCCTTCCTCAAACGGTCTGTACGGAGAGAAAAGAAGAAACGAGCATCCTTCCTTCCATGATATTCCACTGACCGAATACCCAAGGCCCAGCCCTTGTCACTGAGAGCATGGGAGCAGTTGTCAAACACACCTAGGCAAGAGGAAAGGAAGAGAAGGGAAAAAACAAAGGACAAAGAAGGAAAAGCAGAAAGGGAGAGGAAAAAAAAAACAATGTAAATACAGTACAGGAAGGTTTTTTCATGGTTTAAAAAATAAATATCAAATATCCCTCCTTTGAATACCAGCCCACTAGACAGGAACATTCCTCAATTATTCTACTGTTTTGTCCACAACTGATTTAAGATTCAACAGAAAAGAGGACTAACTGAGTAGACGGACCTAGGTTCAAATGCCCACCTCTGATACTACTTTGGACAAATCTCTGAGCTTTATTCATAAAACAAAGAGTTTGAACTTGATGCCTACAGTGATTTCTAGTTTTAAATCTATGATTCTTGATTTTTTAATCTAAATATATGATCTTGATCTTACATGTAATCTAAGAGAGGAAAACAAGTCAATAGGGAAGATTAAATGGAGAATGAGTACTTAGTGGTCCTATACAGTATCACTTAGGGAGGAGGAGGCTATCATACCTAGAATGGAAAAGATTTCAGAACTTCATAAATGGTAACCCATGCTAAATGATCTATGATACTTATATCATCTCTATACCATTATACTATTGTTTTCTGCTAAAGTTGCCCAAATATACCCTCAGTAGTTACCTTTCGTCACATATAAAAGAAGGTCATGTAGGAAAGTAAACCAATCAGGGAAGCAGCCAGTGAAAAACTATACTAACCCCAGAATCATATTGCATTATTTATTTAGGGGAGATTATTCCTACCACCAAGATAACCTATCCAATGATAGAAGCAGTAAATCTGTGGACCCCAGGTCAGAAGGAGATCATCATCATCATCATATCTACCACCATCACCATCATCATCATCATCCCCATTAATCTCATTTGAACCTCATAGCAATCCTGTGGGGATAGGTAGAATTTTAATTCCAGTTTTGCAGAAGAAAAAACTATAGTTCAGAGAGAATTAGTGACTTACCAAGAGCCATATACATATAAAAGACTGAGGCAGAACTCAACCTCCAGTTCTCCTAATGGCCAAGGTCAGAACTTTATCTACTAATTATGTGAATGTAAGAAAGATAGAGATAAGGATAGAGATAGCCTTAGTAATACCTCTAATTTCAATGGTATTAGGAATTCTCAAGTGAGAAAATTTCTTCTATCAATGCAAGTTTGCACATTCTTTGCAATTTATAAACTTAAAGAGTTGCCTAAAGCACTGAAGGTTAAGTGACTTGATTAGGATCACCCAGCCATTTCATGTTAGAAGGAGGACTTGGACCCCAATTCTTCTTGGCTGGGTCCAACTTTCTTTCCATGGATGCCTATAAATAAGAAGGGCTAGATCAAATTTCCTAAGCTGATCTTGAACTTATTTTGTATCCCTGCTTATTGATTAGGCATTAGTTGGCTTTAAATTTATGGAACTAGTTTTCAAGGCATACCTGAAGGAAGGTTATTTTCCCCAAATGTCCTAGAGAATCAAAGTAGAATATACAAACAGGTAAATGGAAGCATAAAAGCAACTCAGGACAATCAGGTACTCAGTTCACTTTTAGCCCTCATCATTCATATGCAGATGATTGTGACTGTCTTCTCTTCTCCCTAGTAGCCTGTCTTCTCATACCACCTATATACTACTGCTACATTAACTGTCCTCAAATACCATCTTTGAGATCCCATTCCCCTATTGAAAATACATCGTGGCTTCCCAAATATTGAAGGCTTTCAGAATCTTACCCCACTCCTTATTTCTCATTACCTCCTAGTAGGAATCTTTTTATCTGAGTCATACATTACTTCACTATCTCATAACTCAATTTAATGTTTAATAAACTCTACATTATGTTCCTCTATGGCCATTTGTAGAACATTTAATGTAAGAAAATAGTAGCAGAAGAGCAAATTGCCTAAGGGCCATTTCAAGCTGAACTCCATCAAAATAAAAGAGCTATTGTTGATGGTAGTGATGATGATGACGATGATATTTAAATGGCATTTTTAGGACCAGCCCCAAGTGAAAACTATATTTGATATATATGTGTATATATGTATTATGTATGCATAATGACAGACAGAGGAACAAACCTAATGAAACAAAGATAGGGAGTCAAAGAGAGAATCCAATGTTGAAATCGCCTCTCCTTACAATGTCAAAATAATTCTAAATAATTAATTTAGGTAAATTAATAAATTTATTGAGTCTTTGCTCAAACACTTTCTGTTTGTTCCCTGACAGAAGCTAAAGTTAAGGAGGTGTAAACCATTTAAGCAGGGAGTCAATATGTAAATATTCAATATTCATAGTGTTCTTGGAAATAGTTATATCAAATGGGGGGGGGGGTTAGTAATCAAAGGCTGAAGTCCATTGGATATTGAAAAGAAGTTTATGGTTTATGCAGGAATCCAGAGCAGAAAAACGACCTCCTGAGGAAAAGCATATGGGAAAAAAGAGGGAAAGGGCAAAGAAAAATACAGAACCCAGAAAGATGAAAAGTTCCCCAGGATGGAAGACTAATAGACAGCTAAGAAATAGGGTACTGTAAAATAAGCTCTGGATTTGAAGTCAAAAGACCTGGATTCAAATGCCCATTATGTTACTTATTCACCAGATAAGTTGGGATAAGTCACCTCATTTCTCTAGCACTCTGTTTTGTCTTCTGTGGATTTTTTTGTGGTAGTGTTTTTTTAATATTTATAACTATATTTCAATACCATCAGTTTCCTTTATTATCCTATATATTTTATTGTATGCATTTAAAAGCATTATTCTTAGATGAGGCCAAGAGTATTCCTCAAGCTGCCAACCAAGGTTGATGATGCAAGCAAAAAAAAATGAATGATTGGACAAGATGGGTCAATGATCCCTAACTCCTGTGAAATCAAGGGAGTTTGCAGTAAGAGCATCAAAAGTGAGAGTTATGGGCTAAAAGGGTCGACTACAAAGGGATACAAAAGAACTTAGTCTGAAGAAGTTTTAGACACTAAGGGGACTATTTTAATGAACTCAAAGATTGTTTCTTACAACAAAGGCACAATCCTGAGTCTACAAAATACAAGTTGGTTTCCAATCTTGAGGAGATTGGAAAAAGGAAAACAGGTTAGTTCTTTATTTTCTCAGTAATAATACTGGTTAGCTATTATAGAGTACTTTAGAGGTTGTTAGGCACTTTCCACATGTTATCTCATTTGATCTTCACAACAATCCTGGAAGATAGGTACTCTTATTACCCTAAACTTAGAGATGAGAAGACCGAGGATAAGAGATTAAGTTACATATCCAGGCAGACAGCTAGTAATTATTTGAGACAGGTTTTGAACTTAAGGCTTCCTGACTGCAAGTCCAGCCTTCTACCCATTGTACAAGCTCACTGCCTCTATCAGGGACAGTAAAGTATTTCCTGAGAGAGCATTAGTTCTTTAAAAGGAATATGAATAGGGGAAAAAAGAATCTAAAGAGAGAGATGTAAATCCAAACCTAATTCATGAGACTTGGGAGTAGAAGATGATAGAGAAGGAAGAGTAGACTAGGAATCAATGAACCAATGGATTTATAAGATAGAATTCAAGATCTTCCCATGAAGCACAGTGCTTGGCCCTCTATGAAGAAAGAAGATTCCTGTACTCCACATAATGAAGCTTCCAGTTAGTGCCAGGAAGAAGAAAGTACATCTAGTCCTAGCCACAGGAGGAAGAGCTGATTCCTGGTGGTCAGTAGCTCCTTACTGAGGGCCATTAAGGTTTACATAAGTCAGTCTGACATAAAAAATTAGAAGGTATGCATTCTTCCAGAAGCATGTATTGGGGACATTATGAAGGGCCTCCTGAATCATCTCAGACCTGACAACCATTACCCACTTCTGGTGATTTATGTAGAGATTAGCCACATGAATCAGCTGGAAAAGAAATTGTGGGTTAGAAGAAGAAATGTGTACCAAAAAAAAAAAATGAACACTGTGTAATTATAATGGCCATGCTTGGCCCCAAAGGAGAGATGAAAAAAAAGTGCACCTTCTTTGAAGAGGTGAGAAACTGGACATGTGGGGCATTACATACATATACTATTAGATGCTGTTGGTATGTTAGTTAGTTCTGCTGAACTGTTCATTTTAACCTTTCTCTGATTATTTTTTATTGCAAAGCATTACTTACTGTACAGAAATGAGGACATATCTGAGAATGAAAGTGATACCAAATCAGAAAATAATAATAAAATTTTTAAATTAAAACTAAATAAAATTAAAAGATGGTGTCTAAGAATGAGTTTGAACTTATGCTTAAAATATAAAAACGTCAAGTTCCTGACTGGGAACAGAGTGCTCTGAATAAGGACTGATAATGTATTTGCCTAGAGTGTAGCAAATTTAATTCTATTGTCTTTCAATAGCAAAGAAAGATGAAGGAGAAAATTCCCTATAGATATTGAATAAGATACTATAACAAATAGCTACAGTATAGAGGGGAAGTATCAATCCCTAGTCTTAATAGAAGATACAAATTTAAGAGAGAGTAACCAGAAAAAACACTATGAATATATATTTTATATGTATAATATAAGTTATATATAAAATATGAGATAACTAAAAATAAACATTCTCTACTAGAAGGCTTTTTCCCTTGTTTTTTTTCTTTGTTGTTCTTTTTTAAGGAGTGGGAGGTGGTATAGTCAATAGAACAGACAGGAAGAGCTGAATCAGAATCTAGCTTCCAACACTTATTATGTGATCCTGAAAAAATCATTTAACCTTTATTTTCCTCACTCTCCTCATCTGTAAAGTGGGGGTAATAATAGCCCCTAACTTCCACAGTTGTGATGATCAAATGAAGTAATAATTGTAAGGCATTTAGCACCATGTCTGATACAAAGTAAACACTATATAAATGTTGGCTATTATTAATAATAATATTTGTATGACCCTTTTTAAAATTATAAAGCATTCTTCCCACATCTCATTTGAACTTCACTAAAACTCTGTTGTTTTTTTTGATGTTTTAATAAACCCATTTCACTAGTGCTGAACTTGAAGTTCTTAAAGGTGGAGCCATTTCTTTGACATATACTGGACTCAAATCTGACTCTTCCTGACTTCAAGTGTAGCACTGTATCCACTACTATATTCTATTTCACCATTAAAAGTCAAGATGTTAGGGTCTATGCAAAAATACATAGTTTGATTATAAACATAGTTGAGACATGATAGGATAGGACAGGATAGGCAAACAGGTGATTCAGTGGATAGAGTACTAGGACACTAATATAAAAGGGAATTCTTTGTTCTCTCTGAATTTACACTTGTGAAAGGGAACCCTTTATTCCCTTGTCTATTTTGAGTTAACACTTTGGTTATAAATAACTTAAGTACCCCTACTTAGTACCTCACTAGATTGTGAAGACAGGATTAATTCTCCTTTGTCTTCTTTTGAATTGAATCAACAAAAGTTTGAACACTCTACTTAGCATTAGGTGGAGGAGCTCTTAATTCTTTCAACTCAATCAGCCAGGAAATGAGAATTCACACCTCAGTCAGCCAGGAATATGTGAACATTTTGATGAGTATTTACCTCTCCAAAAGCTGAAAAGTGGTTCCCACAAACACTGCCCCCGGGGCAGTGCTGGGCAATTTGTAAGCTGTGATTTGCCTTCATGAAAGGGGGGGGGATAAGAAGCCACTATAAAAGGCCCTGAAGTTCTGGGGCTAAAAAAGTCAACTTCAAGAAGGAAGTCGGCTTCAAGGAGTTGCACTTCATGAAGGAAGTCAGCTTCAAGAAGGTTGGCTCAAGGAAGAAAGTTAGCCTCAGGGGGCACCTTCAGCTCAAGTCATCATCTTGACCTGCCCCTTGGAGGAAACTTGGGTGAGTGGGTAGTTGGCTTTCCCTTCCTATCTTCTGGAGAGAGTTTAATTCCAGTTGAAGGTTAACAAATTCTGGCTGAGTTGAGCACCAGAGTAAGATTTAGTTAGTTAGGGTAATATGTTCTCTACACTTTTGTATTTCTCTGCTTTCACTCTTTCCACCTCTTTTGCAAATAAAAGTTATCAAAGTCATTTTGACTTTGAGCAATAATACTTTGAATTGGCAACCATCATTATTATTTATAATTATCATATATTTTAGTTAAACCATTAAAATTTAATTCTTACACTAGTAAAGAAGGCCTTAGTTTATATCTAAAAATTATGTACTAGCTATGTGATCTTAGAAAGTCATTTAACCTCTGCTTGCTTCAATTTCCTCATATCTAAAATGAGTATAATAATGGTGCCTTCTTCCCAAGGCTGTGGAGATATCAAATGAGATAATATTTGTAAAGCTCTCTGCAAACTTAGAGCACTACATAAATTCTACCTATTATCATTATGGAAAAAATAACTCTCAAAAGGTCTGTCTTATTCCAAAGGAAGAGAATAGTTAAAAAGAGAGTAGAGGAAACAAAGACTGAGAAGATCCATCTAAATTAGAAAGTCTAGGGGGAGAGGAGCTATATGGGAAGCATTTTGGTGGAGATAAAAGTATGCAAAAACAAAAATAGTGCCATTGGTATATAGTAGAGATGATCTGAGGCAAAATAAGAAATAAAAAAGAATATGGTCAAGATTGGTATGATTATATAATGGTAATGGAAGCATTTCAATTATCTACATATCTTCTGGGGTTCTCTTTATGATAAAAGGAAAAATGAGAACAGGTTCTTTAAAATCAAATAAGTGATCATTTAGTTCACCTTTCCAAAGGCAAAAGAGCCTAAAAGGGAAAGTCCTATTGTGGATCTGAGTCTCATTAGCAAATTTAGAGTCTCAATAACAATATTTAATTAACTTATTAACATGATATTCATATATTATGTATATAATATTAATCAATCCATTAATAATGAGTCTCATTAGCAATATTAGAACTGGTGCAAGGACAGAAATAAAGAAAATTCATAATAAAAAAGAGGAAATCTAGGCATGTAAACAAACACCCTCAATTTTTATTTTAAGGTTTGATTTCATGAATGGTTTCAGAGAAAACTCAAAAGACCTATATGACCTGATTCTGAGAAAAGTGAATTAAACCACAAGAAAAAATAAATAACAATCTTATAGAGAAAAACACCCTTGAAAGACTTGAGAACTCCAATCAATGCAATGACAAAACACAATTACCCAGGAACAAAAATGAATACTAGCCCCTTTTTGACAATGTCTATGTATGCAAGATGAAGCATAAGAAATACATTTTTGAATATGGCCAATGAGGGAATTTGTTTTGCTTGGATAGATAGATAGATAGAGAGATAGATAGATAGATAGATAGATAGATAGATTCATAGACAGATTCATAGATAGATTCATAGATACACAGATACATAGATAGATATGGATATGGATATTGTTACATATATAGATATCTATAGAAAGAGATAGGAAGGTGTGTATGTGTAATCAATTCTCATCATCTGTATTAGTTATATGCTGCAAATTTGCAGCAAACACTGAATTGGGGAATAATGAATCATTTCTCCTCTGATCCTGTGACAGAAGTCTGAACTCAAGGAAGAGTGGCAGGCTGAGGTGCTACTAAATCTTCTCTCCTCAATGGGGAAGGGACCCCAGGAGGTCTGGAATCTTAAAGAGCAAGAAGGTTCTGACTGGGAGGCAGTTAGCTCTCTCAGCTTTGAGATAGGAAAGGGGAAGGTCTGACCAAGACTTGATCCTGAAGAAAGTCTCATCTTTCTCTCCTGGTGACTGGACGTTCTCCCCCCACCCCCATCAATTCCCAACTGAAGTGGCCAGCTGGAGAAAACATTAAGCCTCTGACAAGAGTACTTCACAGCTCCTGGTACCCTGGGTCTGAACTGTCCCGGTTGGGCCAAGACAAGGGCTAGCCAAGCCTTACCCTCTCAGGGGGCCCAAGGCTGCCAAGTTCTGGGTTCCCCAACTTGAGTAGGGAGGAAGGGGTAACTAGAATTAGGGACACCTTTCCCTCTTTCCTCACAAATTTTTCCTGCAGCCATTTCCCTGTGTTATCCCCAACTGAATTAGTTTAGAATAAAAGTTGTTGTCTTTCCCAAATTGACTTGAGTATGAATGGGCCATCTTGAGAGGGAGCATAATCTCCCTGAGGAGGAAAGCTCTAGACATTAGTAGTAGAGGAAGACAAGAGCCAGTTTGAGGAAGCAGCCTTCGCTGAGGGAAGGCTGAAGGGGGAAACTACTCACACCCCCTCTCCTCTCTCTTGGACCATTTTAACATCAGCTGTCTCCCCTGGACCCTGCTTTGAGAGAGAAGATATCCATTCTTCCTCTCTCCTTTTGCCATCAACTAATTCCTCTATTACAATTCCCAACATTTACTTCAGCATGTTCCAGAGTGGCCTCACATACAAATGAGACAAATTTCTCTTCTTCTTTTTCTGGATGTACCATATTGTTTATTCATTAACATTGAGTTCATAGTCAACAGCACTATAACACATGCCTGAATGAAACTAACCTGGCACACATATTTTCTCTGTAAGGCACATGATAACCTTCTTGCATTTAGGAACACGAGATAGCACTTCAGCACCACACTTGGGGACAATTTTGCAAAATGAAATCACCGACAAAAAGTATAAAACTGAGAAAATGTGATGTTAAATAGACTAAGAAAAGGATGCTTGTTTATATTATAAGAACTGAAAAAAAGAAGACAGTGATCTTTGTTTGAACTCAGTTGGGACCATGCACATCAGGTGACTCAATATTTTAACTACCCCATGAATGTCTAGGAAAGAGCATCACAAATATTTATTTAGGGGTTAAAAATGAATTTTAGTGAGAAGATCAATTTGCAAATTCAGTATCCATGAATAATGAGGATCAATTGTAGAAATAGATTAATAGACTAACAGAAGGAGAGACAGAGAGAGATTTACAAGCATTTTATGGGAGAGATATACAAAAGGAAATAAATCTTAACTAAAAATGAAATTAATTTTTGGAGTAGATTTTAAAGAATAAGAGGAAGCATGAATCCTATTACTCAAAATTCTAGAGAGGAAGTCAGTGCAAGAGGGATTCTAAACTTTTTCTTTTAAACCCTTACCTACTGTCTTAGAATAGATACTATCATTTTCATGGCAAAAGAGTGGTAAGTTCTAGACACCTGGGTTAAGTGACTTGTCAGGGATCACCCAGCTAGGAAGTGCCTGAAACCAGATTTAAATCCAGGTCCTCCCTACTCCAGGTCTGGTTCTCAATCCACTGAACTATCTAGCTGACCCAGGATTCTTCTTGAGAATGACATCTTTAAGACATGAAGAAAAACAATTTGAATAAGGAGGAAAATGGGCATTTATCTTAAAGATATCAGATGTGAACACAAAGGGAAATCATGCATTTTAAAGCATGTATTGAAGATAGTAGTGACATATTTTAAAGACTTGGTTGACATCCAGAGAAAAGGAACCTAGGAGGGTGAAAGGTCTCAAAATCATGCCACCTGAGAATTGACTGAAAAAACTGGGGACACTTAATTGAGAGAAGACTTGGAAAAGAATAAGACAGCTGTAATTAAGTATGTGAAAGGCTATCCTGTGGAAGTAGGATAGGAATTATTATTCTTTGTCCTGAAGGCAGAAATTTAACCCATTAATCATGCAACATATAGAAATATAGTCTACCTTCCACCTGTATAGTCATGCCCCTTAGTTTTATACAGATCTTATAGAGATAGGAAAGTAAGCATATGTGTGGACTGTGATGTTTTCTATTGTCTTTTTTGGAATAGTAATATGGGTTTTTTTCCTTTTCTACTTCCTTATATGCTTATAACATATCTGGAACTAATCTGTTAGAGTTCATATGTATTGGCTTCACTGTCATTGATGTGGGAAAAGTTCTGTTTCTAGTTATTTTCCATTTTATTTGTTGGTTGCCCTTCTAGTTTCATCCTTAAATATTCTTGTGAAGGTCTGCTCCAGTAGTCATTTTTTCCTCCTTTGTTTCTAAAACATTTTATTAGTAATATCACACATAGAACATTACTGTCCTCCTCTTTCAAATATTTTATTTATTTATTTTTTTAAACCCTTACCTTCTGTCTTGGAGTCAATACTGTGTATTGGCTTCAAGGCAGAAGAGTGGTAAGGGCTAGGCAATGGGGGTCAAGTGACCTGCCCAGGGTCACACAGCTGGGAAGTGTCTGAGGCCAGATTTGAACCTAGGACCTCCCATCTCTAGACCTGGCTCTCAATCCACTGAGCTACCCAGCTGCCCCCTTTTCAAATATTTTAAATGGATTTATATTCAGAAATAAGGGTTCTTAACCATTTTTATGTCATAGATCCTACTGTCATTTGAGGAAGCCTATAGACCTCTTTTGAAATAATCTAGATATCTGCTAAAGTAGATGGTATTCCATCACCACAATTCATTCAGTCATTCCCCAATTGATGGACATCCCCTCACTTCCCATTTTTTTGCCACCACAAAGAGTGAAGCTATGAATATTTTTATACAACCCTTTTTATTATCTCTTTGAGGTACAAACCCAGTAGTGGTATTGCTGGATCAAAGGGCATCCATTCTTAATGTTTTGGGGGCATAATTCCAAATTGCTCTACAGAATGGTTAGATCAGTTCACAATTCCACCAGCAGTGTATGTGTCCCAATTTTACCACATCCCCTCTAAAATTTGTTATTTTCCTTTACTGTCATGTTGGCCAATCTGCTAGGGTGAGGTAGTATCTCAGAGTTGTTTTGATGAACGTTTCTCTAATAAGGAGGGATTTTGAACACTTTTCTTGTGATTATTGATAGTTTTGATCTCTTCATCTGAAAACTGCCTAATCATATCCTTAGACAATTTGTCAAATGGGGAATGGCTTTATTTCTTGTATATATTACTTAGTTTCTTACATATTTTGGAAATTAAACCTTTTTCAGAGATTTTCCCCAAGTTTGTTGCTTCCCTTATAATTTTGGTTGCATTGGTTTTATTTGTACAAAACCTTTTAAATTTAATATAATAAAATTATTCATTTTATATTTTATAATGTTCTCTATCTCTTGCTTGATCTTAAATTCCTTCCTTTCCCAGAGATCTGACAGGTATATTATTCTATGTTCACCTAATTTATTTATGATTTCGCTCTTTATATTTAAGCCATTTATCCGTTTTGAATTTATTTTGGTATAGGGCATAAGATGTTGATCTAAACCTAATCTGTCCCATACTGTTTTCTAATTTTCCCAGCAGTTTTTGTCAGTGAGTTCTTGTTCCAAAAGTTAGGATCTTTGGGTTTATCAAACACTAGCTTCTTCCTGGCATATAGTAGGTGCTTAATAAATGTTTATTGTTTATTAACTGATTGTTCTGTTGTCTGAGTAAAACTAAGAGTAGTAAGTAGATATTGGAGAGAAGTAACTTTGGGACTGATAAAATGAAACTTCCTTGTGTTAGGAACTTACCCAAAATAGAATCAGCTATGTTCCTGTTTTCCCATTAATGAATTCTTTCCAGAACCTTCATTTTAAAGAAGAGCTTTGAACAGCAGTATCCACCATTCACTAAACTTCATTCACCACCATTTCTTCTCCCTTATATATGCATATCAACCCCACTACAGCTCTTTTCATTTCCCTTTTATGTGCTATCTTCCTCACTTTCTTTAGAGCATACACTCCTTGAGGGTAGGGGGTGCTTTTTTTTGCTTGTAAGTGTATCCCCAGTGCCTATCATAGGACCTAGCGCATTGTAAACACTTTAAATGCCTGTTTAAATTAAGTAGTAGTTACTTCATCATTACTAGAAGTCTTTAAACTTTGAATGAAGGTACATTTCAATAGATGTTGCAAAAGATTATTTTTGCTCAGTTGTGAATAAAATTAAATGTCTTCTAACATCTTCAACTATTCTTTGAGAGAATATGCATGTTTATATATACATGTATTATATGTGTGTATTTGACATGTGAACATTGGTGTGTAATATAGTCATAAATTTATATTATTTAAACACAAGTGAATGATATATATGATATATATGTATATATATATATATGAAATAACCTTGACTTTTGCATCCAGAAAGCTGGATGTTAGGTTAGACTTTGCCACTAAATGAGCTGTGTGACTCAGTGACAATTTTTCTCTCAGTACAATTTTATTAGATTTTATAGATTACTTCCAGTTGTAAAATCGTAAGTCAAATAATGCTGCCAATGAAACACATTTGTTCATATTATTTCCTTCATATCTTCCTTTGCTGATGGCCTGAAATACTTTTTGTCTTTTCTACTTGCCTAGATTTTAGTCATCCTTCAAGGCCTGGACACTGTCTATGGACTCTTTCTTGAATAATCCATCTCACAATAACCTCCCCTTCCCCTGAATGTGAAATACTTGCTAAACCACTTAGTTGGTTCTAATGTACACACTTCCCTAATTAGTTAATTATCTTTCATGTTTATTTAACCCTTTTTCAGCTTTCCATACCCTGTAATTTTAAGTTACACTGGAATTTTTTTTTAAGGACAAGACTCAGATATTGTACTTTCTTCCAGCCTTACAGAGTATTTATTATATATCAAATCATGTGGCTTAGAAGACAGAGTAATAGGCATGGAGTCAGGATATCACTAACTCCTGGCACTGTCTATTACTAATTGTCATGTCACCGCGCTGATACTCAGTTTCCTCACCAGTAAAATGGAGATGTAGGAGCTATTCATATGCATTCTATTTATTATTCTATTAACCAGCTTGATTTTGGCATTTAATTATTTTTACAATATAGATTGCATGTACAGAAGCTGGTAAGTAAATAGCTATGGAAACAATACATATTTCTCCAGGGAAAAACATGTATCTAGCAACATAAAAGTACTGAATGCCATCTTCATTAAAGAAATCTTCCTTAATGAAGATCAGCAGTGAGAATTTTAGGCAAAGGAAATCTGAAAACCTATACTATTAAGGAAAAGTAAAGATTATTGCCAATGGCAGCTAGGTGTTATAGTAGATATAGTGCTGAACCTTGAGTCAGGAAGACCTGAGTTCCAAAACAGCCTCAGATTTACTATCTCTGTCACCCTGGCTTAGTTACTTAGCATCCTGTGCCTCAGTTTCCTCAAAGATAAAATAGGGATTATAATATCATCTACCTCATATAATGGTGATAAGGATCAAATGAGATATTATTTGTAGAGTTTAGCAAATTGTCTGACCCATAGTAGATGTTGAACTTAATACATTTTTGTTTCCTTCCTTCTTTGAGAGTTTAAATTCATTAGATCAGGGAAATCTCACTAAAATAATTAGAATGTATATAGTAGCTGCTATGAACCATATTGTAGTTACCTACTAAATACTTATTCCTTTTCCTCTTCACCAATGATTAGGTAATTGAAGTATTGGAAAGAGGAAGATTATGAAGATTCTCTTAATCTGCCTAGAAAACCCAAAGCATTTGTTTAAACCCCTTGAAGTTGTGGCTTCCAGAGAATGACATTTAATATGCACTTGCACAATTGTACCTGACTGATCCTTGAGATAGTTAGCCAATGGAAAGTAGGTGGGATGAATGGTCGTTAAAAGAAGGTAAGGTCATATTTCAGCATCAAGTAACTAGAAGCATTGCTCTTCTGTCCAGTAGTTAATTGTTCAGCAAGATTGCTCATTATTTAGGGTTTTTTTAATAATTTAAAATAAAAATATTGGATGGTGACTAGCCAAGCTGAAAACAATTATCTTTCATTGTCACTGGAGGATGGAATGGTCCAAGAGAAGGGAACAGTCTTTCACAGAAAGCCATAGTGGTACTCATTTTCTTCCACAATCCCTGAGAATCTGTCCCTGACTTGAAGTGCCTGACCTACTTCATGGGAGGATGCTGAAAAGAGAGACAGCATGTGTTTATCCATGTGACGAGGAGTCTCATCAATTCCTGAGGAACCAGTCAATAAATATTTTGTCTCTCTCTGAATCTTCCTGTGGTCAGTGTTGGCCATAACCCATTCCACCAAGTCTGGAGATTGTGAATGGAGGAGACCTGTCTGGCCATGTCCTCCCCTTGAGACTGCATAAACCCTTCCACAGTTTGGCAGCAACTACTGGCTTACTTGAGGGAATGCAAAATGTGGTCTCTACAGAAAACTTGTGACCCCAGGCCTAAATCCTAATCTTGTGCTTGTGGGGAAGGTGTCATTCCCAATGACTTCAATGGCCATCACCTTGCTAAACCACATAGTTTTAAGAGGTCATCTTAATGGGAAGATGAAGCAGCCATTATGCCAGATTTTTGTAAACAAGTTGTTCAATCATGGTTCTTCATTTCATGTTTACTTCTTTACAAAAAAAAATGTAATAACTAGAGTCCATCAAGCAACCCTGAACGTTGACAAGTGTTTCTAATATAGTAAGGAGCCACGAACCCAATCTGTTGGTGATTGTCCCAGATGTTGCCTTTGCCTTGCACACTGAATCCAAGTGTGATTTATCTACATTGAATATATGATTACAAGAGGCCCAAGACGATGGGAGGTTAGTGTCAAAATTGTCTGATATGTTTGATTTAATGCTACAGGAAACAATGGGGCTTTGCTACAGATAATCTAGCTTGTTGCCATTTTGATTTCTAGAATGCACCCTTCTTTCCTCTTCATCCGACTATTGGGCAGGCAGACCAAGAAAGGCTCTCAGGCTTAGAGATTGAAAGAACCCAAAGAAATGAACTTGGAAATTTCAGCATCCTCTATATTCTTGGGTTCTATAATTTACCAAGGGATCTGTATACAAAGTTTCATAAATCTTAAATGCCATTTTGCATATTTTGACATGGAAAACCCACTTCATCTAAACTTTTAAAACCAGAGGTTCTTAACCATGTTTGGGTCCTGGACCCTCTGTGGGAGTTTTGTGAAGGCTTGAAGGGACACCTTCCAAGAATTGTGTTTTTAAATAAATACAAAAAAACACAAAGGTATAAAAAGACTGCGATTATATTGAAATGGTTATCAAAATAGTTTTTAAAAAACAAGTTTACTTACTTTATGTTACTTTAAAACAAGTTTACTCCAAGGTTAGGAACCCCTGCTCTAAACATTCAGGGGGGCCCTAGCTTATCTAAAGACCAACTGCCCATCTCAATATCTAAAAGTACTTTATACCTATTTAGAACACACTATATCTTCAAAGTATGTTGGCGTATATTTGATCCTCATGACAACTCTATCATCAATAAAGCTGGTATCATTATCCTCACTTGACATATGAGAAAACTAAGAAACAGTTAAATATCATGTAATTAGGAGTAGAGTTAGGGTTCCATTTTAGATAAGAAGCTAATCCATTTTCTCTAAGTTCTCCTTCTACTATGGTGTGTCTCCTGTCCATATGAGTTACATGTTCAAAGAAGGGGAGAACAAGGATGTACATAGTCCATCCCAGTGATCTCCCTTTGCTCTCTCCATAGATATAGGGCAAGGAGTCAGAAATACCCGAGTTCAAATCTGGCTTTAGACACTTTCTAGTTGTGTAAAACTGGGTAAGTTACTTAACTCTGTTTCCCTCAGTTTCCACATCTGTAAAATGAGCTGGCAGAGGAAATGGTCATCTATTCCAGTATCTTTGCCAAAAAAACCCTAAATGGGATTATGAAGCGTTATGCGCAACTGAACAAAAATAACAATAAAATGACCCAACTACAATCTGTACTGACTTATTAATTTTGAAATTAATCAAAGGCAAGGGCAGGGGAGACATTTTCTTAATGATAAACAGTCATCTCTGGAAATGACAGAACATTGTACAAATCAAACCCAGATCTTGCCTGTCGGCATCTTCCAGTCACAAGCTTAGTCACCCAATTAATATCTATGAGCCTTTAATATATCATCAGGAACTCTTGCCCTGCCTGTGACACAGTAAAAAAGAACATTGGATTTTGAGTCAGAAAAACCTTAGTTCAAGTCCTGATCCTTTGACATTTACAGACTATGATGTGACCTTGGGTAAATCACTTGCCTCAATTTCTTCATCAATAGAATGAGTATAATATATGTGCACCACTGATCCTCAATGACCGTTCATTCAGTAACAAACATGAATTACGGGCTTAGCCTACAGAAGGCACCATACTGAATTCTAAGTATATAAAGATGTTTTTAAATGAGCATTTGCCCTTAAAGAGTTTCTATATTGATGGGCAAAAGCAAAAGGGAATTATATAAATATGAATTATGATGAGCCTGAAGTATATAAAATTACATAAATCATTTCTAATTATATAAATAAATTATATAGTAGAAAGAACTCTTGTCATGGCATCTGCAAATCTAGGAGCATGTCCCAGGCCTTGCACTTTCTCCTAATGTTACTCTTGGAGAACTCATTTTACTTGTCTGTTTCCTCACCTGTTTTCTAGGTGAGGAAAACTAATATATAAGAAACTAATGTTTTCCTCAAAGAGAATAGTTATATTGAATAAAATGTTGGACTTGGGTTTAAATTTCTCCTCTGATACCTGTTAACTATGTGATCAGTTGCAAGGTATTTAAAAACACTAGGGCTCTGACAACTTTCTAAGACCACAAATTAGAAATGCTGCTCTTTTTATTATATGGGCATGGTCTGGTATGTGCTCAATATTCCTCCAAGATGGTTGCAATGTAGGCCAATTAAAAGAGTTCCCAGACTAATGAAATCACAGGACACATCCTTGACCTATCAGAGCATCTCCCTCATGGAGTAGTTGTGAGATACGACATCGTGTAACTAGCATCTAGGCAGACATTGTGATCTGTGAGCAAATTGATATTTATAGAGCCCAGGTCTTACTAGACCACTTCCTTCCTCAAAATACTTCAGTGCTCTCTATTGTGTTCATAATCAAATATAAACTGCTCTACCTGGGCTTGAAATCCTTTCATGATCTGGCTTCTAGCTCAGCTTTCCAAGAAGATGACACATTACCCAACCACCTCACATCCCCTCCAAGTACTCTACATTTCAACCAAAGTGGTTTACTTGACATTGCCTGAATACGATACTCTTATTTCCTTCCTTTCTTTCTTTGCGAAGGCTGTCCCTCTAGCCTGGAATGCTATCCCTCTTCACCGCTGCCTTTTGAAACATCTAGCTCTCTCCTTTGGGGGCCTTTGCTGATTCTCTCAATTGTTCATCAGTCCACCTTCTCACTCCAGAAGTTATTTAGTACTTCTCTCCTTTTAATTTTCTATAGCTGTGGATGAGTTACTTCCCTTCTGTGGAATGTAAGCACCTTGAGGAGAAAAACTATCTCATTTTTGTCTTTATAAACTCCAATGTTTGGCATATAGTGAGTGCTTTTAAAAATGACTACTCAGTGAAATTGAATTGAATGTGAGCTATTGTTATTCTTTGGCCCCAGCAGTTCTGTGGTCACTTTTTTTTTCCAAGAGCAAGGATTTGTTTTACAAAGTACAGTGCCAGAATATCCCCGCCAGGTTACTCACATGCCCACCCTGTCTCTCTCTCTCTCTCTCTCTCTCTCTCTCTCTCTCTCTCTCTCTCTCTCTCTCTCTCTCTCTCTCTCTCTCTCTCTCTCTCTCCCTTCCTTTGTCTCTGTCTCTGTCTCTCTGACTTAGGGAACATTTTCAAACAAAAGGCTGACTAAGCTTAGACACTCAGCCAATATACGTGGAGAAATTTAAAACTCATTTAACTTTGGACCTCTATAACTGGGAATGTGAGCCAGCTGATGGCTGCAAACATCTTCAAAATGCTGTCTCCTCTTCAAAAGCACATTCTTGGGGGGAACAGAAAGACCAAATCATTAATATAATTTGTACAAGCACTCAGCAGCAACTCTGCGGCGGTAGCCAATGGAGTTAGAATATCAGCCCTAATGGTGTATCTTGAAAGATGGTGGTTGTAGTGAAGCCTAAAAAGGTCATTATCTTTTCATATGCTGGTTACAATTGGCTCCTGCTGTATGCAATAATAATTCTCATCTATATAAGACTTCCTTATTTGTCCAGGGACCTTCACCATTCAGAGAATTCAGTGGTAGGGACATCACTATCTCCATTTTACAGATGAAAAGCTAAGCTTCAGGGAAGTGATTTTCTAACTAATAAATGTCAGAACTGAGATTGGATTTGAAATCTCTTGATTTCAAATCCACTAGCCCCTGTTGCTTTCTCCCTACAATTGAGAGCTTCAGTTTTCTGTGGTACAAAGATTTCTCAATCATGTTGTATTTGCTCAGACTGGATGTGGTGTGGAAATGTCAGGTGATAGTTCTTCCTAGCAATAATAAAGTTAGCTAGCATTTATAAAGAGCTTTAAGATTTATGAAGGACTTTACATATAATATTGCATGTATTTTCCTCATAACAGTCCTCTGTGAGCTATTTTTATTCTGATTTTATAGATGGAGAAACTGGGGTTAAAGAGGATTAGACCAGGATCACATTAGAAAATGTCGAGGTGGAATCAGAATTGAAGTCTCCCTTAAATCAGCTCCAACAATCTGGCTAACAAATGACCAACCCCAAATTTAGAAAGGGGTTAGTAGTCTCATCTCTCTGCCCAGCATTACCAGAATGCCATTATTTAGTTAAATGGCATTTGAAAGAAGTATGATAATTAGTAAGCAAAATGAGCTACTTTTGTGATCTTAGAATCTACTTTTCTGGGCCTCAGAGAAGGTCTCAGATTTATTAAGTTAAAAATTATTATTATTATTAGTTAAAGTTAAGTTAAAGTTAAAAATGTTAAAGTTAAAATTGACTATTAAGTTAAAATTATTAAGTTAAAATGACTTGCATCTTGTTAGTGGAAGAAATCTCCAGACCCTTAGATACTTGGCATCAAAGAAAGTGATGATGATGACGATGATGATGATGATGATAATGATGATAACTGACATTTCTATAGCACCTTAAGGTTTGTGAAGCATTTTACATATATTAACTTACTTGATCCTCATAAGACTTTTGTGAGGTATGTGCTATTATAATCCCTATTTAAAAAAATACAAGATTTGGATTCAGGTCTTTCTGGCTTCAATTCTGGCATTCTATACACCATAATAGAATTCATGATCATTGAACTATAAAGGCAAAAGAAAACGCCTCAAGAACAATTAATATCAGTAGAGCTACTAAGAGTATATTAATCAGTCTTTGCTGAATTCTTTTCCCTGGGCTCAGATTAAATAGACTCCAGGATACTGAAAGACCTCGCATATATGATTATTAAGCTGTCATCAGTGATCTTGGAAAGATCATGGAGAATGGGAAAGATTGGGCAAATATTTGTCTTGATCATCTGAAAAGGAAAGAGAATGGAATCTGCAAAAGAGAAACCAGTGAACCTGACCACAATTCCTGGCTAAATTCTAAAATTTTGTCTCCCAACTGATTAGTCATTAAAAAAAAAACAACAACTTTAAGGTGTCTGCCTGACTTGCTTACTCCACAACATTTTAAAAGGAATAATGGAAAATAAGGTGTTATGAGAGAAAGGATCATGGATTCAGAGTCAATGATCCTATGTTTGAATTATGACCTTACCACTAAATATTGCATGAATTTATTAGGCAAGTGATTTAACTTTTCTTGACCTTATTTCCCTCCTCTATAAAGTGAGGGGATTGGACTAGTTCACCTCTATAGTAAGGGTAACATCAACTTTGAAGACTGTGCAACTCTGCCTTACTTAAATCCAATTCACATGGTAGTACCTTTATGTCAGTTGTCCTCTTTAAAAACCAAGGATGAACAACAATGACAGCTATTATTACTACTACTGCTGTTGCTTTTGCTCCTGCTATTACTATTGATACTACTACCAATCTTGTTGGAATCCATGACAATAAGACTGAAAAATTCTTACATTGTTACAAATATAGACTACTTTGTCATTTAATTCTATTCATCATTTTCTCAATCCTGATAGAATTTGACACCAATAATTGTTTTCAAATGTCTTTCTTTTTTAGGCTTTCATGACACTATTTCCACATGGTTTTTCTCCCACTAAACTTAGGTCAAACTCCAAGTTCAGCCTTCTGCTCAGGTCATATAACTAATAAGTATCAAAGCTGGGATGTGAAGCCAGACTTCCACACTTCTTTTCCAATCCCCTTTCCACCACATTATTCTACCTTATATAAATAAGAACCAAATAGAGATCAAGGTGGTCATGTAAATCCCTAGACATAAGAATGAGGTAACCTGGACTCCACATTTCCTGGATCCTTCTTATAGATTCTTAAGATGTGTCAGACAAACAGTAGTCTCCTTTTGAAGAGGGAAAGGAGAATATAGATATTATGTTTGGTCTTCAGGATAGAGGAGGGCTAATCTATGTAAGAACATTTGAGAACCATTCCTCTTATCAAAGTCTGGAGCTACAGCCCTTTTTAGCTCAAAATCCACACCTAGAAACTGTTGGGAAGCCAGAGTCCTTTGTGAGCACAGATCTAACATTCCATATGGGCTAAACCCTACAAATTGACAGGTGGCTTTCCTACATTCAATGGCTTCTGGGTGATCCTTGGGTTTGGGGCAAGGCTTATTCTAGCCATTAGATTTAGAGGTTAACAAGGCATAAAAACTGGATTTGCCATTACTCGGTGAAGGCCATCATTTTCAGGCTTGGCTCCCATAAGTGGGTCGGAGGAGCAGACCATGAAGGGCAATTAATTGATAATGACTTCTTTGTAGGCCAACATCATCCATCTTTTAATTTCCTCTCCCCTTACCTAATTCCCTTTATGTAATTCAATTCAGCAACCATTTAAGTGCCCACTATGAGAATGAAATTATAATACACATTGAGGAAAGAGAAATTATAATACACATTGAGGAAAGAGAAATTATAATAGACATTGAGGAAAGAGTGAGAGAGAGTTGGAATTTGGATGGCCTAGGAAAGGATTTCCAGCAAACACAATTCTGACCACTCAGTTACTGCCTCTATCTTTCTTCTTGCCCCACCCCACAACACACATGCACACACACAAACATACATCCTTCAGAGTACAATACCTACAAAATAATTTGTGTGAGGTAATGGGAAGAAGATCGGACTTGAGACCTGGATTTCTGTCCTTACCCTGAGATTAACTACATGTATGAGCTTGAACTATTTACTTCCACCCAATCCAAGTCAATGAACATTTATTCTTAAGTGCCTTGTATGTTCTAGGTAGAGTGTAAGTAAGAGAGAGGAAAGGAAGAGAGGCAGAGACAGACAGACAGACAGACAGAGACAGAAAGACAGACAGAGACAGACAAAGACAGAGGAAGGGAAAAACAGCCCCAGTTTCTAAAGAGCTTACATTCTAATTCACTGTTCTAAACCTAAGTTAAAATGAGAAGAATTCACTCTCTACTACCTATATCATCAAGTTGTCATAAAGACCAAATGATATAACTATGAACCATTTTTATAAAGCACTTTTGCCTAACTTATTCTATTTGATCCTCTCAACAATATTTAAGGGCAGGGATACTAGATGGCTCAAAGAATACTACCTTATGCCTGGAGTCATAAAGACCTGTGTTCAAATCTAGCCTTAGACATTTACTAGCTTTATGACCCCAGGCAAGTTATTTTACTTCTGTTTGCCTTAATTCACCAGAGAAGGAAATGGAAAGCCACTCCAGTATCTTTGCCAAGAAAATCCCATTGACAATATGGTGCAAGGGGTCATGAAGTGTTTAAATGACTGAACTACTGAACAACACCACCATGATCCTCATGTTCCAGATGAAGAAACTGAGACTAAGAAAGGTGCAGTCCCTTGCACAAAGTCACCCAGAGAGTAGACAAACTGAAATGCAGGTTTTTCAAATCGAGATCCAACACTAACCAATGCCCTCTAGCTGCCATCTTGTAAAGTTCTTTGTAAAGATTGTAATGTAAAGAACTTTAAGAACTATAAGTCACTATGTAAGTTATTATTTTTTGTTGTCTAAACACAACAGAAGTGAATTCTATGGCTCCTAGTACTCTGAACCAAGCTGTCAAGAATTGATAATGAAAATTTCAGTGTTGGGCATTTATCTCAGAAATTGGCAAGTGCTACAAATCAAGGATTGATTGATAGCTTTGTTAATTGCCTAGGTTTCATGAAGTGATAGAGAAAAAATTAATAATGCAGATTAAACTTAAAGGTATGTCACAGGTACATCTTTAAAGAGATTTTTGTTAAACAGATAAACTGTAAAACAGTAAACCCTTACTTCAGCCCAAAGTATGGGCAGTAAGGGAGTGTCCTGATTGACCACTATCACTACCTTCCACTAGTTTGGAAAAGAAGATGAAAACCCTCTAACCTGATATGCTCACAAGTAGCAGAGGACGTGAGGACTGTATGAAAAAGTAGAGGAAGAATCTAAACTACCCAGTGCCTGGCAAACTGGCATCTCACTTCAGTCTCATCCACATCCAGTCTGTTCATAGTACAACCTCAGGTAAGTCATCTCACTTTTCTTTACTTCATCTCCCTCATCTGTAAAGGGAGACAGCTGCACTGGCCCATCTCTAAGGTCTCTGCAAGTTCTTAATCCTATAATTCTATGATCTGAAGACCTGATATTAAATATTCCATCAGACTTTCTCATCAACACTTGTGGCTTGTGAAGGGAAAAAACCCAATGACCTAGGAAAGAGTCCTATGGTCTGTTTCCTTTGTTTAATGATTTAAAAAATAAAGGGAAAGGGCAGCTAAGTAATGTAGTGGATAGAGAGCCAGACTTGAATATGAGAGATCACAGGTACAAATTTGGCCTCAGACACTTCCTAGCTATGTGATTCTGGGCAATTGAATTAATCCCAATTGCCCAGCCCTTACCAGGTTGTTCTTTTTGGCTTAGAACCAATACTTAATATCAGTTCTGAAACGGAAGGTAAGGGTTTAAAAATGGTGGTAGGGGAGGAATACTTTCATATTCTTTTTTTCTGCCACAGGATCACAGAAATAAGAAAGAGGAGGCATTAGTATGGGAGCATATGTCTCATTCTAAACCAATCACAAAGACTCATACATAGAAAACAAAAAAGATATACTTTATCCACATTAATAACCTGGAAGCATCCTTAAGAAGAATTTTCATTTTCCAACAATCCCAGTTGGATGATCCTAAACAAATCACTTGGGTCTCAGTGCTCCAGGCAACTCTCTCTTAAAACCATAAATTATGGAGGAGTTGGGGAGAATTTCCACAGTGGTTATAGCTTTGCAGACAGAGATAAAAAGTAATTGAAAAAAATTTCAAGACACCTAATAGGTTCAGGATATAATAACAAAAAAAAATAATCCCTGTCCTCAAGGAGATTATATTCTATTGGAGGCCATAGATTACACAGGGAGAAATATATATATATATATACATTGGGAGCAAAAGGAGACTTGAGACACTGGTCCAATCCACTGCAGTTTAAAACTCTAGAGCTCAAGAGATCCACCAGTCTCAACCTCCCTGGCAGCTAGGATTATAGCATATATTATACATCTGGCCTATTTTTCCCCACTATATCATGCTATATCTCCCATTATATCTCAAAGTAAATACACAGCATTTTTTACAGCAAGGGGGATAGTAGAAGTTGAAAGGAGGGAAAGAAGCAGGAAAGATATACTATTCTCTTATGGGATGGAAAATATATTGGATATTGATAGTCAAAAGATTTAACTTTGAATCCCTATTCTAGTATATGACCTTGGACACAGCATCAAATATCTCTCAAGAGCAGATTTTTCATCTGTGAAATAATGGGATTGGGACAAATGTTCATTAAGGTGCTTTCTGACTCTAAAGCCTATGATTTCTCTCAATTAATGATTTCATATCGATCTCTATGAATTCTTCCCAGTTCTTTTCTGCCTGTCTAATCCTGCCCATCCTTCTAGGCCCAAGTTTTATTCATACTTTTTTCATGAAGTCTTTCTTAACTACCCTGGTCACTTATTGTCCCTCTCATCATAGAACCTCTGAAACATTCTGTAAATCACTCAACATTTAATCACATACCAATTTATACCCTTAATCAATTTCTCCAATTAGACTGAAAACTATTTAAGAGTAGAGAGCTTTCTTGGAACCATGACTAACATAGTTCTATAGATATAATACATAATCAACAAATGTTAGTTGGATGGATAAATCATAATATTCAGTAGGGGTAGGGACTATGTTACTTGTGCCTTTATATCTCCATTATATAGGAAAAGACCTTAGACACAACTGATGCTTAATAAAATGTGTTTTACATGAAATGTTTTGTGATATTAGTGTTATATATCTCCCCTGACTTAGATGCCATTTGGGTTATGAGATTTGTTGGTTCTTATAGAGAAGCAGATTAAGAACAGCTAACGTTCTTAAGAGGTTTGACCTAATAAATAAGCATGAAGACAAAAGATTCACTTATTATGGCAGAATAGTAGAAAGAACCCACAGATGTACATAGAGCATAAGCCCACACTTCTTGGTAAAGCATTTCCATGGTTCCTTCTCTTAAAGGAAGCTCTAGATTTTGAGTTACAGGATCTGTTGCAGAATTCTAGCTTAAACTTCTTGATAGTCTTCTTAGCTATGAAATAAGGGAAGTTGCATGAGACAATATCTATTGTCCTTTCTATCTCTAAATCCAATGATGTTTAATCTAATTGGAACCTTGTATGTTTTAGAATAGAAAAGAACCTTCAAGTTCATCTAGTCCAAGACCCTCATGCAAACAAGGAAGTTGAAATCCAGAGAGGCTGAGTGTCTGAAGTCTCATGGATGTTAAATCATCAGATAAGGTAATATATAGAAAGCACTTGGCAAAATTTAAATACTATATAAATGCCAGCTATTATTATTAACAAAGAGAGTGGTGTTTCATATACCAGTACTCTGATTTATGTCCACTGACCTTTCTGAATGTACCTTGCAATGTAGATTTTTGTTAAATATTTATTATGCTCATTGATTATCAAAGATGGAAAGGGCCTTAGAGATCAGCTATTCCAATTCTCTTATTTTACAGATAACAAAACTGAGGCCCAACAATATTGAGTGACTTTTCAAAAGCAACAAAGCCAGTAAGTGACAAAGCTTAGGATAAGAAATGCAAGTCTTGTGCTTTTTTAACTACACCTAACTGGTTTTTCACAAGTTATCAGATCAGAAGCCAGATTAATCTTCCTAAGACCTTCCTACTGGTCTTTCTCATAGAACTACCCCCTAGAAAATCACTACCATGAAATATCAGTCAATGGCAAACCTTGGCAATAGGCCAAATTTTAAAATCCCCAGAACTATTGCTCTGACTCCTATCAAAAATGATGCTTCCTTTCAAGCAGACCTTTGAATTTCAAATCTTCTCAGAAATTCTAAAGGGATTTAATACAAAGGTAGGATCCCTGGCCTTCTGGGAAGTCCTACTGGCTTTCAGAAAGACTAGACTACATTAAAGGCCATAATTGGGCTACATGGACAGCATCAGAATCAGTAACTCTGAAAGGTTGCCCTGGTGTGCATTTGATTAGGGGAAGATGGGGAAGAGGGCAGAAGAATCCTAAAGTCAAGCCTTGGTTACGTCACATATAGGGAAGGAAGGAAGGAAGGAAGGAAGGAAGGAAGGAAGGAAGGAAGGAAGGAAGGAAGGAAGGAAGGAAGGAAGGAAGGAAGGAAGGAAGGAAGGAAGGAAGGAAGGAAGGAAGGAAGGAAGGAAGGAAGGAAAGAATGGAGGAATGGAGGAAGGAAGGAATGGAGGAATGGAGGAAGGGAGGAAGAAAAGGGAAGGAAACACATTTATGGGGTGCCTTCTATGTGCTAGGCACTGTGCTAAGTGCTTTACAAATATTATTTCAATTGATCCTCACAATGACCCTGATAATTAGGAGCTATTATTATCAGCTCCCTTTATACACATAAGGAAACTCAGACAAACACAGATTAAGAGACTTCCCCAGGGTCACATAACCAATAAATGTCTTAGAACAGATTTTAACTTAGTTCTTCCTGACTCTAAACACAGTAATAGTTCCACTGAGCCACCTAACATCTATCAAAAAAAATTCAGCACTCTTGGAATATTATGTCTAAGCTCTCTCCCACACATGGCTCCAACCTTCTGCAGAAGTACTTCTTCAACACCTCAAACAGTCAATCACTCAATAATATTTATTAATCATGTGCCAAGTATTGTGCTAATTTCTGGGAGTACAAAGAAAGACAAAAAGTTGTCCCTGCTCTCAAGGAGCTAAATCAAATCAGGGAGTCTTCATGAAAACAACTATGTACTAACCATTTAGCATTCAGGTTAAAGTGATTCCTGTAAAGCCATTATCCATTAAAGGGCATGAGACTTTGTCAGAGAACAGTAGTATGTAAGAAGGGAGAATGGGGGAAAGTTCAGAAGTAAAATCAAGGTATTTTTTAGCTGTTCTCTGGCTATTCAGGTTTGGATTAGATGCTAAGCTTTATATCTGTGGGCCAAAGCTTTTAAGAATTAGAGCTCAGAGAGCAGAATCCTCTGGGGGCTGTTTCACTAACATCTTTCATAGATTTTTCAACCTCTCGTTCAACTCCATTATTCATTTTAGTCAAGCATTCTACATCGGCATGGATGAAAGTAGGAAGAGTGGAAGAAGGAAAAGATTTTGTCTCTCCCTTGAGTCCATAGGGATGAAAGATAATATACCTACTCTCAGCTTGCCAAGGAACAAAGAGAAGAAGGATTGGTTGAGAGGAAGAGGGATTCTCTTGTGAAAGGGAAATGGCAAGAAGAAACATAGGGGTAGGAAAATGGGACAACTTAGACTTATGATTTTTGCCTTTCCAGTTCTCCATACATACCCTCACAATAGTCATGAAACTTATATTATCCATGTCACTCTGCTCACACCTAATAAATTTCAGCTTCTTTCTATGACCTCTAGGATTCATTTTCCCTCTGCTTGTATGTGTCCACGATTATATACACATTGTCTTTCATTAGAGCGTAAGCTCCTTGAAGGAAGGGGCTGCTTTTTTCTAGTTCTTTGTATATTTAGCATTTGCCACCCATGTTAAATACACTTAATATATATGCTAGTTGATTAATTGATGAACCTTCAAAAAGTGAAACTATAAGTATATTCAATTCTAAATTCCCAAATCAAAACTATTCTGAAATCCCTAATTCCATCATTCAATCAACCAGCATTTATTAAGGGCCTACAATGTGCCAGGCACTATGATTGCTAGGGATATAGGGAAAGACAAAAGACAATCCCTTCCCTCAAAGAGCTTACAGTCTAATGGGAGAAACAACACACACACTCCTATGCACAAACAAAACATACCAATAGAAAGAAGGCTTTAGAATTGAAGGCGATTATAAAAAGGCTTCTTTGGAAACTAGGATTTTAGCTGAGACTTGTGCAAATGAGAATAGGTTTTATCATCTTAATAAAAGAGTACTCTTTCTCCCTTCCTTCCTTCCTTCCTTCCTTCCTTCCTTTTTTCTTTCCTTCCTTCCTTCCTTCCTTCTTTCCTTCCTTTTTTCCCTTCCATCCTTTCTTCTTTTATTTCTTTCTTCCTTTCTTTCAAAAAAAGGGGGGATCTCCTTTCCAGGTGCTATTTCCTAGAGACATTGTCCCCAGAGTCCCAGAATCTTGTCTCTGTATGGTATCTAGTGTATGACTATGTGTAGGGCCAATAAGAGCATTGTCTACTTTGTCCTGATTAAAGGTTTGTTCTTTCTAACTACTTTAGGGGTTCTATGTTTTTCAAGGTTGCTACTATGTATCTTCCTTCCTTCTTTCCTTTCTTCCTTCCTTCCCTCCTTTCTTTCTAAAAAAAAGAGTAGGAAAAAGTTTTCCAACTTAAGAGAATTAATTCCATTTTATTTTAGGCCTCCACTTTATGATTGGGCTGTTTTGAGTATATCATTGTCTGATAAGCTTTTCAATAAGATAACTACTTGAGTGCTATTCACAGTGTGGATGTGTGTGTGTATATACTTAAACAGTTGATAAGCATATGTAGACCTTCTATTAAGATAAAAGAGTTAAATTATAAAAGAGTTAAATAAAAGAGATAAAATTGTTAGCATATCTAACAAAGAGTAAATCAGGGATATGAATACATAGAACTTTCCCACTTGAAGAAAGCCAGATTAAGTCATGAAGTAGAGATGAGGAGGGAAAGAATTCCAGGCAGAGGTGACAAAGAAAATACCTGGAAGCAAGCGATGGAGAGCCTTTGTAAGGAGCAGCAGGGAGGTCAATGTCACTGAATAACAAAGTATAGGGAGGTATATGGTGGAAAATATAGATGGACGAGACTGGGGAAAGATTTGATGAAGGCAGACCCACCAGCACACAATTGCAATAGGTGAGGCATGAGGTGATGATAGCCTGAACCAGGGTAATAGCAATCAAAAAAGAGAAGGGAATATATACAAAAGGTATAACAAAATTGGCTAATCCTAACATCTATGTCAAAAATAGAATGAACAGTTTATATGAATATACTTTTATGATTCATTGTGTTACCATGGACAGAGTCTTGTCCTCTGAGTCAGAGGATCTGGGTTTAAACCCTGCTTCTGATACACACTTCTTGTAAAAGTCATTTTACTTCCCTTCTCATTGATACAATGAGAGAATTCATCTAGATTGCCTTTGAGGTCCTTCTAGCACTATTTCTCTGATCCTATAATGATAATCCATGATCTTATTCAAGCCTTACAACAACCTCATGACAGGTGAGCAGATGTAATTATCTCTATTTTATAAAGAAAAAAAACTGAAATTCAAAGAGTAATTTGACCAACTATGGCTAGTAAGTAAAAACATATATCTTCTTCCTTACATTTTTATCACTCTCATGCTGCTTAACAACCCTAGACTGGATGTGGACACAGTACATTCTAGTTGTGTCTTGGATACAGCCCCATATTTGAAGAGTCTGTAGAGATGATAGAGACTTCCTATAGCTCTTACATGGTCAACTATAAAAAAATACAAATGGCTGCTTAATGTGGCTCTTTCTTCTCCTATTATTCCCTTATTTTCCATTTTGATATCTCTCTTCTGCAACATCCCTATTTATTCTTCTTTCATGATAGGTAAGCTCAATTTGCCTTGTTCAAGGATGCCCTTGATATTTATTTTAAACAAATTTACTTCCACTAAGGTGTTAAACAGGTAAAGGATCATGAATACCTAAATTGTCTTGGGTTTCAAGCTTGTACTTCTCTTTCCTCATGCCCCCATGCCTACTCAGAATAGCCCTGTCCACTAGCCTTTCAGTACTTCCTATAATATTGCATTTTTTTTTGTGAAGCTTCAGGTACACAACCCAGAAAGGGCTGAAGCATCCAAGCCTGCTCAGAGCCACAGATTTTCTAATGGTCACCTCATATTTAGACAAAGGCAGAGAGTATTTTTTTCCATTCTAAAATAACTGCCAAGGGAACTGTGAGAAAATCTTTTTTGCTGGCTCTTCAGCTTTCCTCCACCCCTTCAATATGGATGTACCCCAAGGCACTGTCCTTGGCCCTCTTCTCTCTCTCCATTCCCCTTCAATGATCTCATTCACCCTCTCCAAAGGCTTTCAATTATCACCTCTAGGCAAATCATTCCCAAATCCTTATCTCCATTTCATCCTCACCAACCACTCCCTCATGCCCCAGTTCTATATTAACATCCGCCTTCTAGATATCACTAACTAGATATCCTATTGGCATGTCAAACTCAACATCTACCAAGTTGAGTCATAGAATCACACCATTTCAGAGTTGGAAGGGATATCAGTGACCAACAAAACTAAAACAACCTCCCAAGGGAATCAGCTCTACCAATCTATCAAGTAAGCATCTAACCTTGCCTTTTGCTTGAATATCTTCAACAAGAGAGAGCTACTTACTACCTCCCAAGTCAACCCACCCTGTTTTTGAATAGTTTTTAGAAAGTTTTTCTTTCTATCAAGAGTTAATTTGCTTTTGGGGAAGCAACTCTGATCTCTGGGGGTCAAACACAAGATGAATCCATGTTTCAAATAATTGAAGACAGCTATCCATGACTGAGTCTTCTCCAGTTTGAACCGTCTAAGTTCCTTTGAGTGATCCACACCTGTCCTGAACACAAGACTCCACCCCATCCTGGTTAATCTCCAGTTAATGCTCTCTGGCTTTTCAACATCGTTCATATGTCACACCCAGAATTAAACACATTGCTGCAAATATAGAAGGACAGAATACAATGCCATTTTTATCTCTTTAATCATAGGATTCCCAGAAACTCTGCCTTCCTTAATGATGCCAGCATACTTGGATACTTGATAGGATTTGATTTAGCAAAGCAAAATGCTACCTTAAAGGCTCCCAGTCTCCAACAGGATGTCTTCCTTATATATGTTAAAACCATTCTTAATTTCATGATGGTGTTTTGTTTATCAATATCAAGAAAGGCATAAAATGAAGTAATATATGTATTTATATATAATTTTACATATTTATAACTAATCATGTGCATTATATTATTGTTAAATATTATTGTCATTTTTTTAAAAAATCTTGCTGTCATCATGGAATATGTTCAATTCAGTTCAAATGGAAAAATGCTGGATCTGGAGTTAAGAAAATGTAAGTTCAAATACTACTTCAGACATTAGTTTTGTGCCCTTCGTCAAGTCAATTAGCCTCTCTCAGCCTTAGTTTCTTGAACTTTAAAATAAAAGAGTTGCACTCAATGGTCTCTATAATCTTTTCCAGACCAAGGATTATAAAAAGATGATCTCTATATGAATAATATATATATGTATATATATTCTGTTGTAAATCCTCCTGAATGAGATTCAAAAGAGTTTAGCCTAACTATTCATATTCATATAGGAAATAGTCAAAGAATAAAAAAAATTTTCCAGACTGTGACATATGGTTGCATGAACATAAATAAAGCTTGTGCATAGGTTCACATATCTTAATCATTGTTCATAAACAACAAGGTTAGCCTAGAATTGAATAGGGAAAAGAGATAAGACTTTGTCTTATGGAAGTCATACCCTGCTTTTAATAACCTCAAGATTCTACCTGAAACAAAGGTCAATCTTTTCCACAAAAATCATCTTCATCTAATGCTGTAAGGCTTACCTCATCATATCTCTCCCCCTCTTAAAAAAAAAAAAACTTGCCCCTTCTGTCAATTCTACCTCTATCTAAGCTCTTACATGTGTCACTTCCTCTCAACTCATAATGCAACCTAGTTCAGGCTCCCAGTGCCTCTTGCCAATATCAAAGCTCCTAGTTGGTTTTTCTTTGCATTCATTCTGTCCTCTCTAGTCAATCCTTCACATTGTAGCCTGTGCAATCTTCCTTAAACAGCACCACAAAGACCATGTCACTCTTTAACTTGAAAACCTTTCAGGATTCCCCTTTGTATTTCAAATAAAGTATGAGGATTCTGTCACTCAAGATTTACCATGAGCTGCCTCCAACCTACCTTTATGGCCTCATTTCACAATCCTCATTTTCATATACTCTCTCCTCTAGGCAAACGGAGCTGCTTTTCTTTCCCTGTTCTCCACGTCTTGCCATGTCTAATCTCCTTGGCTTTGCCCAAATAATCTTCTCCCATTGCCAAGAATCTTATCTTATCTCTGCCTACTAAAATCCTTCCCTTTGTTTTCAAGAACAATTTAAGGTTGTACCCCTTCTACAGAACAATCCTTGATGCTTCATATTGAATTTCTCATAGCATGTTGCCAGAGCCTTTAATTTATATATTCATTATCTCTAAATGTCCCTTTCGCCTTGTTGTAGTATAAATTCCTTAAGATCAAGTTCTATACACTTACCAGCACTGTCTTATATAGTGTGTTACTTAGCTGAATTTAAAATGTCAGAAATGAACCAAAAAAGATAGTCAATTACTTTCCTTCTTCAACAAGGAAGAAGTAGAAGAGAATCACTTCCTCTGTCCTAGGAAGGATTTTATCTAGATTTAAGGATCACAGTATCATAGATTTAGAACCAAGAAAGTAAGTCTTTGAAGCCATCTAATCCAGCCTCATAATTTTACAGATGGGGAAACTGAGACCCAAAGAGTTTAGGTAATTTGCACATCACACAAATGGTTAGAAGTGCAATTCAAATCCTGATCCTCCAAATCCCAAACCAAAGAAATATTTACGACAGTGAAGTAAATACTTATTTTTAGATAACATGATACAAGTAATATCTATAAGGTCTAGGTATCATGGAAAACATTATTCAACAAGTATTTATTGAGTTCCTGCCATGTTTCAGCCCCTCTATTGAATACTGGAGATGTAAAAAAAGAAAAACAATTTTTTTTTATCAGTGACAGAAGGGGAAATAGAACCCATAGGAATTTATTTCCTTAGTGACCATATGTCAACTGTCTTAGATGCCAATGGGCAAAGTAACCTCCTTCTGGCCCTCTATCAATTACAAGCTATAAAAGTGGATCTTTTTCCTGGTCCAGTTCTTAATAGGTAGTGATAGAGGTTGTTCATAGCAGCTTCCACTAGAGGCTTTGCTTAACAGTGGCTTAGCATCCAAGCCATTAGGTAAAATGTGTGGTTTCTAAGCAGGTTGCCTTGGTGGTCCTATCCTGAGCCAATCAGTAGCTTTTTCCCATGAGGGATTACTGAGAATTAAAAGGTTCTAATACAATCCTTTTATCACCCCATATCCCTGGCAACTTTTTCTATAACACTGCTTTTAGACAAAAGTTTTCCTTACTTTCTTTCTGTACATTTGAGCCAACTGAGAGTTCAGCGAGTTACTTTGTTTTTGTTTTTGTTTCCCCTCTCTTGACATGGAGACATGGATGTGACACATTGGTGTGGAGAGAAGCTTAAATTTATTAAGAGCTGAAATGTTCCTTACATCTGGTGCTTCTCTACAAAAAAAAAATCTCCTGGGCAATTTTTAAAGCATAAATTTTCCTTTAAGATGTCATTTCAAACCCTTTTTTTAAACCCCCAATAAGAATGGGTGATATGAAATTTCCCAATTGTCCAATGATCATTGCTACTCCTGCACCTACAGAATTTCAAAAACAGAGGATCAGTGCCTGCTCACTACAAGTCTGTGGTTTGCATAATGACCATATGAGAGTTGAGAAGCTGTGGTTGGATTCTCTGCTGTCTCCCTGCTGAGGTGGAGAGGTGCCTGAAGGCTTGTCCTTTCTTATTTGCCTGCCTCTCTTGAACAAAAACAGGAAAGTGATATGCTCAGAATTCTGTTCATGCCACACAAGAAGAACAAATCTCCCTGAGTCAAAGGCAGGCAATGCAGGCGGTAGAGGGAAGGCAGTAATGTGAAGTCATTCACTGTCTATCCAGACAGAGGCTGTAGTATTTTTCAATCTCGGACTCTTAAATAAGATACCCTAATGAGCAGCACATGCTGGGTCATAGTGAGACATGTCGGCTCCCAGAACAGGATGTCAGTTCCTTTCTCCACCCATAATTGCACCATCCTTATCGAGGGGCTTACTTGGGCAGCTCATTGCGTTTGCCCCCTTTTGGTGCCTTCACGTGTAACTCTCAGATAGCAGCATTAAAGGCCTATTTCTATCATCACCAGCTCCCTAAGAGGCACAGGCTAGGCAACAGGGGTGGCTGTCGTGTGTATCTTAGAAGCTTTGCTTTTACCTTTCAATTAGATTCAGGTGTGCTTCAAACTGCACAGTTGATGCATTCCTGGAAAGCTGTGTATATGTTATACATTTTAAAATTAAACTTCCCCATTCTATTTATATTGTGTAAAAGAAGGACCTGTTATTTAAGGGGAAACTGCAAATAATCCTCTTACTAAATGGAAACCACTTTTGCAATAAGTAGAATTTACTTTCTAATTCATCTGCTCCATAAATTCAAGTTTTCTTTTTTATTTCAGGTCTTTTGTCCAAACTTGGCATTTGATTTCATAATATTAAGAATGCACTGTCTTACTTCTCATTCATCTTATCCATTATACTTCTTTACTCTTGTTTACTTAATAATAACCAAACCGTGTTCATTTTATCTTCCATTTTGAAAAGGATTAAGAGAGTTTTGTAGGAAAGGTAAAACTACTTTTTAAAAAACTCTTACCTTCTATTATTATTAGATATTGGTTCTAAGACAAAAGAGCAGTAAGGACTAGGCAATGGCAATTAAGTGACTTGCCCAGGGCCACATAGCTAGAAAGTGTCTGAGGCCAGATTTGAACCCAAGAACCTCCCATACCTAGACCTGGCTCTCAATCCACTGGGCTATCTAGCTGCCCCCAGGTATCATTACTTTTAAGGAACCCATTTCTAAATAGTCAAGCTCCATGACAGCACTGTAAAACAACACCCCACCATAGTATCTTGAGCATAGTAAGAACTTGATGTTAAAAATTTGTGAAATGAATGAATGAATAACTAAATAAATGAAACATTTTAAAATGCCTCATTTTGACCTCAAAAACCAGTCTGAACATTTGGAAGGAAAATTAAGGAAAATATACATTTGAGTCCAACATGTGATGGAAAAAAGTATTCAAAGAATGAAATCTATAAAGTTGAGGCTATTGTGTTTGTCTTCTATTACTGGGAAAATTCTAGAATGAAACATTAAAGAGATGGTAAAATTTTAATAAATGTCTAGAAACTGAAGAGCTGATCTCAAAGAACCAGTATGGTTTTATCACGCATAAGAGAGGATATAATAACTTTAATCCTTTTTTGACAGTATTGCTAAGTAAATATGTCAAGCCAAGTCTGCAAATAGTGTTTGCCTACATTTTAGCAAAGCATTTGATAAAGTCTCTTAAGATGGAGTCAAAGGTTTGATATGAAAGTCAGAAAACTACAGTAATACATAAATAGGTTGTGCTAAGAGACTCCTAATTTCCATCAAGAAGAAAGTGACAATTCTTTCTATAGTTGACCTACTCAGACCATATTTGAAATATTACATTCAGTTTGGAATGTTATACTTCTGGGAAGACACCATAAAGGAGAATAACAGAATGGAGGAAGGCCTTGAATGCATATCTTAGGGGAATAATGTAAATGAACTAGGCATGTTTAGCTTGAAGAAGAGAATATCTGGGCTGAGGAAGGGCAGGAGATGTGATAGCTATATACAAGTAATTTGAAGGACTCTCATTGAAAAAAAAATTAGAATGAATCTTCTGGACCACCAAAGATATTACTAGGTACAATAGGGGTTTGATATAAAGAAAATAACTTTCAAATAAGTCAACCTATCCAAAAGTGAAATGGGCCACCTCAGGGCAATAACATTTTCTCTATCAATGGCAATCTTCAAGCATAGGCTGGACACTCAGTTCTCTATCAAATATGAAATTCTGTGATCTTATGAATATCTACAACTCTACATTCAGAGGGAAGTCATAAAGCAGACTTTTGACTCATTCTCTAACCCTTTGCTATGAATAACACAGAGAGAAATGAGGGAAGTACTTGTAATATAGTAAAAAAAATGTGTTTGATTTCAAGACCATAGATCAGGGTTCAAATTCTGGTTCTTCTATTTACCTCCAATATGGCCTTGGACCATGGTCCTGGGTCTTATTTTTTTTCACCTGTAACATTAGAGCATGAGACTGTATGACTTTGAAGATCCTTTCTTTCCTTCTCTCCTGAGCAGCAAGGTGAAATGCAGATGCCAAGCAACTGGAGAAGAATACAAACGAGGTCTGGGAAAACTTGATTTTAACCAGAGTGCTCAGGCACTTGAGCATTTTTGATTCAATTCAATCCAGCCAGCATTTTTCTTCATTTAACTTTCTGGTTAAACTCAAAATCTTTTTTTTTTTTAGTATTGTTGTTGAAAGCCTTTCTAAAATGTTTTAGTCCAAGTTCTGCAACCTAGATATAACCTTTGGAGACTCAGATGCTCCCGGGTTATCATGCTTAACATTGCCTGTCACTATAGAGGACTATAGGTATGGATATAAAAGGTTAGGGAATAAAACAAGATGAATATTTTTTGGGAATATATTCTAGAATTGGGGGATTGGGTCCTACTTGTTTAACTAAGTCACTGATTTTTTTGTTGTTGATTTTTTACTTTATCCATTTGGTAGTTGTTAAGGAGCTGGCCAGAGAGCCAGAAAGACCTGAGTTCAGACCTAGGTTCTGGCACATACTGACTATAAGACTCCAGATGAGTCATTTAACCCATCAATGCATGAAGCAACTCACTAAGACATCAAGTTGCAGACAATCTATGAACATGCTTTGGTTCCTTTTTTGAGAGTTCCAATTCCTACTTTCTATGGGGTTCTTGATTCTTCTTAATTCTATTGCCTTTCCTCTACTCATTATCTCCAATTTATCTAATATATAACTTGTTTGTGGGCAACAAGGTAGTACAGTGGATAGAACTTGGGCTTGAAATCAGGAATACTCATCTTCCTGAGTTACAATCTGGCCTCAGACACTTACTAGCTGTGTGAACCTGGACAAGTCACTGAACCTGTTTGCCCCATTTCCTAATTTATAAAATGAAAAGGAAATGGCAAACCACTCTTGTGTCTTTGCCAAGAAAAACACAAAATGCAGTCATGAAGAGTCACCACAGCTTAAAAGATTGAAGGATGATATAGCTTGTCTGTACATAGTTGTTTATATGTCTGTTTCCTTTATTACAATGAGAGCTTCTTCAGAATATCTTGGAAAGGGGTTGTCTTTTGCCTTTCTTTGTATCCCTGGTACTTATCACAGTGGCTAGGACACCTTGGGAGCTTAGGAAATGTTTATTGCCTAAAGGTAGCAGGGAAACCATAGATCCAATCCCTATTCAATCAATTCATCCATCCAACAAGCACTTAAGAGATCCTGTTATCTGTAAGACATGCTAAGTGCTGTTTTTACAGTAATTGTGCTACACAAATGACTGGTATCCTGTTTCCTAGAAAGTGGTGGTAGCTTCCCTGGAAAGCATTTGTTGTGATTTGCATTTATCCTAAAAATAGAATTCAGAGAAGTTCTGGGTAATTCAATTCAATTTATTAAGCATTAACCACTTTCCAGATATTGTGGTTGGGACTGGAGATACAAAGATGAAAAGCAGCATAGAATTCCCCAAACTCAAGGACTTTTTATGCCATTGGAAAAGACATATGCAGCAAGAATCATGGTACAGAGTAGAATGTGATGGTGCAAAGAAGAAATCTAAGCAAAATGTTCTAGGAAAGTTAGAGTTAGCAAAATACTTTGAAGTCAGTGGTCAAGGGTAAACACAAAAAGCCTCTATGGAAGGAAGTGGCTCCTGAACTGGTTTTTGATACAGAGGATTATTTTAATAAATGATGATCAGAAGGTAAAATTCCAGGTATGAGAAATGGTTCTCAACACAGAGATGGAAGAGCAGAGTGGGACAAGAGAGGAGAATAGCAAGAAGTCCAGTTTGATCTTACCATAGCATGCATGCATGAAGGAGAATAGCATGAAATCAGCCCGAGGACAGAGGCAGAAATCAGATTTTTGAGGATATTCAATGCTCATCTAAATTTCTAGATTATCTAGTAAGTAACAGGAAAGCAACTAGGTTATTAAATAGTCTTTAAAGCTAAGAGGGATTCAGAAGGTCATCAAGTCTACCTCCCTCACTGGAAACTGAGGCTTGTTATAACTCAGTGGATAATTTTGTTCCATGTCCCAGTGCAGACACCAATCCTCTTTACCAACTACATACCAGGACTTGGAGTCAAGGGATTTTCAAGAAATCCAGATTTGAAGACAAAGGCAAAGAGGAGGGCAGGCAATTCACTATAACTCTCCTCCTAGACATTATATTCCAACTTCTCAGCCTTCTCAATAACAAAATACTTCTTTCACTTTTTCCCATCATTTTCCCTCCAGGGGCTAAAGAGTCTTGTCCCTCTACAGTTTTCTAAACTCTGGGTTTAGTAAGCTTTCAAGTAGTGAAACATAATTTTCCCTTTAAAATATAAGTTTTGGGAGAATAGGGATGCTTTTGTTCTTTGTGCACACATATCCAGCACCAAACACAGGATGGGACATGGAGGAGATATTCAATAAATATTTATTGATTCACTGATTGAAATTAAGTATGTGATTTCATGTTTCTTGTGTTTTCATTTATTGCTGATGTTTGTCTTATCTCCCCCCATTAAACTATACGCTTCTTGAGGGTAAGAGCATTGATTTAAGTTTAACATTAGTTCTACACAGCACTAATAATAATTTAACAAACTAAAAAATGATATTTAAAAGTAATAATAAATAGCTGACACATTTATGTAATACTTTTATATATTATCTAATTTTATCCTCATAATTTCCTTAAGAATAGGAATATCTATTACTATTATTGCCCACTTTGCAGTTGAAGGGATTGAAGCTCAGAAGGGGTTAAGTGATTTGCCCACTGCCAATAACTGAACCCAGGTCTTCATAACTGAAAATCCAACATTTGTACAGGAAGAGTCCATTGACTGACTAATTTACTTGTCTTTTTTTGAACTCTCTAGCACCTTCTCCTGAGATGAAATATTTTTTTATCCAAGTCAGCAGTTTAGTCCAAATACAACCTAATTAGGATGCCATTTACTTTTCTGAGGTTCTCTAACTGGTAGTCAGAGTAATTCCTTAATTTTGTAACATATAAGATTGAAAGTTCCAGGTACCACCATTGTGTGTTTGTACTGAACCACTGATCTTGTTCTCCCACTTATGAGTCCTATTGGGAGTCAGTTCCTAATTAAGATCACTTTCCTTGTCAGTTCTTGTGAAATGAAATGGAATGGAATGGAGTCACATAAGCTTTATTTCTGCATAAAAAGAAAAAAACTGTAGGGGCAGTTGTGTAGCTCAGTGGATTGAGAGTCAGACCTAGAGATGGGAAGTCCTGAGTTCAAATTTGACCTCAGACACTTCCCAGATCTGTGACCCTGGGCAAGTCACTTAAGCCCTATTGCCTAGCCCTTACCACTCTTCTGCCTTGGAACCAAAGCACAGTATGAATTCTAAGACAGAAGGTAAGGGTTTAAATTTTTTTAAGAAAAGAAAAAAGCAGAATGTTTTTTAAACCTGATATTTTTCATTGATTGGAAAAAGCTCTCTGGTTGGGTTTAGTCTATGGTCATAGATTTGATGTAGATGATTTCTTTCTGGAAGATATCAAATTTGTGAACTGTATGATAAATGTAAAAGTTGGTGACACTTCACTTGGACACTTTCTGAATGACCCTGAATAAGTCACTTTTCCCTGGTTTACCTCAGTTCCCTCATATGTAAAATGAGGATAATAATAGTACCTACCTCCTAGGAATCTATATGATGATTAAAAGAGATTATATTTGTAATGTGTTTTGCACACCTTAGGGTGCTATGTAACTGGTTGTTATTGTTGTTGTTGTTGTTGTCATTATAACTCAGAGGATAATTTTGTTCCATGTCCCAGAGCAGACACACATCCTCTTATCTACTACATACTTGGAGTCAAGGGATTTTCAAGCAATCCAGATTCTGAGCAAAAAGTAATGTATTGTTTTCTTCTTCTGTTTCTCTGCTCTTGTCAACAAAGGCATAAAGATAGAAAAGAACAGAAGTTAGCTGCATGGCTAGCACAGTCTGAATTCATCAGGCAGAATTGCCCCCAGAGGAATAGTAAAGAAATATAAAGGAGAAGAGATGGGGTGTGGAAAGCATAAAACCAGAGGTGAGAGTGTTGGAGAACAGCCAAGGAAATTGGATTTATTGGGAAATTGAGGGTGATTCCCACCTTCCAAAGCTGCCACAGACACCTTTGAACATTTGCAATCCAAGAATCTCTGCCCTGGTTCTGGACTCGTTAGGGTCCATTTAGTCCCTTTTTCAAATACTAAGGAACCATGAAAACCTAGCCAGGTTTCCAAAAGTTTACAGCTGGTGATGCCATTTACTTCTATCACACGTCCATCCAATTCATAAATTCCTTACTAAAAGTAATAGAGAGTGCCCCAAGACAAGTCACATAACAGTGAATGTCTAGCCAGGGATGGTAGCACATGCCTTCAAACCCAGTTGCTACTGCTGCTACTGTTTCTGGGGAGCCTGAGACTGATGGAACACTTGAGCTCAGGAATTCTGAGCTACAGGAAGGATAAAACTAATCAGGTGACTATTAAGTCCTACATCAATATGGTGAGTGTCTTGAAGTAGAGAGCCAGCAGGTCACCTAATGAGGGGGAAAATCAGCCTCCAATGGGAAAACAGAGTAAATGAAAGCTCCCTTGATGATCAATATTGGGAAAAGTTTTGTGAGTGGCCAAGTAGCCCTTGTATTTCAACCTCTGTGAGACAGGGTGGCCCAGTCTCAAAACAAAACACAAAAAAATGCATGAATATCTAAGGAGTGAGGGAAGTGGGTTGGTGAGGAGGTTAAGATGAAGAAGCAAAAAGAATTTATGACTGGTCCCTGTGCTAAGAGTCTGTGTGAGAGAGGTGATAGGATTATAGGATCATGTCCATGACTTTTTCTAATGGATAATTCTCTCTCGTTGCCAAACTCCTGGACACTCTCACCCTACCTCCTCTTTTTTTTCTCCAATTCCTACCCCTCTGAAGCCTGGATGACTCCCCAATCCCAAATCTAACACCTGTGTGCCAAATATTCAAATACCAAACAACTAGCCTGTAGAGGCAGCTGTAAGGAGACACCTTAAACCTTCCTTGGCATAAGCACAGACAGAATCTAGGAGAGAGAGCTCGTGGCACAATTAAGGAAATGAACCTGGTGTTATTTTTCTCTTCTCCCTTCTCTTTTTCCTCTCAAAGATGCTACTCCATCATAATATGACCCTGTTCTGCTTCTGAGGAGCTAAATGTTCCCGGTACGGATGTCACTTGGTGCCTATCCAGGTGAAAAGTAATATGGAGCATTTAATATTAAGTAAAAGGTTAAAAAATCTCTTTAGTGCAATGGAGAGAGATTTGGGAAGAGAAGAAAGCCTCTTGGGTTCTCACATAAAGATACAAGAGATGACAGGCTTAGGGGAGTTTGAGAAGAGAAAAAAATCATGCCAGCCAATAAAGCTTCACAAACATGGGCTTATACTTACCATATCAGGTGCTAGAAATAAAATCCTGAATAGTCGAGACTGCCCACTCCAAGATACTAATATGACTTTTTCCCTACATCCCATATTCATGGATGCTCTCTGGATCAGCCCTTATTGCCCCAAGCAATAGAATTTTCCTGCTCCTACTGTGGAGAGTTTCTGGATAGCAAAAAACTGAACCAAAAAAAAAAAAAAACCCCAGAACCCTGAAGAGGATGCAGTAGACAGGAGTAATCTTCTGACCTCTCTTATCCACATCTTTGAGCCAGTGATCCTCTGTCCTCTGCTGAGGGAGCTCCAACTTCCAGACATCTCCTTTTACCCAAATTCTTAGCCACACAGTTCCTCAAGCACTCCAACCATGGAATAAACCCAGGTTTCTCATTTGATCACTCTGGGCTGAGCAAGTTAGGGAGGGAGGAACTGTGTTCTTCAACTTGTATTACATAGTTTGATCTGAAAACTTTTGTAGATGGCCATCATCTACTATTCTCCCTCCTAATTCATTAACTTAATCATGGGAGGTGTTTTTTTTTTGTTGTTGTTGTTTCCTCCTGCTAAAACTTAAGCACTTGTAAAGGAAGAGAGTCGTAAACTGCAAAATTATATAATATCTAAATGTCATCTACTAATCAGAGATGCAACATGGCTGAGTGGGGTTGGCACTGGCCTGGGATTTCTGAGAGTACTAGTTGAGTCATAGCTTTGACTCTAGCTGGGAGACCTCCATCCAGTCACTCCTGTTTCCTCATCTGTACAATGGAGATAAGAAACCTTGTACTACCTAAGTCACAGGGTTGTTGTGAGGAAATAACTACAGACCTCTGAGCTGTTAAGGCTACCACCTGTTATACTGTAGATGTGAACATAACAAAACTAGGGGAAATCCCATTGGCCCACCTTCACTACTTGCATGTCCCACATGTTAACCAGGGGCAAACAATCGGGAACTGACTAAAGTATATCAAGTGACCTTGTTACAAGCTCATTAAGTAAAAGTTCTTCAACTTTTAGCATGCTTTTGCTCTCCTTTATCTTTGAGCAAAGGGGCAATGTAAGATTTTCTTTTTTCTTTTGTCCTATCATTTTTAAGAGCTCTTTTGTCAAAGTTTTTCAACATGATACATTTAAGCTAGTTATGAGAACACTCTGACTTATAAGATGGTTAAAACTATAGAACAGATAAATGTTAACAAGGACACAGGATAGAGATCAATGGCAAAATCAAGCCAAATGATTCCCATTTTATAACAATATATACCCATTAAAAAAATTCCCTGTAGGATAGTAACTTAGTTTGTCTAATGAAAAAACGGAGATCAGTGATGAACCTTAGGATATAAAAAGAACTTTCAAGTCAACATGTCATTTATTTTTATAAATCACCACTAACTGTTGAGATGCCTAGACCAGTGATAGCAAACTCAAATAGAAATAAGGACCATGAAAACCCTTCAAGACTCAAATTGATTTAGAAAACAATATATTAACATTATCGAGGTTTTGGTTCAATTTTGTTTATTTTGTTTAATATTTCCCAATTACATTTTTATCTAAAAGTAAAATTCATGGCAAGGTTTACCTAAGTGAACCTGAAGAAAGACCATGAGGAGCATCGAGATGACTCAGTGGGCTTGGAGTTAAGAAGATCTGGGTTTAAATCCAGCCACAGACTAGTCCTTTTGAGTCAATTAACCTCTGTTTGGCTTAATCTACTAGAGAAGGAAATGTCAAACCACTCCAGTATCTTTACTGAGAAAACCCCACTGGGGTGCTATGATCCATGGAGTCATGAAGAGTTGGAAACAATTGAACAACCACAACACAGTAGGCAATTAATTTTGAGAAGTAGTGAGTAAATATAGTGGAGTGGAAAGAACACTAGTGAGTTTAGAATGTCTGAATTTTAGACTAGGATTTTGCCACTAACCAGATGTATGACCTTTGGTCAGTCACTTGTCTAACCTTCATCTTCCTGATAAGTAAAATGAAAGCTTTTGGAGGCAGCTGGGTCACTCAGTGGATTGAGATCCAGGCCTAGAGATGGGAGGTCCTAGATTCAAATCGGATCTCATTCACTTCTGAGCTGGGTGACCCTGGGCAAGTCACTTAACCCCCAATGCCTAGCCCTAATTGCTCTTCTGCCTTGGAACCAGTACATAGTATTGATTCTAAGATGGAAAGTAAGGGTTTAATGGGATCCTGACCTCAGGCTAGTTGCTAGTGAGCATGTATCCCTAAGTGACCAGCTTACTCAGTAAGGCTTTCAATGAAGAGCCCAATGAATTATAGCAGAGCAGGGCACTGAGCCTGGTTCCCCTTTTCCAAAATGCTCTCTCCTATTGCTTTCAAGATTGGCACTCTTCAGAAGAGGCATGAGATTTGTTCTGCCTAGCCCTTAAGGACAGAACTGGGAACAACAAGTGGAAGTTACAGAGGAACAAGTCAAGACTTGTTGCTTTCATATAAAATGAAAACATTCCTAACAGTTCTGTTCCAAGGTGAAATGGACTGACATCATTGAAGAGCTTGGAACAGAGGCTGTGGAATTATTTGGTGGGGGATGGTAGAGGAGATTCCCACTCGGGAACGCTTTAGAACCCAGATCCTCTGCGGTACCGGCCAGTTTTGAGATTCGACAACTTGGATGGCAGTTTGAAGGGAAGCGAAGCCGGGCGCTAGTCCTATCCTATAGAAGTGAGGGACGCTCAGGGATTGGGCTGTATGAATCGCAGAATGAATCAAAAGTCCTCGTCTCTAAATCAAATGACGCTGTGTGATCCACTGAAGTCAATTTACCTTGCTAGCCCAAGAATATATGTGTACTCTATTTTTCTTTTTCTCTCTCGTATCTAAATGTGCGGTGTCCCAGCCAGCCACAACCCGAGGATGTCACTTCCACAAGTCACCTCCGCCCCCAAGAAAGGGCTATTTCCACCCGTAAGAAGGACCACGCCTTCAAAGGCAGCTGTCCAAACCAGGTGCAGACCTAAATTGCCATTTCCCCCGACAGGGTTCCTGGAGTGTTGCTGGTCAACCTGTGCATGAAGCAATACTGCCACCTAGTGTTTCACATGAGAAGTATTCCCAAAGGTCCAGCCTCTCCTGGGGTTCCCCTCTCCAAGTGCCAGTGAGACTCATTGGCCTGGCAAAGTAGAGCATGTGTTCCAAGGAGTACCGGTTGTAGTGAGAGGATATCGGGACTGAAGACTGGAGGGCTATGGGACAAAGCATTAGGAGTACCATGGTCCTCCTACCATTCCTCTTTGCTTTAAGTCTGGCTTGGGACTAAAGCAGAACTATGGACAGTGTAGGGGGAGAAGTGTATGGAAGGTTTTGTTGATGGATAGTAAAAGAATCAGGTATGAAAGCCGCCTTGTGTTCCCCATGGAGGGGTTGTAGCTTTCATGGTTCTCCAGCAAAAGGGCTACAAGCTGAATGAGACTCCTGAGCAGAGAAAGCTCAAGTAGAAAGGAATCTGAGCAGGGGAAGGGACATTCTTGACTGATTAGTTAAAGCTTGAGGGCCAGAGAAGTGACAGGATTTCTCTAAGGGTACATAGGTTGGGGTAGAGCACAGAGTAGTATTCAGCTCCAGTCTGGTTAGAAATGCCCAAGGGTGAGCATCCATAGGGTCAGCCCCCATCTTTGCAATGGGATCCAGACCATGGTTCAATACATCAACTTTTTCAAAATGTTTGAGCAAGCCCATGAAACAGAATTTGATGGAGGGTGGAAAAAAATGAAGCTGTTTTTTGTTTCCTGTTGATGGAGGTCTCTTTTCTTCCATCCTTATGAAAAGTGGATGGGGGAAGATGGGAGAACTAAAGTGGTAAGTCACTTTATGCCAGGGGCATCAGGGCTTTTCCAGATTGATTGGTCCTTACAGGGTAGCTTGCCTAATAATAAAACAGGATGAAGGGAACTATGGTCCATTTTGGACAATCAGTGGAACTAGAGAATTCAGGTAAGTACTTTCCAGAAGGACCTCTAACCACAAGAACATTCATCTGTGTCCAAGCCCACATGCACCCAAACAGAAAAGTCAAAAGAACCAAAATCTCAGTTATCTCGACACCTAAGGGCTGGTGGCAGGTAGCAGGCAATGCCTTTCTTCAAGTCAAGGGTTTAAAAGTTTAGAGCAGCTCACATTTCTGTAGTACTCTAAGGTTCCCAGAGCACTTCCTAAGTGTGGTGGGCTCTGAGAGTTTCTTCTTTGTAATATTTTTGGATTCCACTCTGCTTTTACCCAGCCAGGGAATTGGTCCCAGGTCCCCTTTTCCTACTACTGCAAGAGAAAAGTTGCTGTTGTTAGGCTGAATTGCAAGAGAGCAGTCTCCCTGGCAGAAGAGGACACAGTGAGAAGGGGAAATCTGTAAAGCAGCCAGCCCTGACCAGAGAATTATCTTATTGTATTATTTCATCATCTTGGCGCCAGAAGAAGGACTTCACCTTACTCCCCCCACCACCTTTCCCAGTCTCCAGTCTTTTCTATCTCCCATCCCTAACCTCCAAAAAGAGAGAGGAGGAAAAGGGTAAAAATGAAATTGTTCATTTTCTGAGTATCTCAGGCCCCAAAGCTGCCATTATGATCAAAGTCGAAGAAGAGAAATAACATCAGGAATGAGTGTCCCAATATTACCTTGATGGTTGAGAGAGACTTTCCTATAGTGATTTCACCTTTCCTTTCCTATAGAGATTTCAAACGTGTCCTTGATTTTACAGATTCCCTGACCCCCAACTATGGAAGAAGCTGCTAAGCTTTAAGCAGTTGCCTCTCCAAACATTTGGGGATTCCATTTCAGTCTGCCTTCTGACTTTGTTGGTGACCTGGAGCAAATATTTCTGGTTCTTAGAACTAGAAGAAGGATTGAATATTGTAAGACTGAATGGTCACTTGTAGGATTTGTGGTAAAAAGATCTGAGTTCAAATCTCAGCTCTGCTACTCATTAGTTATGTGACATTGGGAAAATTATTTAACCTCAGTTTTCTCAACTTTAAAATGGACCTACACTTCTGGGATCCTCTAAATTTCATGAATTGAGCATCTAGTACAACTCCCTCACCTTACACTAAAGGAAATTTAAGCCAAGACTAAGATTTGGCTAAGATCACACAGCTAATAAATTTTGTTGCCTCAGTTTTGATAACAACGGTAACACCTAATTCTTCCTCCTTGGATGAGACACTTTCCTATCACAGAGAGTCAACTAGTGCATTTTGCCAAGTATTTACTGTCTACCCTGTGTCCAGGACCATTATGAGGTTTATGACCCTATTTTTTACAACCATAAAAATGGAAAGTTATAAGGTGACAAGTCCAATTCTTCATTAAAGGAACTAGAGTTGCCCTTCTTCCCACTCACCTACCTAGCAGGTAGGATTTGTAAACCATGGAGTTCTACATATATTTCCCATATTCCACATAGAGCACTTTGCTTTACAACATTAATGTGAGGAATTAGAGGATAGGATATCATTTGACAGAAGAAGAAACTGAGGCAGAGACATTTACTTAATTTAATTAATTGCAACCATTAGTTGCAAAGACAAGACTAGAACTCAATTCACTTATGCTCTTTCCACTAGGATCTACTGTCTCTGCATTGGTTACATTGTGCTTAGAGGCTAAAGATTTCCCTGAATCTAGAGACAGATATCTCTTCACCCAAGGTCCAAAGATGTTCCATGGGAGGGCATTAAGATAGGCAGGGGTGGGGGGGTTGGGGTGGGGAACACTGTTGTCATGTAGCTAGAAGCCCTGCATTCTAATAAGCCAGCTATGCTCTGAGTGCAGCTCCCCAGCAAAGAAATTACAGTCCCTCTGATTCTGAAGACTGTTGGAGTCTACCACCTTCTCATTCCATTCCTCATCAATCTTGTCACTATGAGTCAAAGAATGTCCTTTCTCTCTAGAAGATGAGAGAGCTTAGTGGAAAGTCTGGAATAGGAAAGGAACTCCTAGTAAAGAGTTGGAGAAACTCAATGGATTGAGACAATTACAGTTGTGACATTGCCATGGAGATGCTATGTTGCTCATCTTGTATAGAAGGAATAAAAACCTTTCCATGTAACTCCAACCATCTCCATTCTTGGCCTTTCTTGTATTTTTATCCCCTCTCTTCTCACTCCCAACCTATTCCTCCAATTACATAGTATTTGGAGATGTAATCAGTCTTAGACATCATCTGGTCCAACTCTTTCATTTTATATATCAGGATACTGAGGCCCAGAGATAGCTAAGTAATTTTTTTTCAGGGTCATACAGCTATTAAGGTAGGATTTGCACTCAGGTACCCTGCCAGCTTTCCTTTTTTCTACCATTCTGCACAATCAGCACCTCAGAAGATCAAGTACCCCATTTGCCAGGGTCTTAGAACCCAAGAAAAGCAGAGGGTCTCTTACCTGCTATAATTCCTGGGTTATTCTGTCCTCCCTCTGGTCTAACCCAGGCTTCCACTGTGAATGCTTCCCGGGGAATCTCAGCCATCACCTCTGGGCGAAGCAAGAGCTGTTCCCGCCTACCAGAGAAATACAGGATAGGCATCGCTTCTTGGGAGTGAAAGGTTGCTCCTCCCCAGTTGGGGTTTTCCCCCAAGTTCTCTGCATTCTTCTCCTGTGCCTTTCTCCGGTGTCTGACCCTCACTTCCCTCTTTCTTTGGGATTCTGGTTCTGGTCCTTGTGGGTATGAGGGGGCTTCAG